>NW_027286763.1:67048948-67648948 GCF_022747635.1 Hetaerina americana
GATGCAGCACGAAAGCCATCCTACAACACGGAAGCCAGGACACAACAAGCAAGAAATTGAAACATCACTACCACATGAAAATGCACCACAAAACACTCTACCCCCAAAGAGTCTGTAAAAGGAATGGAATGCGACCCAACGTTGCAGGTAGCAGGAATTTCCCCCCGCGGAGAGGGACGAGGGATTGAAAGGGAAACTTAAAAACAGATGAACAGAACACGAATGAGGTCATTCGGAAAGAATGGGTTATTATAACAAAACACACAAGGTTAGTGGAAGAGCATGCATTTAAGTAGAACTAATTATTTTTTTGACGCTGAGGGTGGCAAGTGGAATTTTTGCTATCTATTACCCTGCAGTTGCTATCCCGTATTGTCCGTGGGAAGAAGGAGTCCTTGAGTCGGCTAGTTCTGGCATCTATTTCCCGAATTTTATATGCATGATCCAAGCGACCAATGTATGTAGGAGTACGAATAATTTGCGAGACCTCGGTGCTGAAACATGCGCATCTAAATTTATTTAATAATTTCAATCTTGCATTGAATCGTCTCTCAGCCAATGATTCCCACCCCAAATCCATGAGCATTTCGGTGACGCTTTGCGTTTTATCGTAGGAATTTTTTACAAAACGGGCTGCCCGGCGTTGAACCTTCTCAATTTCCCGAATGAGACCTTTTTCACTCGGATCCCACACGCTGCATGTGTATTCTAAATGAGGCCTTACAAGAGCGTGGTAACAACGTTCCTTGACCTTCGAGTCACTTTTGCCGACAATGCGTCTAATGAATCCCAATTTTTTATATGCTTGACCACAGACTTTACGTATGTGAGTCCCCCAAGTTAAGTCTTTAGTGAATGTGACACCTAGGTATTTTACCGTATCAACTACTGCTAGGTCACCTCCAGATAATTTGTAAGCAAATCCCGTTGATCTTTTAAAGAAATTTACCACTGAACATTTATTATAATTTAGAGTCAATCCCCAGTTAGAACACCATTTAGTAATGCAATCTAAATCCTGCTCTAGAATAAAACGATCCTCATCCCCAGATATCTCCCGATAGATCACCGTGTCATCCGCGAACATCCTAATTTTAGTTTTCACTTCGCGGTTCAAATCGTTAACAAAAATCAAGAAAAGCAACGGCCCGATCACACTTCCCTGATTTACCCCCGACGTGACTCGAACGCTGTCGGAACTAGCGCGTGTTAGGTAGGGTTATCCGTTATCACCGGGGCCGTTCAACGTGTATGTGGAGGAAGAGATTAAAGAGGCATGGGAAGACCTGGGGGTAGGAATGAAAGTCGGTGGGGAATACGTAAAATCAGTTTGGTTTGCTGATGACCAAGCTTTAATTTGTCAGTTAGCTAAGGGGTTGCAAGCATTACTGAGTGAATTGTAAATTCAGTGCGACATGTATGGGATGAGAATCAATGTTAATAAAACAAAGGTTATGCGATTTTCTAGAAAGAAAAAGGCTAAGCTAAACATTAAAATAGGAGGGCAAAAACTAGAGCAGTCAGAACGGTTTACGTATTTCGGAAGTGTTTTGGACCAACACGATCAAAGAAGTAGGGACCTACGAAGAAGAATTGAACTAGGAAAATAGGCTTTCACAAGGAGGAGGCAGTTGATGGTAGGAACGTTGAGTAAGGATCTTAAGAAAAGACTCGTAAACACTTTGATATGCGGCGTATTTATGTTCGGTGCGGAAACGTGGTCACTGAAGCAAGATGAAACAAGTAGATTGAAGGCTTTTAAAATATAGGTGTGCAAAAGAATGGAGAGGGTAAAATGCAGCTAAAGCACAAAACATTCGGAAGTACTAGGTATGGTGGGCGAGGAGAGGGGTTTGTTGGGAGAAATCCTAAGGAGGTAGGAAAACGTGGATGAAGGGCGTATTGATCGGCAGTGGGATGTTGTAGACTGTAATAGAGGGGAGAATGTTAGGCATACGAGGACAGGGCAGGAAAAGGATAGGAATGTTGGACGGGATAAAGGAAGGAAGGAAGTAAACAGAGACGAAGAGGGACTTGATATATAATAGGTTGGTGGATTGCGTTTTGTTAGGAGTCAAAAATATGTGTTTGGTAGTTGTGTTCATCCAAAGCCTACCTTAACCAACAGATTACTTAATAAAATAAATAAATATATGTATACTACCTTTTATACTACTACATTTTTTAAATTGATCAAGCAGTGTTTCAAAGGCAAAAATATTTCACGGGCAAAAAATGAAAAAAATATTTTGCCAAAATTATTGCGACACATGAAAGATAAACTTTTGAATTTTGAATCAAATTTTGATCATTCTACGATTAAAATAAAATGAAAACCACCACAGGTCAGTGAGGCACAAGTTCCTTACAACTATTTGATGATAATGATAGACATTTATCAAACTATTGTATCGTCAGAAGTGTTCAATAATTTGAAGGCAGATTTAAAAAAATATTAAATCGGATCAATAATCAGAATTTGAAATGACTAATTGAATATTTTAAAATTTCAGCAAAATCATTATATTTCATTGTAATGTTAGCAGCAATAAAATTTTTTCGTTTCGTCAACCAACTCTTCCTACTACATCTTGCATAATAACTACACAATCCAAATTATTTAATTTTAACATTACACAGGAACATGTAATTATTCAGAAAACACATGCAAAAGTGGAGCTATAAATAGGATACAAACTAAAATTGAAAAGCGCGTTCACGTTAAACCATAAAAATTTAAGAAAAACTTGTGGATTAATATGACGTCTACTCAAGCTTAACTGTAGATGAGAAATTTTGTTTACGTTTGAAATGACCTGTTTAACATTACCATTCGCCGTTTGGCGGGATTTCGTGTTTGAATGTATATATATATATATATATATATATATATATATATATATATATATATATATATATATATATATATAGTATATATATATATATATATATATATACTCAATTGGCTTGAAATATTGGCTTCATTGTCTGGTTCTTTTACTCGAAGACCGCAATGAAGTTATTCAAATAGACAAAGTGGTGTAACTTAATCACTTATATATTCTAAAATCTACATCTAAAGTTAAAACACTTCAAAAATGTGAGGAAAAAGACAAGTTAACGGTAACAGCACTTAAAACTTCTCACGTAATCTGGCGGGGATAGAATAAATGCCATGCAGCTCATTTCTTTCGAAAGGTTAGCCGAATGAATGGTGATATTGAGAGAGGAAAAATGCATTTCCATCTGGGTTCCTTATTTAAGTTGCGTGCGTGATTTACTCATTAAGTGACTTGAAGAAACATTAACAATGCAAAGCCTGCCACAGGCTAGCAATATCAGCTTTTTACTATGTAAATAAACGATTACTCATTTCGCTCGGTCTATTCTCTCTGGTGTTATACGTTTCCATTATCCATAAATGGCGTGACGGGAATATAAATTTTCTTTCTTGAAAAATACTTTACATATTTATTATCTATTGGCCAATTTTAATGGTGTATGACAGTTTCACACCTACCCTCCTCGTGGACAATTCCGGGATGTTTTACCGGGATCTCTATTCTAGTGTCCCAAGGTTGCTAGTGTAAACATCAGCATGTGTGTGTATATATATGTATATATAAAATTAAAATACAAAGATATATATAAAATAAAAGACACAAAATAAAAATTTGAATCTTTGAAACTTCGGTGGATCTACAACCACCATCTTAGGAGGGAGAATAGAAATGCCTTGTTTCATCTTGTCTAGAAACATATAGTCTTGGAAGAATTTATATATATATATATATATATATATATATATATATATATATATATATATATATATATCATTCCATAATCTACCGGTTAAGGTAGGTTCTGAATGTGACACTACCACCCAATTGCCGCCCCACTTGGGTCATAAGCCTTTGCAGTCGCATCACTGAGGAACAGACGTTGCGTGGACTACCTTTCGTCTGCCTCCTAACCTTCGACCTATTTGGCATGGGTGACCCTAATAGGAGCAATTATTACTGGTTCCGCCAGCACAGCTCTAGGGGTCATCGGAACGCACAAGCTCTCCCACCTCAAGGTCTTAGTCCATGGGAGGGATATATACGTATATAAAACATAAACATAGTAATCAAACCGAAGGTCGTTTTGGTAGGTGATGATAGAGTTCACCTAGTACTAATCCCGACGGCGTGTGAAATTCACACCATCAGGGTAGGGGGGCCAGTTCTTTCCCTGTGCCGGTTATGGTTTCCCAGGAAGATCTGGTACCCGAAAATTCACACATCTTGGGTGGACCTCTAGGTGTCCAGACACTTTCCCGAAAATCGAACCCAGGGCCCTCCGGTCAGTAGTCCAACGCGCTACCCCCTTGACTACCGCGAGCCATGAGTGTATATATATATATATATATATACATACATACATATATATATATATATATATATATATATATATATATATATATATATATATATATATATATATATATATATATATATATATATATATATATATATATGTATATACATATATCTCAGGTGCGGGTGGGAACCGGGAGTCCGGATGGGCAGTGTTAGGAAGAGGTGTAAGGCAGGGTCTTTAGTCTGTCAGTCAGCCATAGGGTTGCAAGCATTGCTTAGTGAATTGGAAATTCAGTGCGACAAGTATGGGATGAGAATCAATATTAATAAAACAAAGGTTATCCGATTCTCTAGAAAGAAAAAGGCGAAGCTAAACATTAAAATAGGAGGGCAAAAATTAGAGCAGGTAGAACAGTTTACGTATCTCGGTAGTATTTTGGACCAACACGGTCAAAGTAGTAGGGACGTAAGGAGAAGAATTGCGCTAGGCAAAGAGGCTTTCACAAGGAGGAGGGAGATGATGACAGGGACGTTGATTAAGGATGTTAAGAAAAGACTCGTAAAAACTTTGATATGGAGTGTAGCTATGTGCGGCGCGGAAAGGTAGTCATTGAAGCAGGAGGATAGACGTAGACTGGAGGCTTTTGAAATGTGGGTGTGGAGAAGAATGAAGAAGATGAAATAGACCGAGAAGAAAACAATTGAGGACGTAATTGGTATGGTGGGCGAAGAGAGGGGTTTGTTGGGAGCAATCCTATGGAGGCAGGAAAAGTGGATGAAGGGGGTGTTGACCGGCAGTGGGATGTTGAAGACTGTGATAGAGGGTAGAATGTTGGGCAAAAGAGGAAAGGGAAGGAACAGGACAGGGATGTTGGACGGGATGCAGGGAGGAAGAAAATACTCAGAGATGAAGAGGGACGTGATGTAGAGTAGGATGTTGTGTTTTGCTAGGGGTCACAAATTATTGAATTAGTAATTATTTCCATTCAAAAACCTACCTTAACCGGTAGATTACCTAATAATAATATATATACATATTTGTATTGTGTTTTGTTAGGAGTCACAAAATATTTATTTGGTAGCCGTGTCCATCCGAAAACCTACCTTTACCGGCAGATTACCTCATAATAATAAAATATTTACGCATATATATATATATATATATATATGTATATATATACATAAACACACACGTATAAATAAGAATATCTAAACTAAGGAGGTCTGGTGATCTCCATTTCATCCCGTTAAAGGCGCATAGGTTTTTTTAGTTATCCTCTCCTCTCAATTGCGCCTTACCTATCTAATCGTATGTGCTCAACCTGAACTTCACACCAACCGGTCCCTTCGAACCGTTCTTTAGATCCATCTGCCACGCTCCATCCGTCAGCGACTCACTTCCGGTGAAGCATTCAGCCGTAGGCGGATGGATCTAGCGCCCTTCGCCGAGGTTGACTAAGCTGAACCCGCGGATAATAGAAAATAATAGCGTGCAAAAACTTGAGGTACCTGAATAGGGAGAGAGAGGTTTCAGAGAAAAGAGTGTCAGGAGAAGGGATATGTGAAGAGAAAGGTTACACAGTGCGTTTCATTGCCTCTTTGTCGAAACCAAGAAGTGCAGGTGTCTTTCCGGAGAGTTGACCCAGGAGCTCGGGTTTTTAAGACGGGATGACTTTCAGGCTGAGACTGCGGAACAGACTCGCGCCATTATTAATTCCTAGGACGTTCGTATTGAAAAAAAACACCGATTACGCAAGTATTTTTTCCTGTTTGAGGGGATTACTTTTTTTTCTTCCTCTTTAGCTCCTTATAGGTTTTATCTCATTTTTTCAACGCTCTACGTGACCAAATTGGTATGAACTTGTTTTGCGACCTAGTCTTTTTTACATTTCCTAGTAGAAGGATCGAATGAGCAGTCTTCACGTTCAGATTCCTTTGATTATGTCATAGAATTGTCAGAGAAAGTATCTACTTAGTTCGATCTCAACACTCTTTCCCTGTTTCGCTAATAGAATAAAGCATTAGCGTGAATGGTGTCACCCAGATATTGATGTTGTTTTACTTCTCCCCCGCAAAACCTTAATTTTATACTGTTTTCAATATCATGATAAATCAATAATTTTAAAGTTATGATAACGTTAAAATAAATTAATAACACTTATCTATGTAGTTGATCATATGAACGGAGCTATATATAGATTCATATAAAGCGAAGTCGAAACCTAAATCTTTGGTAAATTAACGACCGTTTGTCATTGGAGTGCTTTGCAAAATTGAACATAAGCTAGAACTAATAATTCATGTAAAACCTGCATTCTGCAAAAGAGACTGTTCCTAAAATTTAACGGCAGCTCTCACTTGGTTTGCTAGTCATTTCTCACTTATTACAAAGAAACTGCGGGAGATGCCGCAACAGTAACTTTTAACGGAGTCATCCGCTAATGTGCATTTCAATGCAGCAATTTCAGAGTGTAAAAATCATTCACCTTGACTGGGATTCAAACCCATATCCCTCAATATCCAGTCGAGTGCTTTAGCCAGTTAAGCTATCGAGGCGTCCTCTTACACTCTTCATAAAGCTTTGTTTAGACCGGAGTCAATGAAAAAATTCTCGGCTTCATCATATTCCATTGATTTTTATACTCTAAATGAATTCGAATTCTATTAATACTATAGCTAATATCTTGCCTCCTACTTCTCCAATTTTTTGGCCGTCAATCGTTAGGGCGCCTGATTATTTATTCCTACTCCGTAACCAAAAAGTCAACTTTCTCAACTACTCATATATATATATATATATATATATATATATATATATATATATATATATATATATATATATATATATATATATATATATATATATGTATGTGTGTTTGTATGTGTTTTAAAATGGCCACCAATACTAATAACAATATGCCGCTACTCTTCGTTTTCCAATTTGCTAACTCTTCACTCTTCATGTCGTTAATTATTACTTTTTCCATCTATCCTATCCACGGTCTTTCTTCATAGCTATACTCGTTTAAATTACCCTCAATGACTCTCTACATTAGGTCATCGTGTCTTAAAGTGCGTCCTATAAAGCTATACCTTCTTTTTTTCAGATTAATTCCATTTGGTTTTCCTCATTCTCCTGTTCCACAACATTTTCATTGTTTCCTCTTATTCTCTTTACGACTGTTATTTTTAAGTCATTAAGATAAATTAGTACATATCTTTCAATAGTAGAATACATTTTTCCGATAAAGTAGAACATGACGTTGCCAATCTTTCCTACATTTTTCTAACGTAGTGCATTAAAAGTCGATGATTATTTGTTACTTAAATAGTTAAGAATATAGCGAGAAGAGTAATTTAAGTTAAATTTAAATATGTAAATAAGTATATTATAAGCGAAAGTGTGATTTTATATTTAAAATGTCTCTACATGTTTCCGTTTCACACCAAAAAATGTGGGTGGAACATATAATCCAGTCATTTTACAAGTAAAGCTTCCTTATGGACCAGCAAAATAATATTTTTTTCAAAATAAATTTTCAATAACTGAAAGTAGAGTTAATTCGATACGTACCATTTACGGATTTCTCAGCGTATCTCAAAATCCGGAACATCTTGCCAGCTTAATGTTTTTCCAAATCACCTGAAATTGGTTGGTATCCCTGTGTCCTTATAGAGCTTCTGTAAACCACTACCACGGTACTTAATACAAATTTTGATTAAATAAATGAGGCCTCACATCGAGCTTAGCTCTATGGTTGGTAAGGTTCGCGCCGATATACGAGATTTTCATAAGAATGCATAATATCTTTTGTAGGTAGGCCAACAGTTAAATTTATCTAACTATCCTTTGGATGGAAAGGTATCTAAATCGTAACCTTTACTTAAACACAGTATAGTAACTCATTTATTTAAAAATTACTAATAAAATAATGCTAATGTTATCATTTAATCTCTTTACGTGCTCTAGCAATATTTATATTATGATAAAATGTATTGGGTTCCCCTGGTATAAAATTTATGATTTATTATTTATCGCCGTTAAAAAAGTCTTTACAATATTGTGCAATGGAAAATTGTCGATGTAGACTGTCGAATACATATTAACAATAAAACAAAGATAAGTTTCATGACAACTTGAATTAGGTTTATTGAGGTTAACTTTGTAAAACACCATTTTAATAGAGTAAAACCTTTGCATTTTCAAACAACTTTACTCGCGGAACCACCAGTTTTGAGACATACCTGTATTTCCCATAATTTTATGCAGGTTAAATCTATTACGGGTGAACACAGCAATTGTGGAGTAATATTATAGCTTCATCAACAAAAGTAATGTAGATGAATATGTGATATCACATTTCTTTGCACTTTTTCGCAATTGCTGTCAGATGTGGCGTCACAAAAATGATGTCTGGAAACCATGTAATAAGTTTTACTCCTCCCATATTATAGTTGCTTCAACAGGTTTTTGACTATTCCGTCAATTATTTCCTGCGGTGTCTCCTCATTGTGAAAGTAATTGAAACGCTGAAATATATTTCTGCAAGCTCAAAAAATAGCAAGTGTTCATTAATGAAAAATTTGCAAGGCAAATGATTTTAACACTTTAAAATTGCAGCATTGCTTAAGTAAATTTCACTTCTACCCTACTACTTAATTGCACATGTTCCCCCGCAGCCTTCGCAGCGGTAAGTTCTCTATCGGCGGACGCTCCTATACGGCTTCTATGGCGGAAATCCATGCCGTTGATTTTTCAGCCGGCATATTCTGGATTTCATATGATAATTTGTCAAATGCTAGCTTGAGCCTGGATATATCGTAAATAAGTCACCATTAACAAGTAGTGTTTGTAAGATGTTGGAAAACTACCATTGACTTTTGATGTGAAAGTGCCTTCGTAAAAACATTCACCAGTTGTTCACAGACAGGCAGTTGCATTAGTCTACATAAAAAGGTGAAAATCAGGGGAAAAAATGAGTGTCGAAAGAATCTCTCCAAGGCTTAAAAAAATACCTTCGAATACTCCCCCTTTTATTAACAAGCCCAGCCAATTTCTTCTGCAAGGGAAGCAACTTGAGAGGAAAGAAAGGGGGAACGTCCTCGCCTTGTTATCACCTATTAACTTAACCGTCAACGTCTATACAGTTGCTCACTGGCGTGAACAATACGAAATTGATCCCTCGTGCTCCATTTTTTGCTCCCTCGCCCACTCACACCTTTGGAGATATAGCGAACACCACGCGCACACGTATGTGTCCTTCCCGTCGGAATATGCCCGTGAAGAGAGGTTTTCCTCTGTGAAATTGCCTCACATACCGCCTCTATTTTCTCGTTTCGAACCTTTCTCTTTCACCTCTCGGCCCCCCGGTCTCTTTTTCTCTCCCCGAAACACTCGCTCTCCAATCGCCGGCGAGGGACACTTTCTTCTTCGCCGGACGTCGCCTGGTCAGAAGGAAACTCCTTGATGGACTCCATCGAGGTGGTGTAAAAAATATGGGATCGTTTTTAATCCGTTCACTTTGAGTTGAGATCTGTTTACTTGTCCACTACGGTGAAGGGATTCATTTGCGTGCATCGCGATCTCAGGAAGCCGATGATTTCCACGTGCCCGGCGGCGTCATTGGGAACGGTAACTGTGAAAATGAATGACTCAGCTCTCAAGCCAAAAAAGAAGATTCGTTGAGTCATAAAACTTTTCGCGTTCTTAAAATTTAATGTGCGCGAGTATTGGCTCTCTAATGGTAGAAATTTCTTGGTATGTTTGCTAATAACTTTCTGCATACTTTTTCCCCTCATGGTGAATTTGTGTATTTGTGTTTGTAAAAATATGTATGTGCGAGTGAATTCGTGTATAAATAAATTTATATATAGATACATGTATTTATTATATTGATATTTACAGAAAGGGCATTGATCTTTGAGAACACGCACACTCATTTGTATTCCGAAAGATCAATGCCCTTTCCATACATATATAAATATGATATCCCTGTTGGTTTTGAATACATTCACCGTTCAATGTATTTAAATGAATACAGGCAAAATTCACCCGGTAAAAAAATACATACATTGATTTTGTTTCATCAAAGTTCATCCATGAACTTCACTTTGGTAATAATCTGAATTTTTTCAATTTATAATATATAAACAACCTTGCAGTTTTAGGGAAGATGCTTTTATTATCCTCATTTTTCCTTGAATATCTAATGAGTAAATAATTTTGTTCCGAGCTCTAAATAAATTACACTTTCTTTTGAAGGTTAGAAATAATAGTAACCAACATGTTAAACAATTTTTAAAATATTTAATATATTCATAAATGTAAATTTTTTTTCGATTTTTTTCATGGGCTGCTAAGGTTAAAAGAACAAAACTAGATGTATATAAAAATTTTATTGGGCAATTATCACAATACAGATGAGTGACAGGGCATATCTCTGAATGTATTGACGAGTGATGGTGATGAAAACATTGTGATATGACTACATGACATCGATTACTTTGGAGAGTGACGATACTATTATGAATGGTATCACTTTACATAGTTATTCATGGCATGATGAGTTTTATTAGGTGACAGTGCTCACTGTGAAGCCAAGGAACATCGGGCTATAATACTTCAACCATCCGATTTGAAAACGTTTCCTTCATTTCGAAGGTCTCATTCCGGATTTCATGGCCAAATGAATGATTTCCTCATGGCGATGGCCCCTTCATCCTGAGTACCCGGACGTGGTCCCACTGCTTCCGCTGCTACTGGCAACACCTGCATATCCTCCGTCACTGTATCCTTGCAAACTTGAACCCCCGTACCCTCCGCTAAGTCCTGAGCCGCTATAACCCGCTGCCTGATTATTATATGTTCCAGCCGATCCCGCACTTACCCCCCCATAAGAAGCAGAAGGAGCCTTCGCCGCCGTTGATACAGGAAGAGCGGAAATTCCCGTGGATGGTTGGAAGTGAGAGGATGATCCCCCCGATAATCCAAGGGAGTTACTGTAGTAACCTCCTCCTCCTCCCAGGGCAGGTGTGAATAGCCCATTGTAGCCGCTGACCCCACTTCCGCCAGAGCTGTATCCGCCAGAGCTGTATCCACCGAGGCTGTTTTGGCCCAAACTTATTCCACTACCGCCAAGGGCCGAACCTAGTCCAACGCTGCCTCCGTAACCACTAATGCCTAAGTGCGGCTGAGCGGCTACCCCATAGCCTCCATATCCTCCTAAACCACTAAGTGCTGAAACGGTAGGCAAGCTACTATAGCCTCCAAGACCGCCGTATCCTCCATAACCTCCTAATCCACCCAACCCTTTAAACCCACCGTAGCCCAACCTGGCTCCATGGCCTAAACCTAAGGCTCCTAATCCTCCGCCGATGCCGTAACCTTGCCCAAGTCCAATCCCGTACCCCAAACCTGTTCCAAGACCGTAATTGGAGAGGCCTAAGCCCCCAACTCCATGTCCAAGCTGTATCGCTCCAAGTCCATGACCGAGACCAATACCTCCAAGACCGTGAGAAGCTCCAAAACCGCGCCCTCCATATGCGGCTCCTAAACTTGCCAATCCGCCACTTCCAAGTCCATAGGATCCGGCACTGCCCCCATAGGCACCTAGTCCACCGATATAATTTCCAGCGCTTCCTAGGTATGAACCTGTGCTTCCACCATATGAGCCGGATCCTCCTCCGATTCCACCGGAGCTTCCAATGTACGACGCGCTGTTTCCATAATTGACTGGCACTGTTGTCCTTTTATCTTTAACTGACGTCTTTGCGGCCTCCTTTTCCTCCGCTACTGCCGCAACCAATAAAGACGCCACCAAGATTAATGTCTGAAAAATAAACGTTGAAGTAAGAATATAATCAAACAACTTTATGGCTCCTGTTTTAAGAGACATCAACGATCGAGTTTTATCGGGCGTTGAAGTTACCAAAGAGTACGATATTAATGCGCTGAATTGTTATATACAGGATGCGGCAACATAGCTTTCTTTTTTGAAATGCAAAGCGCTTTCAAAAAAGAAAGTTATGCTGCCGCACCCTGTATATATGCATTACTTGGACGAATGTAATGAGATTTTGCTATCTGCACTTAAAATATTGGTTCATGGACGAAAATATTATGACTTAGGAGACCAATCGTCTCATTCTGAGGTGCTTGTTGACTCCTCGAAGTTAGACCATGGAAGTTATTTGAAGGACCAAGAATTTTTTTGCATTAGCAAGATATAGTAGTATAACATTAACTTCTCCGTAAAATGTATTAGGTCCCATAAAAATCTATAACCCCCTCTAGATGCACATTATAAGTTATCACGAGTGCTGTGAAGAATAACGTACCAGCGGCTTCATGTTTTGCTAAGGCTGGTCCCACCAATGCGAGGAGTACACAGAGGAAGATCCTTCTTCAGAAATGTTTAAGCGACTGAAGTTCAAGAGCATCCGTTGACTTTTATATAGCGGCGCAGAAAGAGAGAATCCCTCATCTAAGGTCACCTTTCTCATCCGAGCAACTAGCCGTTCCACCCCCCTTACTCTCCCCTATCTCCCCACCACTCTGAACAACCCCTTCACATCCTCCACTTACTTTCAACCCCCGCCCCCGACGAGACTAAGCCCATCCCACGCTCATCCCTCACCAATCCCCACTCCCAACCGCACCCAGTGGCCTAAAAAATAACGCATTGCTCCCAACGGCATCCTTCCTCTCCCAGGTTCCCCTTCTCGTGCCCTCTTGGAGCCGCAAAACTCAGTCCAGTGCGGAAAGGGGCGCCGCTTCTTTTGACTCTCACTCTCACCTTTTTCCTCTCCTCCTACCCACCACGGAGCACCGCCCACCTGCAAGCCAAACGCACCGACCCCACCTCCCTCGCTCTCTTCATCCTACCCCTCCTCTCCCATTCCCTCTCGTCTGCACAGCGACGACCCTTTCTCTACTTCCCGCCCTCCCCTCTTCCTACACCCCGCATCTAGTTCCCAACACCCGAACTCCTCGTCCCCGTCTCCGCCCAATGAAAGCCGCTCGACCTCATTTTTACCCCTTGCCGAGAGCATTACGTCTAATTTACGTTCCACCCCCACCTCCCTTCACATTCGCCTTGCTCCTCCTTCACTCGGACTTTCCTCGTCTCTTTTTTTCCCCTGCAATTCGCTTTTCTTTGAGTGAGTAGGTATTCAGGGGCTGTGCGAATGCAGGCGATAAGTCATCGATGTCTTACCTCTGACCGCACCTGATTTCAAACTAACTCCGTAAATTCCATCGAATCCGAAGAAATATTTTGCAGGTAAATACCTAGGATCGATACTGATCAATCCTCAGTTGTGATATATTAAATATGCATTTTAAAAATAATTAAAAAGTCTCATTTCGCCAGAAGGTCTGGTATTATATCTTCTACTGTGGGTGAAAGTGATCTTATCTTTGGCAAAATATTGTGTCAACCTTAAAGCCATTCTCAGACCATCCGGAGCAAAAATAGATAGTCCACATATTCGAGTGTCTCGGAGGAAACTATGAGACAGCTAAAAAAAACATCTATTGCGCGAATTCGAGGTGCTTCGTAGTCAGAGGTATCATGCAATTCTTGAGGCTGCTATCTTCTAAAAGATTTTGCATTACTTCTCTGAAAAGAAACTACGTATATGGGCCTCACGTTTTAGCTCTCAAGTTAATTGTTCCCAAATTGGCCCCCAAGGCTAAGAATTTCGATTCCAGTAGAAGTCTCATGTCACGCGTTGCTCAGAATTTCTGAGGTGGCTTGCCTACGTGGGGAGTGAAATGGGGAGTTATTTATTTTAGAAGGGGGAGAGTTTTTCGAGGGAAAGGGGCATGAAGAGGCGATCGAAGCAAAGAACTACAAGTTGGACCATCGAGGTGAAATGAAATTCGTGACATTTATTCTTCTGTTACATGCAGCGTAAGTAGAGCATTTCTCTCCGAGGCTGATTTCTCGCAATCTTTGGCGCTTCCGCAGCATTAGCGTGCATAACCTAGAATGACCTTGCATTTTTCCAAGTTTAATTTGCTTCACCTCAGAAATATTCACTTAAATTTTTCCGCAACTTAAAAGAATTCCAGAGGTATCCAGCAAGACCTAAATGCCTTAGATGTTTACTCAAAGTAAATATCTATCCGGAATTAGATAGTTTGGCATTCCTGTCTCCTTAAAAATGAAAGTTGACTCGAAGAGAGTGAGGAAAAAGTATAATATTAAACCATTGTATCAGTTAGAACCTCTTGCTTTCAATGCCAAAAATCTATCAGATTTATTGTCCATAAATATTCCTTAATAGTAACGTGGGAATAGTAAAAATTATGTTTCGAACTTTTCGCCATTCTTTGCGGTCCATTCATTTTTATCGTGTGACAATTTCCTAGATAACTTGATATAAACTGCGTCATTACGCATAGAAAATTGTTCTTAAGTATTTCAGACTACAACTAGTTATGAAATAAAAATATTTTTACACATAAGTTGGCCTATTATCAGTGCCGCGATACATGCATTTACCAACGACAGAGTTTTAGCACGGAATGTATCCGTTAGATCCAGTATACTATGTCCAGTAATGAAAGCTTTTATTGCTTTTTTAGTCAGTCTTTCACTGTTATATTCATGTGCGTATACGCGATAGCTTGTTTTGAGACCGTAACAGTTTATTACCAAATATTTAAGTATTTACTTTAAATTAAAACTTAGACATACAAACGCTAACTTATGCCTCTCCCTTTAACGAAACCATAACATTCACAAATGGGCAAGAGTAAGAGCTATAATTAATTTATAAAAAAACAAGATTAATTCAGCTCTTCATGATCATTAATGCTATCTTCGAAGGATCGACATATTGATGAGCTCACAAAATATGTTTATTCGATTAGCAATTATATGTAAAAAAAATTACCCCTCTGAGTTATCAGTAAGAGTATGCGTAATAAAATAGCGTCATTAAAGGTTTGAACCTAATTCCTGACATAAGTCAATTCTGAGTGATTTATGCAAAAATAATCTTTTAAGCTAGATTTATGTTGAAATTTATTAGCTTGAAATTAATTAATACATCATCCGGTTAATTTCTCGGTGTGTAGTAACATAATACTTTTTATGACATAGCATCAGGAAGTAACTGTTCCTGCTATCTGCTAACGTAATGGTTTAATTTCTGCTAGCGTGTAAAAGCAGATTTTTAAGGGAATTAAATATTATATTTTTAGTTGAATATTTAGCTGAAGAGACTCATTAATCTCTAACATTCTACTGAATATATACGATTGTGTATATTTCTGCAATGACTTTGAAATCCTTCGTCCTACTATTGACAAAGTAAATATCATATACCTACCCCAAGTACTATCCATAAGGCCAAATGACCTTGGAGCCAAATCAATTATTTTACGGGATTTTTACGTCCTGTCGTAGTTATATCTCTCCTCCCAAGAAGAAAGTTTCCATTTGAAAAAAGTGAAAATATTTTAATACAGTTTCTTTATTGTTGGCCGTCTTTTATGCTTAGTAACAGTGAAAACGATGTTTGGTAGGAGAGGTCGTTTTTTCTAATCTTTCCCATTTCATAAATACGAACTGATCTTGAAATATTACATTACTCGGCAGAGGTTAGGGTTTATTTATAATATAAAAATAGTCATTTGCATTGTCCTAGAATTTTTCTTAAATGTCATAGCTGTATTACAGTAATGTGCGTTAGTGTTGCTGCATTCTACCTCTATAGAATTGTTAAAATATATTTCACTTACTCTTTTAATTCTAATTATAAATTTTTAATCCACCAAAGCCATCAAAACTAGGCAATTTCATTACACTCGTATATGATTACTTGTATTTTGCACCTGTATTACTCTCCTTTACTCCAAGAAGTAACCGCGAATGATTTTTCTAATTACTCCTATAAGTTTATTAAAAAATGAATAAGTAGGTAAATCAGCTGCATGTCTTAATCAAAATGGGGTCGATCGTCCACTAATCGGATACGTTTTAAAGAGTTCGAGTAAGAAACTATTTCAAATTCTCAATCAATTGATGCATATATATGTATATATATATATATATATATATATATATATATATATATATATATGTGTGTGTATGAAACGCACTGTGTAACCTTTCTCTTCACATATCCCTTCTCCTGACACTCTTTTCTCTGAAACCTCTCTCTCCCTATTCAGGTACCTCAAGTTTTTGCACGCTATTATTTTCTATTATCCGCGGGTTCAGCTTAGTCAACCTCGGCGAAGGGCGCTAGATCCATCCGCCTACGGCTGAATGCTTCACCGGAAGTGAGTCGCTGACGGATGGAGCGTGGCAGATGGATCTAAAGAACGGTTCGAAGGGACCGGTTGGTGTGAAGTTCAGGTTGAGCACATACGATTAGATAGGTAAGGCGCAATTGAGAGGAGAGGATAACTAAAAAAACCTATGCGCCTTTAACGGGATGAAATGGAGATCACCAGACCTCCTTAGTTTAGATATTCTTATTTATACGTGTGTGTTTATGTATATATATATATATATATATATATATATATATATGCGTAAATATTTTATTATTATGAGGTAATCTGCCGGTAAAGGTAGGTTTTCGGATGGACACGGCTACCAAATAAATATTTTGTGACTCCTAACAAAACACAATACAAATATGTATATATATTATTATTAGGTAATCTACCGGTTAAGGTAGGTTTTTGAATGGAAATAATTACTAATTCAATAATTTGTGACCCCTAGCAAAACACAACATCCTACTCTACATCACGTCCCTCTTCATCTCTGAGTATTTTCTTCCTCCCTGCATCCCGTCCAACATCCCTGTCCTGTTCCTTCCCTTTCCTCTTTTGCCCAACATTCTACCCTCTATCACAGTCTTCAACATCCCACTGCCGGTCAACACCCCCTTCATCCACTTTTCCTGCCTCCATAGGATTGCTCCCAACAAACCCCTCTCTTCGCCCACCATACCAATTACGTCCTCAATTGTTTTCTTCTCGGTCTATTTCATCTTCTTCATTCTTCTCCACACCCACATTTCAAAAGCCTCCAGTCTACGTCTATCCTCCTGCTTCAATGACTACCTTTCCGCGCCGCACATAGCTACACTCCATATCAAAGTTTTTACGAGTCTTTTCTTAACATCCTTAATCAACGTCCCTGTCATCATCTCCCTCCTCCTTGTGAAAGCCTCTTTGCCTAGCGCAATTCTTCTCCTTACGTCCCTACTACTTTGACCGTGTTGGTCCAAAATACTACCGAGATACGTAAACTGTTCTACCTGCTCTAATTTTTGCCCTCCTATTTTAATGTTTAGCTTCGCCTTTTTCTTTCTAGAGAATCGGATAACCTTTGTTTTATTAATATTGATTCTCATCCCATACTTGTCGCACTGAATTTCCAATTCACTAAGCAATGCTTGCAACCCTATGGCTGACTGACAGACTAAAGACCCTGCCTTACACCTCTTCCTAACACTGCCCATCCGGACTCCCGGTTCCCACCCGCACCTGAGATATATGTATATACATATATATATATATATATATATATATATATATATATATATATATATATATATATATATATATATATATGTATGTATGTATATATATATATATATATATACACTCATGGCTCGCGGTAGTCAAGGGGGTAGCGCGTTGGACTACTGACCGGAGGGCCCTGGGTTCGATTTTCGGGAAAGTGTCTGGACACCTAGAGGTCCACCCAAGATGTGTGAATTTTCGGGTACCAGATCTTCCTGGGAAACCATAACCGGCACAGGGAAAGAACTGGCCCCCCTACCCTGATGGTGTGAATTTCACACGCCGTCGGGATTAGTACTAGGTGAACTCTATCATCACCTACCAAAACGACCTTCGGTTTGATTACTATGTTTATGTTTTATATACGTATATATCCCTCCCATGGACTAAGACCTTGAGGTGGGAGAGCTTGTGCGTTCCGATGACCCCTAGAGCTGTGCTGGCGGAACCAGTAATAATTGCTCCTATTAGGGTCACCCATGCCAAATAGGTCGAAGGTTAGGAGGCAGACGAAAGGTAGTCCACGCAACGTCTGTTCCTCAGTGATGCGACTGCAAAGGCTTATGACCCAAGTGGGGCGGCAATTGGGTGGTAGTGTCACATTCAGAACCTACCTTAACCGGTAGATTATGGAATGATATATATATATATATATATATATATATATATATATATATATATATATATATATATATAAATTCTTCCAAGACTATATGTTTCTAGACAAGATGAAACAAGGCATTTCTATTCTCCCTCCTAAGATGGTGGTTGTAGATCCACCGAAGTTTCAAAGATTCAAATTTTTATTTTGTGTCTTTTATTTTATATATATCTTTGTATTTTAATTTTATATATACATATATATACACACACATGCTGATGTTTACACTAGCAACCTTGGGACACTAGAATAGAGATCCCGGTAAAACATCCCGGAATTGTCCACGAGGAGGGTAGGTGTGAAACTGTCATACACCATTAAAATTGGCCAATAGATAATAAATATGTAAAGTATTTTTCAAGAAAGAAAATTTATATTCCCGTCACGCCATTTATGGATAATGGAAACGTATAACACCAGAGAGAATAGACCGAGCGAAATGAGTAATCGTTTATTTACATAGTAAAAAGCTGATATTGCTAGCCTGTGGCAGGCTTTGCATTGTTAATGTTTCTTCAAGTCACTTAATGAGTAAATCACGCACGCAACTTAAATAAGGAACCCAGATGGAAATGCATTTTTCCTCTCTCAATATCACCATTCATTCGGCTAACCTTTCGAAAGAAATGAGCTGCATGGCATTTATTCTATCCCCGCCAGATTACGTGAGAAGTTTTAAGTGCTGTTACCGTTAACTTGTCTTTTTCCTCACATTTTTGAAGTGTTTTAACTTTAGATGTAGATTTTAGAATATATAAGTGATTAAGTTACACCACTTTGTCTATTTGAATAACTTCATTGCGGTCTTCGAGTAAAAGAACCAGACAATGAAGCCAATATTTCAAGCCAATTGAGTATATATATATATATATATATATATATACTATATATATATATATATATATATATATATATATATATATATATATATATATATATACATTCAAACACGAAATCCCGCCAAACGGCGAATGGTAATGTTAAACAGGTCATTTCAAACGTAAACAAAATTTCTCATCTACAGTTAAGCTTGAGTAGACGTCATATTAATCCACAAGTTTTTCTTAAATTTTTATGGTTTAACGTGAACGCGCTTTTCAATTTTAGTTTGTATCCTATTTATAGCTCCACTTTTGCATGTGTTTTCTGAATAATTACATGTTCCTGTGTAATGTTAAAATTAAATAATTTGGATTGTGTAGTTATTATGCAAGATGTAGTAGGAAGAGTTGGTTGACGAAACGAAAAAATTTTATTGCTGCTAACATTACAATGAAATATAATGATTTTGCTGAAATTTTAAAATATTCAATTAGTCATTTCAAATTCTGATTATTGATCCGATTTAATATTTTTTTAAATCTGCCTTCAAATTATTGAACACTTCTGACGATACAATAGTTTGATAAATGTCTATCATTATCATCAAATAGTTGTAAGGAACTTGTGCCTCACTGACCTGTGGTGGTTTTCATTTTATTTTAATCGTAGAATGATCAAAATTTGATTCAAAATTCAAAAGTTTATCTTTCATGTGTCGCAATAATTTTGGCAAAATATTTTTTTCATTTTTTGCCCGTGAAATATTTTTGCCTTTGAAACACTGCTTGATCAATTTAAAAAATGCTTTATGAGATATTTAGTGGGTTTTAAGATTTAATTGCCATATTGACTTAAAATGTACATGTATTTTTTTGTGAAATCAGGTTTTTATCAAATGATATGCTTCAATTTTTAATCTATAAAGTGAACTGCAAATAGTGAACATATTTTACCGGAAAATTATAAACTTCATTTGAGTAAGGCAATGTAGTCAAGTCCTATATTTTTCATTTGGAGAGGACGCATAGGTTCACGCATACTCACGTATATTCAAGATGTGATTGGTTAAGAATATTACATGTCCCTAATTAGAGAGTTTTCTATTAGCCGATATGCTTTAGAGAGTTTAAGATTACGAAAAAGATGTAAAAATGCCAATTTTTCGTACTTGCTGGATAAGCTATTTATTCCATTTCAGGTATAAATTAGAAGATATCGGTTGGTATCATAGCTATTGATACAATTGAGTGATTTTAGAAACAAAATATGGAGAAAATCCTTTCGAATCGTAAAAAGCAACTTAGAAAACACTTAACTCACCATTTATTTAAAAAAATTGAAATCCAATGGAATAATGATACCTATTAGCAACTATAGCGGCTATAGAAGAGCGATGAACTGAGACGGATTCAAGGACTATTTTTTTTCCTCGCACACTCTGCGACCACTACACAGAGAAAACTCATGCCTTTTAATACATTTGTATATGGTACCTTTTCTCTTCATACCTACCGCCCTGAAACTCTCGAGCTGTCTAAAGATATTTTTGGTTAATCGCTAGGTATTTTTTGTAGACGTGGTTGAATTAAAGTAAAAGTACTAAAGTGTTTTTTTCAATTTTCATGCTAACGAGCTCAGGCTAATGGTGAGTGGACTGCAAATTAGTGCAAATGTATCGTTGTAATGGAAGGAAGACGTTTTGAAAGAAGATATATTCGAAATATTGTGGGCGATTTTACATTCAAAGCATTAAGATCATAATTGCTATGTCAAAGTAGCTTTATTTTTATTCGTCAGAATTAGCTATCAATAGAAGAAGCACACTGACGACATTTGCTTAAGACATGTTTCCACGCGCAACAGAACCCGATCGCACCAAGGTTGTGGATAACATTATGCTGAGTTGATTATTTGGTAATTAATAAAATTGTGGTTTATTTTTATATTATTATGAGTTAGAAGATGTTGGCTTCATTTGGCAGGAGTGTACTTATATAATGGCTTCGGTAAGGAAATAAACATTATATTTACATTAAACTTTATTCCAGTTATAAAATGCTTAATAATTTTTTCCAATTTCAGGGCTTAAGGACTCTTTTAATCATTTTTAAAACACATTTTGACATATATATGCGGTCAAACGGCTTACACATTATTAATTACTGTTGATTAAAAGCAGTTCATATGACGTGAAAAAATGTACGAGAGAATTTAAAACAGGATGGTAAAAATAATAGAATGCCATTTTTATGAAACTATATGCATGGATGAAATAATAGTTGGCCATCAACAATTGGAGCGTTTAACGCTGCTCTCCAGAAAATTTCCCTTTCCACCTACATCTTCATTTTTGCATGTTTCTTCGTTTCGACGTCGGTCATTATTCGTTCCACCCATCTCGTCCGTGTAGTTTCCCTCTGTAGTTCCTCCTCTTTTTGCTTTCCCCTCGGCGGATGCTACCAAAAGATTATCACGTCTGAAAATTCGTCCGCTGGATTAACGGTCGACCTCTGTCCACGTCTCTGAGCCCCACCGAGTGTCGAGCGGGATTTAGTATGTACTACTCTCAGCGGGTCCGGTTCCGTGGCTTTGGCTTAACACGAGACATTGAGTGGACATCAAATAACATTCACTCAATAAGGACCATTAATTTTCTGATCGTAAAGGCCGGGTGGACACGAGACACGATTTTCACGCCGACAGGTTCCGAAAAACGTAGTCATGGGTGTCAACAGAAATTACCCGAGGAAATATCTGAGCCCGTGACTTTCGATTCCCTGGACGACTATACTACTGACCGGGCTATTGTGGTTGACTTTTATTATTCTAGCTAATCAAATTGCTTAGTTTCAGGCGTGATATAGTAGAGTTCGAACATAATGGTGAACAAATAACTTTTCATATTGAATAATAACTTTTTTCCACTAGATACTGATTTGATGTACCACTGAATTAAATGTACTACATCATTTTCAAGTAAAGAGTAAGGCAGAAGGCTACATCATCTAGTTCTGATATTTGTACAATTTTTATTTGTCAAACTTGAAAAGAAAGTGGTAGCATTTATCATTAAGTGGCACTATCGTGTGGCAGATACCCCAAATGGTGTAGTTAAGTTAAGATTATCACTCTGGAAATTACAAGGATCCTGGCGAATTGTGCGCAATGTAGTCGATTAAAAGTTCAGAATTACTTTAAAGCCCAAGTTAGCTTATGATACAGGGTGGCCAGCCATTGTAATAGTCTTGAAAACCGGAGATGGGGAAAACCTTCGGAAAAATCCGAATTGAGAATGAAAACCTGGATAATTGATATTATTTTTCTAGAAAATAGATAGTGCACCATAGAAGGAAAAATTGCTCATTTAAATTGAATATGGATGACCCATATGGCGATCTCTTTCGCATTGGCAACTTTCATTATTTTCTGTGATTTGCAAGAGGGTAAATAATTGTACGCCACCTCTGTGTACGTCGAAGGACCGTTCGTGCAGTTACTAGGGCCAGCCGAGTTACTCGATACAAAACAACCGCCTCACTATCCACTTCTGCACTACAAATGAGTAGTAATTGTTTTTAGGCACTTATTTCTTTGAGAGAGAATACCAGCGTGAATAAATATTCCGTAATGCAATGGTGCATGAATTTCCCAACTTACCGGAGCGATTATTTTCCTTGAGGAAGATTGTGAAAAGTAAATAATAATTTTACTAATGTACCCTTGTAAATGCACCAAATGCACTTCCGCGTAAACAATCAACTAATGACGAGTCAAGGGCTCCTAATAAGATGATAAGCTTGGAGGAATTAAAATGTGCCAAAAACTATGGTAACATTTCTATAGAAATATACAAAAAAAATTGAAAACTGACTGAAAGGACAATAATTTTGTAAAGTTTATTAGAAATTGTGCATGAAGTGAAATTAAATTAAAAGTGATTTCACTAGCATTAGGCACCAACTGTTCTTCGGCATTATCACTTTTAAAAGAATTTGTATTTCCTAAATGATAGAAAAAAACTATGCAAAAAGGTATCGTTTCACAGTTAGCACTCGTTTTAGATGTTTAAAAAACTAAAAGACCCCCAATCTAGGAGTCCAAAATTACGAGCAAGTGGGATTCATGAGTCTCAATCACGAGTCTCTACCGTAAGTGGGATTTTCATTTTGAAGAGTTATCAACTTTTTAAATCTACTTTTATTATTTTTGTACTCACCAATACCTGTGCTACAGGGGTAAATACTGAAATATTTTAGCATGAAATATAGCAGTGTCTGTTGGATCACATCGGGGACACGAGAAAGTACAAATGGTAGCGAAAATTCTTTAGCTACAAATTTTTATCCTTCAAATCCTGGAAAAAAACTTGAAATCAACCATTTTCTAATTTCGGGCCTCTATGGAACAGTTAACTTAGGTTAGAATAAATATTTAATGGATAGGCATTCTCTAAAATTTGTTAATCAGACGCTCAAGAGGCGGAAAATTTGAAATTTTGATCCGTATTACATATTGCGTGAGGATAGTCATTACTCAAAATAGCACACATCATTCCACGAAAACCTCAACATTCAAATGCTGTAATGAATTCGTGCTTGGGATACAAAGCCTTATTCAGAAGAAGCAAAGCTTATTCTGTATTGTTTTTGATACGTTTCTCCCTCCTGATGTTTACGCTTGGGTACCAATAGACGAGCAATTTGAATTATGCATGTGGGACTACATGTTACTCTTTTTATCAAAAGTATTTCTCTTTAAATTCTCCGCATATACTCAAGTAAAACCATTTTTAAGAAAATCCATGTTAGAAGGGAAATTAGAACTAGAGTCTCTGAGTCATTTGAGACCCATGATTCTTGCCAATTTATTATAAATAAATCAACTATTTCTGAAAATAGTTAAACGATTGCGATCACTGAATCATATTTTTTGGTCAAATGTTATGAATTGAACCTAATCATTCTAGGATTAAAATGATTAAGTTCTTCACGCAAGTCGCGTTTTAAATAGCCTGGTATTGTCTTTATATTCCTTGGCTTTTATGTCTGCCATTACTTGTTCCTTTTCATATTTCAGCCGTAACGTTCATCTGTGTTTTTCGTAAATTTTCCCATCAATTGTTTTCATTGTCCAAGAACCTTTGTTCTTAATTTGTCATATAATGTATGAATTCTTTATTATTAGAGTTTTTGTTGGAATTGGTGGTAAAGTTGTTTCTTCTACTTCTCCATAAAACCTTTTTTGTTTGTTATTTGATATGCTCTCCCCATATCACACTTTCATACACACCAGCATTCCGTAATATCCCCGCATGATTCACAGGCTTATGTTTCTGAAAAAATTCATCTTACTATCAGCTATATTTTTTTTCTGAGTTTTTGTTATCTATATTCTTCCTTCTTCTTCCATCCCTTATAAATCTGCACCTCAACTTAAGAACTTTTCTACTTCTGGATTTTGAATCCCTAGTTATATAAACCAACTTCTGTTCGTCTGCTGCAGGTTACAATTTCTGTTTTGTTTTCCTCTTCAAGTTGTCTTTTTCTATTTCCCTTCTCGAAGTCAACAGGTATTTGTGTATGATAACATTTTCCCTCTTCCATCGTAGCATTTCAGCGATGAGACGCATTATTTCAATTACACCTCCATGGGCGCACGCTTTGGTGACATTGCTTTGGATTTAATTTATTACTTTCTTGATAATAATATTGAGATTAATGTTCGTATAGAATGTATAGGTATTCATTAGATGGAACCTTATCGTCAGTGTTTATTATTTATAATTTTGGAGAGAATAAGCCTATTTTTTTAAGATCGTTTGAGTTGGTTTATATTCAATGTGGAAGTTTGCTTAGCAGAATGTATCAAAAATCGAAATAATTCTTATTCCTTCAGATGATTCATGGTGTCCATAATAGTAGAGAGAGAAATGATCATCTGAAATCCACGCCCTGGAAATGCGTGCCCTTCACGAACCCGCTATCAAAAACACTGCTCATAAGTCAACTTTCACTCTTTCACTCTACAATTATATTCTAAAAGAAAGCAGTCATGAACCAATTGAAAACTAAAATTCACATGAAGTTCTTCCTGAAAGTCCTGGTAGCCAATAACCCCGAATTCTTGGAAAACCTGCAATAAAACTTCGACCCTAATTACAAATATATTCAGGGAGAATATATTTGTTGCCTTATTTTATAATAATTATTGCATCGTCAAAACCAAAAATGAATAGATTTAAACATAATTTGCTGGACTTGCAGTGCTGGATTTGGGATGCGCCAAAGTCTCTCATTCATGAGGTTTTTATTGCAAATCGCCTAATTAATCGAATTTAACATTCTCAATTTTTAAATCTCTGAATTTTTGTTATCTAAATTTTATCATAAACTGAAAATTCCATTTTTCAACATATTTCCTATCAGCAATAAAAATGTCCAAGAAACTGATAATTAGTTGATAATATAAATATTTATCTTAATTAAGAGTTGTGATTTCTTAGTTAAGGATGGAAATAAGCAATATGAAAATGGGCAAATGTTCTCATCTAAAATTGAAACAATAGAAAACCATTCCTCAGTATTTCTTAGTGCGATATAAATATTCTTATTTAAAAAGAAATGACCTAGTATGACTTAAGTAGAAATTCTAAATTACGTTCTGCAATATACATGAATTAAATGTAGTCTGCACATAAGAGTAATGCTTAGAAAATAAACATGATATTTAAAATTTTGATCCTGAAGTCATTAAATGGGTAGAAAATGATTTTAATGCCCCATTATTCGACTAATGAGTAATGACTTTGTAAAAATATTTAACGAAAGTTGTATTTCTCGAGCATATTTGAATGCAGAACGCCAGGCAGATTTCATCTTAATTGAATGGACAGGCCAATGATGTCCAAGTTAATCGGCGTTATGTGGACTCTGTGCAAAGCAAAAGGAGAATGAAAAACCTTAAGTCGCAATGATAGTACCGTGCAAGTACAGTTTGATATTCGCAATTTCAGACGAGGGAGAGAGATTCAGTTCTCCCGAAACTGAATTCCCCAATTCCCCACTAATTCACATGTCGCTCGTCTTACCTCACCAATGATAGTCTCCGAAGCATCAAAAACCGGTCTAATATAATCCGTTGCTTATGAAGTGATGGACGTAAGGTGCAATTATAGTAAAAATTTGCTATCTCCCCAGGAAAAAAATTGCGATGAAGTCACCTGAGGAAGAAACGGAAAGTGTGTCCGTGGGAAAATTAATTTAGTGTGAATTATATGAAAATCTTCCCAGGGGATAACAAAGGCAAGGGTAGATGCATATCCCTTTGCTGCATTCTTTTACACATGCATATTCAGTTGGAAAACTTAAGTTAGTGGAAGTTTTGACTGAATTACGAGGGTGCTGGTATGAAAATGCAAATTTTATGCTAGCTTTGAAAGTTTAAGGAAAATAGTTTCAGAAAATGAGTAATTGTACGCGTACTCGTAGAATTTGATTCGTTTAATTATTTTCCAAAATCGATGCCAATGCTAATTTTGTGAATCGTTCGTAATTATCATTGTTTCTAAAAAGTAGAAAGAGTAGGTGGTTTGGAGTGATAAGGATGCTCCGCTCCAAGTTCTCATCTTCTTGTCTCTAAGTTAGACTCCTGGTCTAGTCAAAATGTTTCATTGCGTTCGATGCGAGTGGAATATTTCAGTTTTTCCTCGCTTCATCTCCCAGTGGAGAACTCTCCAATTGGTGTACGTCTTAATTAGAATTAGAAATCTTTTCATTTTACTTTTTCCTACGTTTCATGATGCCTCATAAAAAATTATTGAGTGAGCGGAAACGCAGAAATTTCTTGTCAGAGAAGCTCACATTTATTAGGTTTATTAGCAAGAATAATTTGTAGGCAGAAATATTAAGGTTATCCACGAAGAAGGGGTTGACCCTATCACGATTTTTTTATGGTTGTTATATTTACTTAATTATGGGTTGCGGTAGTGCAGAGGTGGAGCGTTGGACTATTGACCTAGAGGGCCCAGGTTCTATTCCCGGGTAAGCCTCTCTGTGCACCTGCAGCTCCACCCAAGCTATGTAATTTTTCGGGTGCCAGTTCTCCCTGGAAAACCTACCCTGATCTGTGAATTTCACTCGGTGAACACTTTTCACATTTAATTAGGTGAACTCTACCATCACCTACCAAACCGACCTTCGGGTTGATGACTGTGTTTACTTCGGTTTATGTACTTTATAATTTCATTCATTTTTTCCGTCACGGAGAAAACACTTAGGAGTTGAACTTGAATTTCTAAAATTCGGACTATTTGTCAAATTTTTTTCACGTACCATCGGCGTCCCACGAAGAACTATGAGTATCTCTTTTGCCTAATATGAATGCCCTCCTACAGGAGTAATGACTCCTTATCAGTGAAAGCTGTAAAACTGCACTATTTCCTTTTTATACATCCATCCATCAAAAATCATCCATTAACTCCTTTACTCTTAACCTCTTTGTGTATATATAGATTGCATATATCTAATATATGTATTTTCTAGGTAGCCTCCAGATGACGCTACTTCTCACTTTGTACTGAATATGGTGTTTCTTATATTCTCATTCTGCTTGGTATTCCCTCTGCTCGGTTCAGCATTTTATTTGGTTTACATACATCTATCAATTTGGCTAATACTCGGTGTTTTCTTGACCTTTTTATCTCCTTTATTTTCATCCATGGCTTTGTAATTTAAACTATTTTAAGACTGAGAGTAATGATAACCATATTTATTCTCTATTAATAATAAAATGGTGGTCAAAATGAAGGATTGTATTTTTATACGTCATCATTATGCTTCAATTTCTCTAGGTTACTGATGTCTCGCAGGCATTCCAGAATTACCCTTGATGTTCAATCCAGTGCCCACATCACCATACCACTTAATGTAAGTATCTCCTTTGTTTTCTGTCTTCTTTTACTTTATTTCGCCATACGCCCTCGCGGTGGCTTGCGAGTAATTTCCTACATTTGCTTCAGTTGACTGTAGTTCTAAGTAGGCTCTGGGTTCTTTGTAAAAATTACAATTATTAATTGAAATGTTATCAAGATACCTCGAAGTTTATTTTATTGTTTGGGACGCAGGTTATTTCAAATTCCAACCACCTTATAGCTGGTAAAATAGCATGGTAAATTATTAATGCTCAGTTATCAAAAATTTTACAATTTTTTATGACGTCGGAAGAATGAATATTTATTATAATAGTAAGACTCACTCGTAGATTGGCTTTCCCAGTGAGTGAAATCATATAAGTTGTTCATTTCGAGGCACAAAAACTTGAAGAGTATTTGTTTTAGTTTGATGCGCGCCCCGATATCGGAGAAAGGGTGTTTTGCTGCTGGGTGAAAGGGTAACAGACCTGAGGACGCTTAATGTAGGATTAGAGGTCCTTCACTCATATGATAAAAGTAAAATGTGAGTTTTAATAACCATGATATCAGAGCATGGTCGAGGGTGAAAGGGTTACCTGGAGTAAAAAGGAGAGAGAGAGTTGCGATCGATGCAAGAAACGTGAAAGGGATTTCGATGTGTAAGAGATCAGAATCCAGAGACCCGTTTCCTACGATTTCCTTTTTTCGACGAAGAACCTGGACCACGGACTACATCTTCCAATGTGGAGCATCATTAAGAGATCCTTCTACGAAATAAAATTTTAGAACATGAAAGCTATGATCATTAAATGCACTGTTAATGTTCCAAGAATGGATGAAAATCGCAGCTTGAAAACCTGTTATTACTCCTCTGTTTACCATGCACCCCTTTGAAATCGAAATTGCATATGTTCCTTTTATTTTTATTCCACTTACTGCGTTCTTTTTTTCCTACCGATTGTACATCCGAAGTCCTCTTTTAGTATCCAAAAATACGCGTATCTCGTCTCCCACGGATTTTCCTACTTCTCATACGACAGCCTCAATAAGATTTGCTCTAATCCCAGAAAGCTGTGAAAGATTTCTTTCGTTTTCCCGCCGTCGATTGTTTTCTCTGTATGCTCATCGTATTTGCTTTTCTCTTCATGCATTCGCATTAGCTCTTCGTTTTGTGTCACACTCCGTCAATTTTTCCGTCTTTCTTCCGGCTATTATGTGTACACAATGCTTTCCACTTAGACGAGTTTCTCGATAGTCCTTGAATGCCGTGCCAAACATCCTTGAAAAAGCGTCACGAAAGAGGATTCGGCTAAATAACCATGTCGGTTACTTTCCAATATCTCATCACTTCTTGTGAAACTGTATTTATTATTCCAGCTACTTCACCTCAAAGACAAGATTTCGTGACCTTGGAAATGAAATTCTAATATTTCTCCAGCCTGCGACTTCGCAGTGCTATGCGATGCTTACTTAGGGGTGGTAGAATTTATATGGTGATAACAAAGCTACCAAAAAATTGTCAATATTTAAATTTCTCAATTTCACCGTTTACAAAAAATTACACCTCGCCAAGAGCCATTATGGCACTCGTGAAAATAATTTAAAAGATGTCCATTCCTAGCCAAATGGATAGTAAATTATCATTTCTGTTTCATGCCATAGCTGAAATTGATAGCTCAATGGATCTTGAGGATTTCTCGTCTCGGAGTGGCACGTTGTGTTTTCACGTACCGATAGATCACCTATGAATGTTTCAGGCGCAACGTGACCTTAAACATCCGAGAACTTTAGAAGCTCAGTACAACTACTGCTATTTTCTTTTTTATTGAATTCATAAAGTGAAACTTGATTACGATAATTCAGTGCTCAAAATATCTCCGTATAATTTAAGTGAGAATATCTGGAATCAATTCTTCATTTCGGACAACTTCTGCAAGTTGTGTTACTCAGTTAGAAGTGGCAACAGCGTCATTTTACCCTTCACGTCCTTGACTCGTTAATCTACCAGACTGAGTTCCCCCAGCAAGAATCTACGATAGTGAGTCTTGGATGAAATTACTGGTTAACTTTCCCTTCACATTTTTTTAAAGTGATTTAGGTTGTGTAAATACTGAGTTGGAGAATACGCTTTGATTTATTTCATTCTTAGGACCTATGAAAATGGTGCAAAGCAAATAATAATTAATTTTCTATTATTATCTGTGTTTTATATTCTAGATTGTTCATACCCCGACAGGCCTAATAAGATTGCACGAATATTCTTGGCGAAATGGGTTGTGACACGTTTCCCTTTCAGTCAGATGATAGCACAAACATAATTTCGGAGTACAGCTCCGGTATTCACTCATTCTCATGTAACCAATTGGTCAAGGTAACTGATTAACTTTTAGCTGCCTCGTTCAAAATTACGTTGACTCCTTGGGAAAGAGAAATGTGGTGAGAATTTCCCAGTCTTTAATGTAACCATTCAGTTGTTTTCAATGGCACTACTCATACTTGATTATATAGTGCGAAAAAAATGCTCTTCAGAAAATAACGCCATGCCAGATAATTAAAAAACGTAATACATGGCATGTGGGTAATTATTCTCTTTCTCTTCATAGCCGTGCGACCGAGCATTACGATTTCCTGTTTTCTCCAAATTCGATTTAGTCTATTTTCAGTATTTCTCAAGGTTTACTCGAGAAATTCGGCCTTGGCTCACCCGTTAGATAATTTCCTAATCTTCTGATAGTTGGAATGTTAAGAGCACTATTCTCATAACATAGTATGTAAGGAGGGATTTGCCTATCACCATACACACTCCCTCCCCAAGGTTTCCGATTCGGATCACCATGCCGATATTTCATGACAATCAAGAAACATTTGGGAATACTATATTTCTCGATCCAGTTGATTCCTCAAGTAAATATCCTCTCGTCGAATAGATCCGAAATCCTTCCCGCGGCTGCTATCTTTGAGTATAGATAACGGGTGTCTCTCCGACTTAATTCGCCCATTGAACGGTTTTTCTGTGCAGCCTAGAAACTGCGTGTTCAAGTTCCATCGAGAGCACGCTCTTCATGTGCGTCGTGTGGAAATGTATTAGCAGCTAAAGCAACTTAAAGTCACTCATCTAGTTTCGTGTTTCCCTTATCCAGTTTAGTGTCAACTCTTTTTCACCGAGACGTGTGCCAATGCCCCAGGACAAACTGTACTGCCTATGGGTTATATTTTATTACCTTGTGACATCGTCGGCAGCCAAACTCTCGAAACGCGAAGTCTCTAGCATGGATTTCGTCAAACTCACCGGAGTCAACGTTCCACGCGTCGTCCTATTTCTGGTGGAAAGCATAAAAAACTCCGCCCTCCGGAACTTCGACCCGAGGAGCAGGTCAGATACCAGCACCCATTTCTCTACCGTGCATTTCCTCGCGACTGCATTTCCTCTCGCCTTCACTTTCGGATATTTTCAAGGCTGCCGGGGAAAGTGGCCGTCCAAATCTTTCCAGGAGTGAACCCGGTGGAGGACAGAGAGACAGAAAAGGGGGGGGAAATCCAGATGGGGTCGACGGGAAAGGGTGAACGTGTCAGCGTGTTTGCGGCAAAGCTTCGGGGTTCGTCGCTGAGATCCGCCCCCTGGGGAGGAATAGTGAGTCGACTGAATCCGACGTATGAACCGATGAGTCCCATGGAAATGAATTTGGACTATCGATTTCCTACGGTCATCTTATTTTCTCAAAACGAAGCAACGGGAGTGTTATTTCCTTTCCTCATTTTTTTTATGGATCTCGGACAATTGCGCTTGTTCTTTTATGACGAAATCGTCCACGAGAGTCCTGGAGAAAGTGGATTTTTTCCAATTCTAATTCACCCCCCACCTCACCTTCCCCCCCAATAGCACGTGCGAAGTGGGAAGGGTGAAGCCCAGCATTCCATCTCCACCTTTACACGCACGTTGCGATTGACGACTGTGCTCCGCCATCGAAGGGACCGGTGGGATCGTGTGCATGCCCGGCAGTTGCGTAAATGCAGCGGGAGCGAGAGGAGGAAAAGAAAACTCAGCATTAATTCTGATAGGGATGAAATTCCAGGGGGAACGGTGAAGGGTGTTCAGCGTACACTCAGCAGATACCCGCGAGGTTTCTAATTCTCAACAGGGTACCCACTTTGAAGTAGATTCCTGAGGGTTTAATTACAGCAGTCATGGCGTGTTTGATGATTTTTAATCATTAAACATCGCAATCTTTTCCATATGCTTCCATTATGCTTTTCCATTTCTTTATTACTTTGTGCATAGAAATTTTAAGGTAAAAGGATGGAAAAACTGTTTATTGTTTTTTAGCAATCTATTTAAGCATAAAAATTGCCAATAGGAATAATTAATCAATAAAACTTGAAATATATTCATTGAAAATAATTTCTTATGCACCACGTTCTTTGTAATTAACAATAATTGCTGTATTTAATAATAAAAACGAAGCAATACCACGGTCATGGTTACTCTAATCTGAAGATAAAAAAATCGTTGACAAATTGCAATATTTATTATTTTTCATTATTATTTTTCTAGACACACATAAAAATGAACAGAATATAATCTTTTCATAATCAAGCTGCTTTAATTATGAAGATAAAATTTGGTTCATCTGAGGAAAAAACGTTTTTAGGGGTCAGTTGTGAACCAAGACCTGCCTACCAGCCAAATTTTAATGTTTTGTACAAATTTGAAGTTCAAAAAATATATGTGCAAATTAAGTTCCTCGGAACTTCGCAAGAGATGAATACGATTTATAGTGGGTTTTTTTAAAATTATGTCAAAATATTTTAGTTTTGTTTCTGAGCAACTCTTAATCCTTCCGAACAAGGTCTATTCAAAATTCTATTTAGTTTTATGTCAGTAAAGAATGAATAATTTAGTGAATTACTTAATTAATTTGATCCAATGATATTGTAATCAAGCGTGCCTATTTCAGGGAATTAATGAAAAATTCTAGCGCAGTGAGGACAAATTATCCGAGAAGTATGTGACTTTTATAATTACGCTCGTATTCAAAAATTTTGAATGATGTTTTTTGTTTGTATTTCCAGCCACGTCAAGAACAAGCATAACTTAACTGATGATAATGAAGATTCTTCTGTCCAAATATTACTTCATTTTTCTTGTCACCCACAAGGTCTATTCTTATTGTCCCTAAGTCATAACAAAGATTTATTTTCACTGTATTAGAGCCGGTGAGACTCGTTTTTTTTACATTTTTCAGTTAACTCGATGACATTCCTCTTTACATGGTAGTACTGAGAGCATTCTGGTGGAAACACGCAACTTTGTAACGAGCGTGTTAGTTTCGCTCAGTAAATATATGCAGTGTATGCTTAAATTAACTCCAATGCTCAACTTTAGCATATATTTGAGTAAAAATAGGTCAACTCGAGAGCTGTAAATTTATCTCAAAAAATTACTTATAATCAATATATCAATCCATCTAAAACCCTGCATTGAATATATATATTAAGACTCAGAGCAATTTTCCAGAGATAAGTAGAATTGAAATTTATGAGAGGATACTAGTCGAGTCTGGCAAAATATTCGAAGATTGTTCTTGTGAACTCTAAGTTGCAGGTCAAAATCCTGAAAAAAATCACTGTACACTTTTTCAATTATACAATTTTGAAATATAAGTATTTTTATGCGTGAATGTTTACAACTTAAGATATTTCTGTAGTAAATCTATACTCTAAGTCTTTGTTTATCAGCAGAGAGGCTGATTAGTAAATGATGTTGGGTGAACTGTCCGCAATAAATTCTTGGAAGGAAAAATGATGTGAAAATAAGTATTCCCCAGGGTCAAATTAATGCCTTTCATCTTATTAGTTCACCAGTAATTATTGAAAATTATTATTTTATTGCAACGATACCTGTTACCCTTGATTTAAATCTTTGAATGAATACATTTAAAAATTACTTAATATTAAATATAAATACGACAAAATCATATTTGTTAATAATAATAATTTGCATATAGGCTTAACATTTAAACATTTACACACCTTGGTCTTCATATCAATTGGTAGTACGAAACATGGTTCATAAATTTTAGTATAATAATGAGCAAGTTAAAAATCTGTTCAGGGATCTCATTCAAAATTCATTCTCACTTCGTCTAGGAATAGCTACGAACGTTGTAATCATATCTTTTCAAATTATTAGGGTAGACGATTCAAAACCCTTATGAGTGTTAAATGTCTAACCTTCGTATATATTGGATAAGGCAATTCCAAGTGTTCGGAAGCGGATCTGTTAAAAGAAGAGTGGTGATTTTCAGTGCCTACTGCGCGCGAAAAAAATACATAACTTCCGTATTACGTCCTCAATTTTCCGTGCTCGAGACGAAGACGATTTGATTTTTGCAACTGGACTGGAAATCACGAAAACCCAAGGAGAGAAAAGTCACTAAAAAACCCTATAGTAGAATTTCCAAATTCTGGCGAAAACAGCTTTAATTTTTTTGTTTACCCTCGGGGTGTATCTCAAGGCAATTTTTCTAATCCTCGTGAGTATTCGCGGTCTGGGAAGGGCTGAAAAAAAACAGCCTCAGGAAAGGCAGGAGGAAGAGGTAATGAAAATTGGACGAGGGACAGTTAAATTACAATTGGCAAGTTCTCGCTCAAAGCTGAGCGCCTCGAGGGCAAAATGTTTCTCACGGAGAGAGAAAGCTGCGACTCTCCAGTTTAATAAAAAAATACACGGAGCCAAGGCTTGGAAGACACACACAGTGAATTCGTTGGTGCGGAGAATTTTATCTCGGGTAAGAAACCAGAAAGGGAATTAAATTATCATTAATAGATTGGGGTTGCGGAGCGCAATAGTGTCTTGACGGATATAGAAGCCGCCTTTAAACACGAAGGTGTGTTCACCTTCCTGTTAGCGCTCGAAACTTAAAAAAAAACACCATTCACTAATGGCGCTTTTGACTTTTTTTCTCATCGCATGATTAAGGCTCATTTATTTTTGGTCATCATTTGTGATGAATTGCTCGTAATTTTCTGTTTAAGCAACGCCAATTGTGCTTCTCCCGTTAGAAGATGTGACCAAAACACTTAAACGATGTGATGGAAATGACAGCACACGGTACATATTCATTCTTAAGTGCGCTGGTTAGTCACTGGGCACAGGTATATTGAAACAAGTTTATGGGAATATATTGCGAAGTCTCAGTAATGCAGTTTATGTGTATACAAATTAAAAATAAAATATCTGTGAATTATTTGAAAAAAAAATAATTGAAATTTGCTGGAAGCATTGTTTTATTTGTCAATTGCACGTGCTTTTCTCCATTGTTAAAAATGCATAAATAATGAAGCAGCTGAAGTCCACCCATCCATATTTCTAATGACAGAAGCTACAAATAGGTTTTCTATAAATGTCCTGTGGTAGAAAATAGTTATTTAAACAATTTACTTTCATGTACCAAGCAATTTATGTTTTTCATCTTATTTATGAGCTAAAAATATAAACTATTACTATCAGATCTAAAATTAAAATTGGGGAAGTGTAACGGTGTGACAATTATCCACATTGTTAGGGACCAGGGATTCGTTTCTTAAAGCTCCACAGCTTCTGAAAAAAATGTGCCTAAATGTAATATGAATCATTCAAAATCGCATATGCCCTAAAAAGTAGAATTGATGTTGGAGAATATGTGTTTCCATCAGTAACCTTTGATTGAGTGAACTCGAGGATTTTTAATTGACTTACAGGTTTGAGAAACTGGCCCCGGGATTATCCACATGTACTGCCTATCTGCACATTACTTCGATAAAATATTTTGTCTACAACCCTGTACTTTTGCCTTTAGGTATTCTAACATCATTGTTGCATTACATATTTTTGGTATTAGTCACTGAAACCAATTAAAGAATTAATCGAAGTTTCGCTCCTCTGACATGGAGCGTCAAGATTTGCGAGCTTACTCTTTCGTCGTCGTTCCTAGTGAGAGGAATGGAATATCGATAATTTCTTTTAATTGGTCACAGCAGATTCAGAAAATGTGTAATGTCCTAGTACATGTAGTATTGGGTACAAGGGGAGGTGATCGCCAGCTGAGGTCATTTGCACTATGAGGGATAGGTGAGCAATTTTATTAGAAATAGGATATGCAGGGAATTGGGAAAGGCGGAGAAAAACCCGGCGTCGGTATTAGTCTACATTCAGCGAAAAGTGCCGAGGGGTCACACAATTGAACCACCCTTCCAGCGAATGGTTTTCTCAAATATAAGTGTACTCCTAATAGCACTCTAAGAAGAGATCTGAATGCTGCTGAGAAATCGAGCCACCACCGGAATTTGAATCCGCGTCCTCGCGATGGGAAGCCAGAATACCTGCCATAGCACCGACCCGATTAGCAATTGTAGGGAAACATAAAATAAGCTCCAGGCGTTCCCATTTGTTGTCATATCATGAATGATAAAAATAACAGAAGAAACTCTTTTCCAATATTTTCGTTGGATAACCATTTCCATTTGTTTTTTTTTATATTTATGTCGAGTACAAATCTAGGTAGTGTTGATGAATTCTGTCAAATGCCAGTTGTTTTCTCCATTGTTTGTTTTGCACAAGGCTTGCGCACAAGTTTCAATCAGTGAGCAGAGAAGGGGGAAACTTGGAAAAATCATCGCTTAGAAAAAAAATAGAACGGAATAGTCGTTGGAGGTCGTGCAACAAATTAGAGCGAGGAAAGTAACGAGCGTTGGGGTTTTGACGGTTTAAATACTCGCAATCCAGAGCGGAGAGCGTAACCAACCAGACCGCCGATCGCGCTCCACTAGAAATTGCTAGATTTGCGCCCGAATGAAATGGTCGTTGGTTATGTCATCGGGTTCATGATAGAGTGAGGGAGAAGTTGGAGGATTTGTGTCGGAGAGGTTGAGGAGATGGCGAAGCGAATGGAGGATGAGGACAGACACAAGGGACAGGGTGCCACGACTCCTGAGACGGTTATCGCTGCGTTCGAGCCGTACCAGCGCGCTAGAGTCTCCGAGGTGAATGGAATTCGGAATAGGTAATAAGGTCTATTCTCTTTCACTGTCCCGAGCGTGGGATCGACTGAGCGATGGTATGGGTAACGGGAGTGAAGCTGGATTGTTTGACGGCCTATGGCGTCGCTTACGGTTAGTGGTGGCGAGTGAATTATGTGCAGGCAGGGAAGAGGGAATGGCACGATGTGGAGGGAAGGGTGTCTATTTTTCGAGGTGACTCACGGTGTAGTAATCTTTTATTTAATAGTAAACGGGCAAAGAGAATGATTCTCTGAATTGCATATAAATGAAAACTTCACAGAATTATTAAACCGTTGTGAATGAACTGGATAATTACATTATTGGACGATTTTACTCCGCTCTTAGATTTGGTCAATTTCAATTCACATTGCAGTTAAGTAAATGTATTTAAGCACAAAAATCGTTTACCGAAATCCGTACCCGAATATATTTGCAAGGAGTTCATGATTAAGCGAGCACATGTGCCATCAGTCGTCACCACTGTTAGTACTGCAATAGTTGTCTTTATAAATTTGAACGTTCTCTGACCTGTAATTGTGCCAAGTTGATGAACTCCTTGAAAATGGACAGGGCTTTAGACTAACATCAATAAACGATAAGACGCGATGGTTGCGTCTCGAAATGTGAATATTTTTATGAGCTTTGCATTGACAAAAAGCATTCTGTGGAGTCCAAGATTGTGTCAAAACCCTTTCAAAAATATTTACGTAAGATGAACTAGAATGCTCAAACTATCAGGCTACTTTAATTACATGTCGCCATAAAGTCCGACGACGGAGATATATAATTAAGGACGGGTATCGTGACACTCCTAAACCAGAATCTATACATTTTGCTTGCGAGTGTAGGAATTTGCAAATATGGCATGTGCATTGGCGTCGCGCTGTCACAAATTCCGTTTCATAGGGATGATAAAGTCGATGGGAATCTAACGCATGGGTCGCTGTAAAACAAAATCAAAACACATGCTTGTAGGCAGGACGCCACTACCCTTCAGGCGGAAAAACATGCGTGCGTGTCAAGGGTACGCGTGCGCACATTTTACGTATTAAAAGGAAACGTACAGGTACAAGCGCCGCTCCGGCAAGCATTTATGTGTTCGCCTCCAAAAGTCAGATATGGCCACATGCAAGATGCCGACGGGAGGAGAATTAAGAAAAGAAGTAAATGAAATTGCTGCTATTCGCATGAGCGTGGTTTAATTTTGTGGCTAAAGTCTTTCCCGTGAAGACTTTCCCTTTTCCGGATTTACGTCACAAGTCCACCTTAAATGTCCTCAAATTGTAGTTTGCTAGAAGTAGAATTTTCCACGTGTTCACTTAAATTCGCCTGTAGCATCAAGACTGGTGGCAAGAATTAAATGGGGAACGTATAAGACATCTCGTTCATGTAACTTCTTTCTTAACGGATGCGTAAAATATTAGGTACTTGCGCGTATTTCGAGTTAGATTAGCATAGATAACTTCAATCACATATCTTAAGAGAACAGATTAAAATGAAAGAAGTAACTTTGTAATTCCAGTCACACTTAATTTATTTAGTGATTTAAATAAAGTGTGCGTGGAATTTCAAAGATACTTCTTGCATTTCAATGTGCTCCATTAAGTTACGCTCGGGACAACAAATGTTTAGAGAGCGGAATTTTTTCTTAGAAAATAATAATTCATTCTTTTTGTAACGTTTTTTCGCTAATATAGAATTTTAATTTTCTCAGCATGAACACTTTCTCACAGTGCCCATGTAGAGGCAGTGCCACTAATATCCAAGTAATTCCACCCATATATAAGGTTTACGATTGCGTCATATCCCTTTAAGGAGTAAAAACGACATAAGGACTATCGCAGATTGTTTCAGATTAGACAGGAGCGTAGATCGTACACGGTGAAGGAAGCTTTCTATGTGATATAGAAGATAGCATTTAACGAGAAACTTTATAATCCATGGCAATTCATCCTTTGGAGGCTCTCTCTCGTGATTGTATTGATTTTATAGGTAATAATTTTTACCTGTACAAAACAATCTCTGTAATAATGTTATTCACCGATCATAATGGTTTTATTCTACAGCACAATCGTGGAATGAATATTCCTGATTGATATGGAAAAAATAAATGAAACATCCTGCATAAATAGACGGGTTTGAGATGCCTTATTATTATTATCATCAATCGTTTCGCAAGATTTCAAGTCAACCGAGTGTTTACGTATATGTAATTACCCCATTATGTAAGCATATAGTATATACTATGTGATGTTGATACGTAAAATATTCTGAGGGAAAGAAATAATTTAGTCTCTTGAAGAATAAGACAGCTAGTTATATTAAAAAGGTGTACAGTGGTTGCCACGCTCGGAATGTGAATTTAAGCCCATGTTGATTTTATGAGTCCAGTATTGCATTAACACAAACTTGAATTAAGTATTATATCGTGAACTAAGGAAAAAAAACAATGCGCTCTTCGTCCAAATTAAAAAAAGGTATCGTTTCTTAAAATTGAAATATCAGTCATACATTTTTAATATCTAAAGATTATTTTAGCAAAGAGTGTAAGGTCTTAAGCTGTTTGCTAGTTCTTTTTCTGTCACAACAAGAAAAATCCGCCATGTTGTGATTTCAAGCGTTTCGTCCGTGGAAGGAAATTTTCGCCAGCACGAAACCGCACGAAATATTACACATTTTAGGCGTAAATTTTCCCCACACCTGATTGACCATCCGAGCGTTCCTGTCCCCATAAACGCCTTAGAAAAGCATTTGAGTGCGTGAACCTGCCTTTTTCCCCACCCCATTGCATTGGCTGTCCCGTCACTCGGCGACGTGCCCCGTCTAAGCCTAGTGCTTAGCGGCCGTGCAGCGATCACACGCTCAAAACCATTCCACAGTCGCCGACGTTTACGACGCCTAAATAGCGGTTGCTCTGGGTTCGCAAACCCCGTCGCGAAATCCAGTGAAACATATATTTTTCACGAAATTTAATGTTCCGCCGCGTGTGACCGTGACTTTTCTTGCATCAATTTCAAGCATCACTGAGACGCGAAACTTGAGCATGGTTTAAGGATATACCCCGAAATCCCCCGAACCAATAACTCAGCAGCTAACCTAAGACTAAGTCCAATAATAAAACTAATACTAAGTCCAATGGCTTGTGAAATTCATGCGTTTAGGGTAATAGGGGCAGCTCCTTGCCCTGTGCCGCTCATGGTTTCTCTGGAAAATCTGGTATCCGCAAACTGACTCACCTCGGGTAAAACAGAGGAGGCGCAAGAGGCGCCCCTGGGAATCGAACCCGGACCCTCCGGTCAGTACTCTTCACTTCATCCCTAAATTTAATGCTCTGAGTAGAAGACGTCATCCTCAGCATCTGGTCGAGATTCAATTATCTTCAAAGTAGGGTGCTGACGTAGTTAAATAAAACCAGTAAAAGGAGTTTAAATCCCAAATAATACCACTTCGAACGATTATCATGGCCAAATCGTCCGGAGAACGAACAGTATTTGTTGACAACTTTCATGCCGCAGAGATGTAGGTATACTTTATGTACGGACACACGTTACATGAGGACATAAGGGGGACGAAAGTGAAACAATGAGAATTCATTCATCCAATAAACTGGAAACTGGCTAAGCACTTAAATTTGTACAATTTTAGGGGAAAAAAGGGGACGAGAAAGTGTTACGGTACGCTTTATCGAGGAGTGGAGTCATCATTTGTTTCCAGAAAACTTCGTGTGTTTAAAATATAATTTTCCTAATCTTCGTTATTGCTGTATTCCCGACTGGCGATTCAAGCATCGATCACCAAAATATAAAAGAAATCACTTGCCCCTAACTTAGAACAGAATATAGCTTATAATGATCAAAATGTATGCTTAGAAAATAGTTTAAATGTGAAATTAAACATTGTTTTTATTGAGGCTCCAAGAGAAATACTGAAAATCCAAATTTGTCAATTATTGATATTAACCCCCGTCTTTTTTATCATATTCAACTGTTTATAGTATTTTTATTATGCAGGGAATATTGCTGCAGCAGTTATCTGAAAATATTTCTCAAAACTGACTTCTGTCCGTATTTTTAACCAGTAATATTTGAACGATAACACCTTATCAAATTTGACAATTTTTTTAAACTCACATATCTTTCTTATTTTCATAAGTGGAATCTGCATTCTAAATGCCATCATATCTTAAGAAAATGGATGATCAATCAACAATGAAAACTGATAAATCTCCTACTGGAAGAAAATAATGTTATTGATGATGAAATCAATGTTTATAAAATGTAATAAAATGAAATGCTTTAAATATTAAGTCTTTATCCAATTACAAGTAAGTCACATAAATTGTTTTTAGATATTATTGGTAAAATAAAGTACGATTAGTCATTATTAAATATCATAATCAATCAAAAGCTCTATTTATTGGTGAGATTAAGGTCCACAACGAACTGCTGTCTAAGGTCGGTGAAATCCGCTACTTCAGGGTTGTGTTGCTAATCCTTTTTCGCGCATCAAGAAAATCGCGCCGCCTACCAAATTGAGTGTGTCGAAAGGGACCATCCTGTATTTGGGTTCGTGGTCTTGGACTCCAATCCCTGCCTACTAGACTACCACGCTGCCATTAAAAATATTATTTTACCATATGCTAACAGTAAATTGTTATGGAAATGCGAAAAATTTGCATACCAAGGAAAACGACATTAGTTATCTCCAACTAAATTTATAAAGTACATTACAGCGTTGCGTTCTTAGTATTCTTATTTGGTACATATTAAAGTATCAATTTAAGAGTTCATAATCTCACCAATATGAAATATACGGGAATTTATTCTGAAAAGCCACTCAGTTTGAATGCTTAAGGAAACGCCATAGATATTTGAGGGCTTATTTCCTGTTGGCGTAGTAGATGATGATTTGAAAATTAATCGTAAGTTTTTTTTAGCCTGAAATCGATTTCTTTCGAGGTGAAACATTACTCTCTTATGATGATTGGAGAAAATAACCCATCACGATAAAATATTTCGACCGCCAAAATAATGGTTAATAGAACTAATCTCCGGCGCGAAACGGGCAATGAATGTCGCCGTCGACATCAGAATTCCTCCACATGACAGCCATCAAAGTTGGCGCAGTCCGGCCAATCGCTTGACCGTCTGAGAATTGGACCGCAGCCGGTGGGCGTAACATCCACATGAGGGGGATTGCTCCCACGAGAAGGGGGGGAACCCTTTCATATCCCCTTCCCTCTCACCCTCACATCTTTGCCGCGGCTGAGGCCATTTTACATCCTCCCCCTGATCCCTGCTAACAAATCGAATCCCCAGCCGCCCTCCACTGCCCACAAAAGGCCCTTATAATAACGAAAAAGCGCCCACCACAATGGATGCAGGCCGGTCGTTGGCCCCAACGCCCTACATTCGTTCGCCTCCCCCTCCCGTCGTACACGCACCCCCCCTGCCACCCCCTCTCCCATCGCGGCCCCACCCTCCACCCCTCCCCTACTTCTCCTCACCCCCTATCCTCTCTCCTCTCCCGGCCGATCGTCCCTCCCCTCAGCCAACTCCTCTCACCCAGACTCGGCACAAGAGTGGCGAAGAACCGGAAGGCGCCCGTCGGGTGAGATTTCTACGGGCGATGGTTTCCTGCTTTCGATCAAAAAGAACTCTCGCACGGGTGTATCAGGGGGCTGCGAGACAAAAGGATGACGGGGGAGAGGTCAGGTGGGGGTAGAAAGAAAGGTGACGTTTACCTTCCCTCAGAAATCCATCTCGTGTTATTTAGCGCGTTTATCATTATTGTTATTATATGGGGCTCGGTGTCGATCCGGGTCGGCGGGATGGATTGGTTTTCCTTTCTCGGCGAGACGAGGATCCACCCCGCCTCGCCTTTCTCTCACCTCCCTACGGTCGCCGCTTCGCGAAAGGGTCGGGTTCCGGTGATGGTGACTGCAAAGAGACATTCCGTGACATGAAACCCATTTCCGACGCGGAGTCCCAAACCAGGGAAACAATTGACGGCGAGAGGAAGTTCGTACTGCTACGGCATACGCATACGGGCCCATTGAAGAACTTCCCAGAGGTCTTTGCCATTTCCTTCGGGGTTTGGCTCAGGAGTGGCTTAGTCGTCAATTGATTTCAGTGGAGACTAGTTAAACAGCATCAGTGACAATGAATGAAGAAGAAATTATTCAGTTTGATGTGGAATAAATAGAAAGCTGATAATAAAATTTAAAGTTAATGGAAATGAAACTTAACCAGTTTCTCGAGATTAAAAAGGTTATTTAAGTATTAAAAGTAGGAGAATGACATGGTAAAATTTGAAATATGCCGCAAATCTGGGCAGTGTCTTCGTTGGAAAGAATTTAACGTCATTTCATCGTTGATAGAAAAATTCCGTCCGCAAATAAGCATTCAAAAAGAAGGAGGAATGTATGACAGGAACTGTAACATTCAATCAAGACGTCAAGAATAAATTAGAAAATATTTCGAAAGAGACGGAAAAGCTGTTCGGTTCCAATACCTGGCTTTGACTAAAGGCATACCTTGAGACGCATTTGGGACGTTCTGCAAGCATGACGTCAAGGAAGGAGTGAAAGACAAAAAAGATGTGTTACATATTACTGGTATAGAATGGCATGGGATAATAATGGCATTAGGGATAATTTAAGAAGATGGAAGAGTTAGAGGGAGAGATAGCGGAGACAAAGGTAGTTGTGTCTGATAAAAACAACTAATGCGTATCGAGTATAAATGGGAAATAAATATAAACAAGTGAATATTTTTTGCATTAGCTAAGCGTTTGTGGTAGGTGACCCGATGAATGAATACATTAAATAGCCGTGCAAATTTCAGCAGCATAACAAAAGATATATGTGTAGGTTTCTCTTTCCAATTATGCATTTTTCCTCGCTAAAATTATTCTTACGAAACACCACCGGTTTTCACGAATATCGTTGTCGTCATCAGATTATGATGATATTCGTCGTGACTGCTCGTATGGAGTGATCAAAACCTTGTGAAATATAAAAAATATTATTAATTTCAAAAAGAAACATATCACTTTCGCACACAGAATCAAATGTAGCATTGTATAAAAGTGTACTCCTCCCCACATTATTGTTATTTTTTTGTAGTCTGCCGTTCAAGGTAGTTTTTGAATGGACTCAGACCAAGCATTCCAACATTTTTTAGCGTTGTCTAAAAAGAAAAAAAACCTGACTCCCCCCGCTGTTAAACTGTTGTTAAATTCCCCACACATTCTACCTCCCTTCATTTCGTCCAAAATGCATATCCTTTTCCTCGCTTACCGTCCAAATGTTCTGCATCCACCTTTCCTGCCTCCTTTGGATTTTTCCCAACAATCCTCTCTCTCCCCCCCCCCCACCATGCCTAGCACTCCCTCGTTTGTTTGTATTTTACATTTTCTTTTATATCTTCGTTTGTTTGCATATTTGTATATTGAAGTGAATATTTAGGCTGGTTAGGATGAGCATGAATGTCGCTCAAATGCGGGGCAGAGGAATGCTAATACCTGATAGCAGAGTTCAGGTGAGTAATGAGTGACTATGGATTTTTCATCGCTAATGGGAAGTTATTGAATAGATGATAGAAAGGATATTAGTTGAATCGACGAATTGGTCGAAAGAAATATCAAAACCAAATAGAGTTTATTAGTTGGAGTGGTGCAATGATTAAAGATGCTATGACGCGGCATCGCTGTACGAGATCCCACTAGACAGGTGGTTAAAATAGCTTCAGTGACGCCAGAAAATATTAAAAGCATAAATTCAATATGAGCGAAAGTAGTTGTATTTGAAAAGGAAAACTAAGAGAGAGAAGAGTAAATAGTTTGAGCAGAAGGGGGTAGGCGGAGAAAGTCATGGGCAAATGCGGTCGAGGAGACTCTCAAGAGAAATATAAGAAGTCTCGGTAGTAGAGCATATAAGAAACATCCTATGAATATGAAATAGGTGAAATAAATATCCCAGCATAGGGCAATATAGAAGACGTTATTTAAAGGGACTAAGTCATGATTTAAAATCAGGCTAGTTTCACTTTATATCTCCCGAAATGGAACGGGGTTAAGGGGGTGTATAGATAATTGCATAAATGAATTGTGGAGTTTATTTTCTAGCAGAACAAATTGAAAGCCTAGAGAAATATAGAGTTCCTTGGAGTCATATCACAAAATCTATTGAGGCTACTAATTGTATGTGCCCAATTATGGTGCCAACTGGGGGTAATCGTTAAGGCTTATTCTGGAACATAAGCCTCAGCGGAAAAGCATCCGTGATTACCGGAAATAATGAACTAAGTACAGAAGGGATAATTAAAGTTACCACATGAGTCAAGTCCAAACGACAGTTATGCATCCATGAATCCCATTGAAGGCATCCTCTTTCTCTCCGTCTCGCACTTATAATCAGCCACATTGGGATATAAATGCTGCATTTTTCGGAGCGCTTGTGCCTTATTCGGCCGCACCCGTATGTTTTTGCCTTTGCTCTGATTGTCAGAGAGCCCTTGTGCTCTGGCATGGCATTTAATCTCGGCTGGAATTGCGGAGAGCGTGAGAAATGTAGATGCAGCATATAGAACGCAAGAATGTTCTCGCTAGCCGCCCTTGCGATCTTCGCCAAATTCACAAGCCATTGCAATAGCGAAGATGAGTAGTGGTAGCTGTAGTTATTAGAGTAGATGACCGAGAGATAGTTCATTTTCACCATAAGGGATGGATGTGTAATTTGAGTGAGGTAGAATTTTCAGAGAATTGGGGAAGGGTGATGAGAGTCAAAGATTTGTTAAGATTGGAATCAAACAATCTTAACGAACGACGCCAAGAGGTCACTCTTAATTTAACGTCCCTTCTAATGGACAGTGTACTCAACTTTGAAGAGATGGCACCCAATCACTAATCGGGATACCTATGAATTTTTTTTCAGCAGCAGCCCTGCGAACCCATGCGACTCCGGGTTCTCGGGGGAGGAGCCAAAACACCAGCACATCACACCGATCCGATCTGGGTAGGATAAAACACAAGTAAAAACTTGCTGAGCAAATGTCGTATTGAAGTTTATTGGTCAACACAGTGGCAACGTATTTCGCCAATTGTAATTTAACTGTGTTACAAGAATTAGTATTGGTTGGCACAGTCCCCTCACTTCAGTAATGTGAAACCCCGGTCCTCGTTATAGGCTAACTGATAATCAGATAATTACTAGAAAAACGGCACCCCTAAAACAAAGAAGAAGATATATTATTTTATTCATTGTTTCTTTGTATCGTTGTCCGCAGTGGTATAATAATTCGCTGACATAAGACTTCATATTAAACTTTCCCTAATTTTGGTTAATCTTGATGAGGGATCTGGGAACAGCAGTGAACTATCGCAAATGTCGTGCAAAAAAAATGTTGGGGTAAAAAGAATTCAGAGAAAAAAATATCAAGCGGGAGATTTTAACTAAAGCTAAACATCTAAAAAATAAAATTCTAAAGTATGCGGTAAATGAACCTACTTGATCCATAGTAGCATCGAAACTTTTAAAAAAATATCTGCCGGTAATATCGTTTGGAACAAATAGATTGCCTGATTGAAATTCTCACAGAGGTTATTCGATCCCTGATCTAAATGGATTAAATCCCGTCATCCTAATGATATTGCATACCCTCAGTGTTTCATCCTTTTGAGGGACTAATAATTGTGCAATAATTCAAATTTTGGATTAATGCTTATTCATAACATGCACAATCCCTCGTCATTATGTACTAAATGCCGCCATCTGGACGTACTTCTTTTCTACCTTGTGATGATAAACTTCGTGAAAAGAATGTGTCCCTAACTTAATTGCCTGGATTGTTTTCGAACTTAAGAGGATTGTTTTCTGTGACCGCCTTATGGAAATGGCTCCAATCGTTATATATATTTGTATTTCCAATTTTTATTTAAGTACTGGATGTTATTATTGTGGAAAATTCTTAATGTATCTCAGATCCTTTCGCATTGCACATTGTTACTTCAATATTTAACTTTCCCTTCAGCGAAGCACTGAAGTAAATTGATTTATGGAACGTTTCAAGTAAATTGTAGGAGCACTACTCCTTCGTAGTTATGTTTCTTTCCGATTTACAAATATGCCTCATCTTACAGAGCAAGAAAAACAAATAAAATTCAGAATAAATTCGGTGCTTGAATGATATCAGACCCATTTTCCACATTTTTAGAATGAGTTGTTCCGAGAACTAGCCGATTAGAGGACTTTTTTTTCCAAAAGTGCATCTCAATATGCACAATGCAATGAAAACCGCCATGAGGGCATGTGGATGGTAATAGGCCATTCATTCACAAATAAAAGTGCATACATGCGTATGAATGAACATTTGCTCATATAGAGAAACACAAGGGAACATACAGATATACCTCTATACGGTTTACGTCATACAATAATGGATTTGTTTGATTAAATCAGTATTTTATCTATTTCAATGAAAAACATTCGGGTTCTAACGTAGTGCTCGTGGAGAAATAGCTCTCACAACGCCTTTATCAATTGATTCCTAGGAATCACTAATGATCCGATTTGCAGGAAATTGTAAGCATCTCTTTTATAAACGATGCGTTTAAAGCGCTAACTTGCACTAGTTAGTGCTATAAACACATTGTTTATAGAAAAGATGCTTACGATTTCCTGCAAGTGGAATCACAAGTGATTCCCTAGGAATCAATTGATAAGGGCGTTGTGTGACGTATTTCTCTTTCTTTTCGGTGTTCAAATTGCAAATGCTAGTTATTTTTTACATAAAAAGAAATATCAGAAAAGAAATGCTTTTGTAATTACTCGCTTAAGTTTGTCGTCATGTTGGTCCAGTCTCTTCAGATGATCAAATAAAAACTCCTCGTCGAATCTACCTACATCATGGATAAACGAAAATATTCCGCCTCGCAACGTCCCTCGTGTACCTTGTGGCTCGGAGAGTACAGGTGGTGTCATCTTTCGCCCAAAGAAGGAAGTTCTTTTCTCCCTCGGCGCTGAACGGAATGGGAGGCAGAGAGAATATTAGAGAATTTTGAATAGTTCACGGTAAACGACAGGATACGGACAATCCCTTAATGGACTTTTTATCAATAAATGTTGTTAAAGTGAATTCAATTACTCATATAAAAACATTGAATTACTAATTCATAAAATTGCGAAGAATATTCATGAATAATAAAGTTGTATGATGTTCCCATTGTTATCATATTGACAGAGCCAAGTCTCTTCAGTTTCAAATTTTCCTTTGATTTTTTCGAATAAAATTAATAAAAGTAACCTCCTGTCCAATAGCACCGATAATACTTTTTTAATATTGGCTTTTCCTCAACGCAAATGTTTCGCTCAATGAGATGTGAACTGCTTTAACTAGTCAAGACTCCAATTGAAACTCATAAATGCTTCTGAATATAATTATGTATTTTCAAAAATACATATTCTCAATTGAATACACCCAAAAGACGTGCGTTCTCAGATGATTGATACCCATTCCTCTGCCACTCTAACGGATTTATCTTCCTGAAATGAAATCCTACATACATAATCTCTTCCGCTAGAAGTACGTTGATTTCCGAACAGCCTCAACGGAGAGTTTAAAAAGCCGCAATAGTTTTTATGAAAACAGGTTTTGTAACTTGAATTTTCACAAATGGTTTCATTGTGAAATTTTAATCACGCAATACGTTGCCAGTAATTAACAGTATTACTTTTTTTTGGAAAGTGGCCAATGAAATGTAACCTTAATCTTGCCTGAGGGGACCAACAGGAAGAGAGAGACTTCAACAGATTCATTAGTTACATAATGAGTTTTTATTGAAGCCTTCACCAAACTGGGATCGACCAATGGGGTTTTGGTTTTATCAGGTTTTCGTAAGGGAGACGTCTATTTCTTGGGGTCAGCGATGAGTTAGAGTGGCGTATAATAGTATTTTTGTGTGTTTTCCTAATTATGTGCTCCACTGGCTTTGTTCCTTTAACTGCCTCGAGTCACTCTCTAATTCTCGTTAGTTTTGAAAGCGCAAACGGAGTCATCCGAGGAATCTTGTTTACCGAATGATGTAACTTAAAAGAATAGACGCTTACTTTGCATTATTATGTTAGTTTTTTAAGTGAGTAGTAATTGTATGAGCTGGTGTATTTGCTAATCGTTGTAGCTGGCGCGCACTATGTTTACATTATTAATGACAGATACTATGAATAAAGTTTTATAATAAAACAACCAGTGCTTCTTGCTTACCCCCGCTGTCACACATCTTCCTGGTAAATCTCAAGTATTTTGTATATGCAGAGTATTTAGTATTTCCAATGCGATTTGATGTAATATTTTTCAATCCCTCGAGCAAGCGAAAAACCATTTTTATACAGCGACGTTTGGGAAAGCAATGTTCATATCGGTCGATCGAGAGGGCATATTTCATTAGTAAAGTTTTTCGTCTAATTAGGATGAAAGGGACTTGATATTGAGGCTGTTATTCGTGTAAACTGAATTTCCCCTAATTTAATTCCATTCCTAGAGACGTATTGAATGATAATTATTCCAACGTCCAGAACGTTTAGCGTTGTATTCATGTGGCTCGCCCGAAAATTTTGAAACTTAATGAACTATTCTAATGGAAGGCACAGATTCACTATAATGTTTGTTAAATTTTCCCTGAGGAGATTTCCTTTCATAAAATAATATTCGGGCAATACATATAATTCTCTTTCATCCATTTTTTTAATTACTTGATTTGCTAAAATCAAACAAATGTTTAACACAGAGTAATTTACCGACCTGGCTGAAACCTGGTGTGTATTCCTTTAAGAGAAGCTGCTATTTGAAAATAACTTCAAAACACACATGTGTTTCCATTTCCATAATTTTGGACCGCTCAAACTACCTTTGAATTCTTAAGCAATACAAACTTCAATTGAAATAATAGAAGTGGCAAGTAGGTTTTGAGACAAAGAACTTTTTAATAAATATTTCCGATTCCGCATTAGATAATGAATGCATATTTTATATGATTTCAAAAGATACTTCTACTTTTTCATGGTCTATTAGGAGCTGAGTTAAATAAAACAATTTAAATATATTGAACACTGATTGGTAAAAAACATTCAATGCTGCATTTTGTCAGAAGACGGATAAAGGAGTATAAATGCATTTGAATGCAACAGTTACGGAGTGTAAAAATCATTCGCCTCGACCGGGATTCGAACTCGTATCCCTCGATGGCTGGCCGAGTGCTTTAGCCAGTTAAGATACCGAGGCGTCCTCTTACACTCCGATATTTTTCATTACAAGCAAATTGAATTACAATTGAATGAATTTGACTCCGAAATTAATCCCATTGTGATCAAGGTGAATGATGTTTACACTCTGAAATTGTTGCTTCGTAATATGCGCTGAGCGAATGACTTCAATAAAATTTACTGTTGCGGCATCTTCCGCAGTTTCTTGGTATTTGAAAAATTCATTTTGATGGCTAATTAGTAGCCCCTTGTACCAGGGAGTTGAGTAGAGCGAATAGGCAATTTAATGCTCCTCGAACTCATCAGAGAATGGACTGATATGAAATCATATATTCGTAAATAGCAGGACGTGAATGTTACATCTTCATCGACATAATACCCCGCAAGGGCGAGTGGCGTTTGGTCACCAGCCATGCATGAACAATAATTCTATCTACATTTACGCAGATATTAGTTCGAACATGTAATCGAACAGAGTTAGTCACCACGCAAGAAACTACTTGCATGCAAAAATATTCAGTTACAGGTCAATACTCAAATCATGCGGGAAAAATGATATGAAAATGGTATATTTAAGACATGCATGAAAACGACGAAATATATACACTACCAATAATATATACAATATATTTAATATATACACGATCAATACTAACATGACGAATATTATCAGCGTTTTGCTTTCATTACTTATTTTAAAATAATGCCATTGCAGTTTTGTGCTCAATACTGTTTGCTCATGAATGTTCTTGCCATAGAAGCCGCGCAACAATTCAGCGATACCGGAAATCAGAATATGCGGCCGCAATTCCGGCATCGCTATTACTTTAATTGCGCTTTTTCTTTCGCATAAATTAAAATGGCGATCTTGCTTTACGATTTCTTTTGCTCCGTAGGCGGTATGAACCAATATAATGTGGCTATTATGATTTTTGAGGTGCCAAGGTTGTAAACAAATTTTTTAGAATTAATTTTTAGAAAAATACTTACCACACTGGCCGGCAAATCTCAATTTCTATTCCATGGACTATCTAACTAGAATATTTAAATATTTATCAATTTTAGCTTCAATAATGAATGATTGCAAATTATGTCTATGACTCGATCAAAAATCACGAGATGCAATTGCAACAGTAAAATGGTCCAATATGTCGATCTTGTAAATTATTCGAAAACAGACGGAAGCGATCCAGATCTGTTTTCAAAGACCAGTGAAGTAGAAAATCAAGGCCGTAAATTCCTCTACATCCTGTAATTCTTAACCTGTTATTTTAAAATCAGCGCACATGTGTTTTTAAAAATGCTTTTGATGAAAGCTTTCCCAAGCATTCGCGTGTTTTCTTTAATTAAGCACACATTTCATTTTGGTGAATTCTCTTTTATTTCCCTCCTTAATAAGCGAGAGAGTTAGTATAAGAAATGATGGGCATGGTCAATTAGGTACGATAAAACCTCTCGCTTAAGACGGAAATTAAAACTGGACCTCTCCGATTTCCGGCTGAACGGAACATGATGAAGAAAAGTCGTCGTTTCGATAAAAAAAAGCAGTGAATCAAAATATCTTGGCACAGGAATTCATCAATCCACTTTCTTTGCCGTCGCAATTGCTTTGGGTAAGTAGAAACTATAAGATAATGTGCGAATTAAATGATAAAGATGACGGATATGAAGATCGAATTCGCTCAAGCGTGATAATTTTTTAACCAAAGATTTTTCCTGTTTCTTTCTCTCTCTACTAGGCGGGCACCTGTTTAATCCACACCGTCACAAATCATAGCTTCAGCTCCAGTATGTTTTACCGGAGAGGTTTTGTGGTACCAGCCATGGAAATAGAGAGGAAGAAAGATCTAAAAACGGGAGATAGGTATTAATTTGTTTACGTAACTCTATTTCTGTGTCACGAACATGCATCATGTGACTGAGAATTGGATAAATCCTTGAACCCATATGCCGGGCAGCATTCCTCTTTAATTTTGTAGTTAATTTTTGCTTTAGTGATAAAACGTGATATTATTTGTAGGTTTCAGGTTCTAGGAAAATGTGAGGAAAAAATAAGAGAGAGGTGTTACTCCGCTTTAATTAGGTCACCTTAGGATTGCGCGGAAAGTATTAGGGATCCATGAGAGAAAAAGTTAATTGAGGAATTTGAAAAGGTTAAGAGAAAATCTGCCCGGTTTGCTTAGAATTGCTACGAGAAGAGAGTAAGCGTGACGGGTGTGTTAGAGGAATTAGGTTGGGGGTCCCTTGATTCACGAAGAGAACTTGGACTTTTAGAAAGGTAATGGACACCCAAGAGTTTTCTTGCGACACAAGTGAATTATTATTGCACCATATTATATTTTTTTAAATCAACCACTGACATAAAAATAAGAGAAATAGACACCGCCTCAGACAGATCCAAGTACTTGTTCCTACCTCTCACGGTACGGAATAATTACTTAATCAAACCCAAGAGCCCGAATAAATTAACTAAAAAACTTGCATTTCATATGTTAGTCAACCACACCAACTATTGCGTGAAGTGTATAGGCATGTATGTGCAGGAGTGTTCTGATATTAGGTAATATATATTCAAATGCATGAATTTACCAATTATTTCCGCATGTATGGCTGGTGCCATGACACCCCCCGCCAAGCTCACTTGCAGTGCCAGATGGAAATTTTCTCGATACTACAAGAAAAATCTCACAACTTATACGTTGAATACAATTTTTTCATCTGGCGTTGTCTCCCATCTGTCTGAGCTTCCATCCCAGGTTAGATTGTAATCGTGACACTTCGAGTCCTCTTTTGGCGAATTTTCACGAGCTTAAACTGTGTTTGGCTCAATTCTCGAAATAATATTTTTTTATGGGACCGTTTTAGAATGGGGAAAATAAGTTGGGCATAAACTATTGATGAAAGCTAAGGTTTGAATACGGCGGAGGGGAGGTAGGTAGATGAAATCCGCCGTCAGAAGAAAAAGTAAGTGCAGTAGATTGGGTGGTAGAGGAGGATGTCATGGTAGAAGGGTGAATGTTATTTGAGGGAATAGACCTATTATACGACATCTAGGAAGGTGAAAAGTATAAGGAAATGATGAAAAAATAACTTGGAACAGGGAAGAGAAAGTATGCGCGGTATGTTACTCGTATTTTTTTAGGCACCGTCTAAAACCTATGTTTAATTGGTATATTACCAATGAATGAATGGAATGGGTCCCAAATGTTCGCTGTATATTTAAGGTGATGTCTCACCAACGAGAACGCTTTCTTTCCCTTTGTCATCGCCTCATTTCCCAACTCATGCGTTTCACAAATGTCTACTTCAAGGCGGCAATTTGGTAAAACACTCGCTATGTAAGGTACCTGCGTGTTTTCCCGAAGTATTTTACGTGATCGACCTCGATCATTTGAACGCTTTCAATGCGTGTGTGTCTTTATGTTTCTAGGTCCATCAGCGCGAGATGCATTTCCCTGATTGGCATCCGTGTGTCCAGAATCGACACTCGGACTTAAAAAAAAAAAAAAATCCCCCTTCTTCCAACGCTCCTTCAAACCCGTGTGCCGCTCGGACGTACCCCAGATAGCAAAACGCAACCCGGTCGATTTCTGTGTTCTGCGGGGAGAGGGGAGACGATTGCCTGCTTCTTCGCGAGGAGGAAAGGGAAAGGCGGGCGAGACGGGGAAATGGGCGGAAGGGGAAAGTGTGGATGGAAAGTTTTGTGGAACTAAGAAAGGAGGAGAATGAACGTGGGAAGAAGAATTTTTGCAAAAATGGGAAGTGGAAACAGAACTAATGTTGGAGGTTTCCGCCAATATTCTGAGTAAATCGGTAAAAAGTGAACATACTTTATAAACCTGTCACCACGGTAGTCATTCTGTGAAAAGTGAACGGGAAAATATTTTTCGACCGTTTCCCTGTCCAGGAATCGGTGCTTTCAAATATCTTCAAATTTGTGACGCCTGTGGAAAAATACTTGTTTTCAGCATTATTTTTGTATACTCGATTTCTATTCTAAAGTATTTATGTTCCAGCCCGAGTAGCTGTTTCAGAACGATCGAGAAAAAGTTCTTTTGCGACAAATGTACTTCGAGTGATATGTTCTCCAAAGTTTCAATGAAATGTGAGAAAGTCCTCTTGCAACGATATAATAGATCGACTAGTTCGAAATAGTGCCCTTCTCAATATTGACCATAACCCATACTTATTTGTGAAACCTGAAAAGAGGGATTCTAACTTCACCAGGCATGAGTATTACTGACCAGTCAACCGCAACAGAAAAAGTTGTCGAGAATAATATTATTGTTTGATGCTATGCATAACATGTATAAATAAAATATGATAGCAATGCAAAACTAAGGTAGCATTAAAGTTAGTAGATTAACTGGATCAATATCTAAAATCATTAATTTTTTTAACTTTATGCTCAACGGCTCACTCTCTTAATTTTTAATGGTTTCATAATTGGTTTTTATTAGACCTTCTTTGGCGAATGATACCATTACTACCCTTCTCGCATATCACATGGAAACATGATGGAGTCAAACGTATATAGATCTTTAGGAAACGTAATTGGCATAAAACTCTTATCATTGGACGATAATTCAAATAACATCGTCACGACAGACGTGAGTCGCGCGTATCTATATGATCGAGTCTAATAGTTTTCACCTAACATGAATGCACTTTGAAATGACTGAAGAAAAGACTGAAAAGAAGGTGAAAGTAAGAATAGAGTAATAAAGGAAGATGTGGTGTCGGAGAGAGCGCGAGTGCAAGCGCGCGCATGTTTGTTGGTGATAACATGCGTCTGCCTCGCGACGTCCATCCCTAATGAATAGGGAGCCGCCTCGTCTCGCCTCTTGTGTTATGCCCGGCTGAATTTTATTATTTTTTTCCGAACTGGTTTTTCCGCGCACAAGCAGATTTCTGTGTCGCCTGTTATTTGATGAGATGACACGAGATCCCTCTTCCCACTCCTGCCAGGATTTGTGCCCACGGGAAAACACAATAGGAGTCCACGCATACGCCCAGACTTTCGCCCGGATCGAGAGCGCCGAGGACTTGCTTTGTGGTGAGAACGTGCCAAATGTAATTTTATAATGGCTGGCTCTATCTCGTGAGATATTAAGTAAGTAAAGCAGGGAAGATATTCTGAAAACTGAGGAGCTGGGTTCTACGAAGGGACATTTGTGTAACGGAAGTGATAAGAAGGCGCAAAAGAAAAAAACACGGGTAATAAGAAGGTTCCTTTGATGACGAAACTTTGATGACAATTAGTAAAAAATCATGTACATATTTTGTATTAATCCCATAGAAAAGACACCGTCTTGTGCGGTTAGTAAATTATTCATCCTATATTTTCAGTCAGTAGACTGAAAGAACCAGATTCATCGAATACTTAAACGAACGCAGGGAATGCAATGGGATAAAACTCTTCTTAAGCTACTGGCAAAATATTAGAATTAAATTGGTATCACTGCACATATATCTACGCGTAAGGGTCCTGAATTAAATTAGTCGCTAATGTATAGGCTCATGATAAGTATAGTTAAAGTTTGGAAACCAAAATATATAGCGAGAATAACATTAAGGCTTTTTCATCTTAAGTACGTAGTTTTATGCTATCTGAATAAAATTAATATTTCCTCCGTAAGCAGGTAGATACTTGACCACTTTGTGAAATTAAAGTCAAACCACAAATGAGAAACCTATCAATACAGTTCCGAGCTAGAAATCTGCATTAAAACTCAACTAGGTGAGCATTGTAATGAGTGAGGTTGTTAGCTCACGCTAACGTCGCCTATTTGATGACCACCCTTGATATAGTCATGTGTAAATATCGGAGTGCAGATTACTTTTAATATTCGTATATGGAGTACCTTTTGGATTAGCTCTTTGTATACTATGGAAAATGCTCTATCTAAACCCTAATAACTCATAAATACAAACAATTTCATATTTTAAAAACAGATTTTTATCTCTTGAACCTTCAAAAAAGAAATCTCATGCATAATAATTTTCAAATTCCAAATAAGTTTTGCACATGGCACAAAACCCCATGGAAAGGAATTCATAGAATTTTCAGCCGTTAAAATCTCCGTCCTTTCGAAACCAGATCTAATTCAGTTTGGATATAATACTAGAGCTATTCTCATGATAGACGTTCCAAATGAAGTAATAGTCTTGTTTGTTGGGATTTTTTCCTCTGCAATGGCATGCAAGCTTCCCATTTCTCAAGTTTTCTACTTTCAAAAATGGTAGGAGAGAAAATTGTACGCCTATTTTCAAATAGCCTTCCGCTTTGTCGGACTCAACTCCCTCATGGAAGTTGAAGATGTGTAATACTCATCTCAAAAGCCCTAATCGAGCAATCTTTCAGGAGAAAGCTTGTGAAATACATAAAAAAAAATAGGTAAAAATTCCTACGGTTCCCCTTGATTCACGTCGATTGGCTGTTAAATTGATATGAAATGACATAAAAAGAGTGCACTTATTCCTTTTAATTTTATCCGTCTTGAGGACGATTGGTCATAGAGTTTTTCATCTGAATAGTCATCTGGTATAGGAAACACGATTTGTGTTTGTTATTTATATTTAATGGTTAATATCCAAAATTACCCCGTGTTATTGTTTGGAAATGACACTGCAATTCAGGGATCGTTTTGAACAGCAGTCATTAATCGAGGTCGATGCAGCTTTCCACTAAGTTCTCCTATTTCTGACCTCTTTTCATCTGCATATTTTTTTCATCGGGTATTTCAGTGCATGTTTTATATGTTGCATCCAAAGCTCTCTTCTTGAATGTTTCCCTCTTCATTTTCCTTCCACTGTCATCTAAAGAACTTCGACTTGACCTACGTAACTCAGGATGGGAACTACGGACTGCTTTTACGTTATACTAAGTTCTACCGTCCATTCATTTTCACAGTTAAAATTTACATCGAACTTGGTGTGGGAGAGGGAACTAGACGATACTTCTTCTTGTATCAGAGTCAATTATACAGAAAAAATATACATAATATATAAATGAGTTCTGTGATCGCCTACTTACTCATTCCTATTCTACAATAAGTTTTCGCACTTCAAGGCTCCCCCGATGATTTCATTTCACTTTTTCAACGTTTCCTTCACCCTTCTTGCTCATCAACTCTGTACATAACTTCTAGAGCCACTCAAATCTTCCCATTTTATTATATTTATTTCATTATAGACAGTGCCATAATTTCTATATCATACAAACATTAAAATTCCGAGAGCATCAATGGCTCTTCCGCACCATTTTTATTGGTTATGTGGAAATATTTTACTGCGGTTTTTCAAAGAGGTAGTTACTAAGAGACTCCGTAAACGTTCATTCACACGCATTGTAATTTTCCTCAGTGGTTTGTGAGAATGTCACTAACGTTCATTTATTTACCTGGATCACGCGAACCTTGGCCCTTTCCCCTGAATCAAAATTGCCAAATAACACGGGGAGAATATCATATAACGGGTGGAGGATACGATACGATAGTATATTCGTATATTGAAATGCAATGGAATATTGAAGAGACTGATCGACAGAAAAATTATGGAGGAAAAGAAGTGCATGAGGGCTGGTGGAGAATTTTTGAGCTGAATATAGTTTTATCAAGACCGCGGAGTTTTACGTTGTAAAAATTGTTTTAGATGACTAAAATGGGCTCTTTTACTACCTTAATTTGGATTTGTAAAAATTGAATAGGCTCTAAAATCTACTAATATATAACAACGCCATTGAAAATCAATAACATCATATCTTTTGGTCATTAACTGTAATTCTCGAAAACCGCGAATATTTAGACGCAATAATTTCCTTAATTCAACTGTATTTCCAAAGAACATGAAAACATTACAAATAGCCAAAAAACTTTACTTTGAGGTAATTTTCCGTGTATAACTCAAAAAATATTTTCCATACAGCATAGTAATAGTTAATAAAAGTGTTTTTCAGGTAAGCAAACATTTAAGTTCTATGCAATGTTTAATAAACGCTCGACAATGCAGCATAGCCATCGTTACATGGTCGTATCGAGCTGAAATGGAGAAACGAAATACCTCTGCTGTCAGGGTGATAGACGCGTTACAATTCTGAATTGATGCCATCTCATAGTGACCAAAATGCGAGAAACACACCCAATCACCTAGTGAGCTCATTTCTGTCAAAATATATGAACAGTACTTCAATCTCCAAAAATATCCATTTTTTCATTAGCCCTTTAAAAAATTTTGAATAAAAGGCAAGTATAGGCATCAACGCCGAAACAGCCAGTTTTATGTACAGTAAAATGTAAATTTTCGAGCTAATTTTTCATGAAACTTGTATATATAGTTTTATTAATGCAGTCGTCTTTCCTCACTAAATAAACAGGTTTACCAAATATCTGTGTTCTAGTAAAAGGATATACTGTAATATCCATTATTAAAAGAGTCTCTTAGGAGACCAAATAGGGCTGTGAAAATGTTGCCCAAGTCCATCAAAACATTGCTTCGACCGGTTGAGTATTGCTATGAAATACTTAAATAGGTCCAGACGGAATTTATTTCAATTTTCAATTTCATACTTTCAAAATGTAAACTGATTTCTCTTTCGTTATGTAAACCAAGCACCTGTTCAATTTATCAATTATTAATATTAAAAAAAGCACAATAAATGTATATGCGGTAGAATTAGTGAAATACTTTTCTAATTTGAAATAGGGAGTTGAAAAGATGCGATGGCAGGAACCTTAATAGATGACTGGAGAGAATGGAAATAAACTGAAAACTTTCACAGAAAAAAACAAATTAGCGCTGACATGAAACTGGATAACAAGAGAAGTAGGTTGATATCAACGATAGGGCCATGAGTAAATATGAATATAATTGTTCGAACTAAAGTTATAGTAACGGGAATGACTCGAAGATGGGATTATTTTTCATCGTGTTACTGTAAATTCTGTGGCTTTTCTTGGAAAGCTCGACTGGTATTTCCGGAAATTCATCCGGTCGCTCAAAGGTCATCGGGAAGAAGATTTATAGTATTATTGCCTGCGCAGCGAAAGGAAGCATTTCGAAGAAAACCGTTTCATGGGTCCTCCTCCCTCACGGGCTTTCCCGACGTGTCTGGCATCTGGCTGGGCGAGTGTCACCTTAAGTTGGTAGCGCGGATATCGGGGATCGCCCTCCTCCGGCAGGGTCCTCTTGTCAGGGCAGATATGAATGAGCAGCGCGAGATTTCGAACTCCTTCAGCCACTCGAGTCCCATAGGCAAAGTGTGTCACTGTTCATTTGCTGGAAAGCGAAATGTGCACCTTGGGCACACGAGAGAGATAGCCTATTAACGGCGTCCCAACGGACATCCGTGGGGATAGGAAAGCGAGGAAATAAATGGATGACCGTGTAAAAAATTGATAAATGATTATTTCCTAAGGATTCTTTTTTATTGCGCCATAGAATGCGTCGATATACATAGTGCCCACGTGCGGAGATCGCCCCCGTGAGGCACTGACGAGGGCGATACGGGTCAGATCGAGAGTGTGGCAACTACGTCCGTACTGATCTAGCGTCAGCTGCTTAGAAGTAGCGGTAAGCGGCATAGGGTGAGGGTGCGGTGTAGGCGGCGAAGGGCGCGGCGGCGTAGGGAGCCAGCGCGGGTGAGGTGTACGCAGCATAAGGTGCGGCGGCCACTGGTGCGGTGTAAGCGGCAGCCACTGGTGCGGTGTAAGCGGCGGCTACTGGTGCGGTGTAAGCGGCGGCTACTGGCGCGGTGTAAGCGGCGGCTACTGGTGCGGTGTAAGCGGCGGCTACTGGTGCGGTGTAGGCGGCAGCTACTGGTGCGGTGTAAGCGGCGGCTACTGGTGCGGTGTAAGCGGCAGCGATCAGGGCTCCACGCTTGTCACGCGGGGCTTCAGCTGCAGCGACGGCCAGGACGGCGAGGGCGACAACCTGAAACAGAGCGAAAGGGAAAGGGTTTCAGATGAGCGCACGGTGCGGTTGTTTAGAAGGGACGACTGATGTTGTAGGAGGGCCTTTAAGCCTTCTGCATCCAAACAGTACCCCACTAGCCGCCGCCAAGGCTTGTGACGGTGTGTGTTAGGATACTAGCCTATGTATGTATACATTTTCTCGTATGCATAAAAATATATTGAAATTATAGCTCGTATTGAAAAAATATATTATGAAAAAACTTTCGCGTATTCATGTCTCTCTACGCCATGCAAAAATGGGTATTTTCTAATGAATCTTTGAATTTTGCTTTACGGATCTAGTAAGTAGGAGCGGTAGTCCAACCCAATCGAGGGTGCTTTGGTGTGGTGAATAGGATTTTAGGAAGCGGAGGAAGAGTGGAAATAAACCAGACCGGGCTCTCACGCGTCAATTTACAATCCCCGTGCGAACAATCTTGAATGTATTAAAGAACACTCAAAATCACTTCTACCGTTAAGTTATAGATGTTATGAACACTAAACGAGTTAGCGTAATAGAAATATTTGTATGAGCGGGCCACAAGGGCTTTAAAACTTGACAATGTCTGTCTTACTTTAAAAAACGGACCCCAGGGCGTCTATTCTGGAACTTTTAGCATGCCTACTCTCTCGCAAAAATGCGTCCATTTTTACCGCATGTCTCCACCTTGTGACCGGTCGAGGAATAGATCAGTAATTGAGGAGAAACGTGACAAAAGTGGAAGATCATTCATTCGATATCGATCGATCGTTCGAACCATCAACATCGGAAGAATATGTATTACAGACGGCAGGTCGATTATCACTGGACATGTACCTTGATGATGAGATGGAATTGATTTTAAAATAGACCATCGAACTACTTAGGTATTATTAAGATCGTAATTAATTTGATCACCTATTGATTTGACACATCAAACGGTAAGGTTTAATTAAGTATAATGTGTCTTCAGGTGCAATAGAGGAATGCGCGCAGCGTAACTTATTTTCTCTCCACCATAATTTGTTAGTTACTGCTTCAATTGTCACGTATATTGATCAAAAGTTTCGGACCATTGCATCGTTAAGATTTTATTCGGTAATATTGATTGATATTCCTCAGAAATTCGAACTAATGCTGAAATTTGCAAAGATTTATTTACAGATATTTAACTTATGAGACCCTATAGAAACACATTCCTAGAAAAAAATCCCCATTTATTTTGAAATTGCTCATTGTAGATTTCTGTGATAGATTTCGGCCTAGTTAGTTTCTTTCTGCGACTGCTCATGGCAAATAATAATGACTGATTGGATATCAGGTCCAGAATAGCACTTATTTTTCTGCCAATTAAGTACGAATTAAGATGGAATATTTATTTAATTATTATGGCCTTTTGAAAGTGAATCATTAATATATTACGTTATATATGTTATATATTATAGTGGCAACATTGTATGGTGGGACAAATCCTCTTTACTATTTAAATATTGATTTCAAGAAAACTATATCTTGAAGATTCTTAAGTTATCATAGAACTAGTCTTGCGTTTAACAGTTACTCGGAAGCGAAGGGGATCCCTAGTATCTAACGCCACCGAAGATTCACCGTCGAGCCCATACTCACCAGGACCTTCATTTCTGCTGTGGGGTTGTTGGGACCAACGGCTTGAGAGAGTTGATTTGAGGAGCTGCGGTGCTTCTTCGAGTGAATGATGCTTCTGACCACGAGAAGCAGCCTATATATACCTAGAGAGGAAACCTGGCAAGGGAGACATTAACCCGTCGCACTGTCAACACCTCACGGGACAAGGAATAGATTACCTCAGTTGTCGTAATCGTGTCCCCTTAGATTGCGGGGTGAGCCAGGCGCGGGGGAGATGGCTTGCAGTGGATCCGAGAGCAGAATTTACAAGAGAGGTGGCGAGCCGGTGCGGCACGCGCCAAGAAGCCTCGGGCAGACTTCCAGGCACGCTCCCTGACTTGCGCCATTGCACTGGCAATCCACGAGGCGGAGTCCACTGGCCATCGTGCAAGGAGGTCCCTTCCGTCCGTGCGGTTTCCATTTCATTCGGCGGGACATCCTTCGTTGTTGGGAGGGGCAGAAACGAGCACGTTGAGGAGCGCCGATGGGATCGGAGACAGGGTGGAGGCGTTCGTGATCAGGTAATTAAATGTCCCCCCACGACCCGGTACCTTGGTCGGTGAACTATCGTATTTTCCGCGTTGCAACAAGTATTTGGCATCGGCCTTGCGATTACCCTATCTTTCTCCCCCACGTCCCTCTCTCCCTAATTTCCCTTTTCCGATTTGACTCGCTAAATAATCGAACAGTGAGAGTGGAATGTTCTCCTTGAACTGAAACCGCAAGTAGGAATAGAAACCCATGTTGAATACTAGAGAGGTGAATTTTTGTATTCTATCGTCTCCTGCTCGACTTCCTAGTCCGTGAATGAGGGTGTCAGTAGATTTCATTCGCGTCAAACGAGAGCATACCATCCGAGTCTCAAACATTATAATTATGTTTAGGGTAATGAGTGGATCAGAACATCCGCAGTCGATGGTTACAACCCCTTTAAGAACATACGCTCATATTTTAGCCTCGGCATGAGGATTTCTCTGATGGCACAGTGACCTACTGAAATTTGAGATTTAATCACAATCTAGTGGAAGTCGAGATTGAATATTCCTAGTCAATGTTTCGCCATTCTAAAGGAAGAGAAACTAGTCGAGTTAGAAATTTTAGGATTCGTTCGACCCCTTCCTATTTTGCCATATTGACTCTGAGCTTGAGTCCGACTGGTGCAGTCGGACTCAAGCTCGGAGTAGTAGAAGACTAGTGTGTAAGTATTATTGTGCGGATATAACTACAATATTTCATCATTTTCGTGAAGATTGGGTATGCATTAAAGAAATGAGGAGATCAGAGTGGTATTACTATGATGAGTACAGTTGCGTCCTTCAATAGCAAAACAATAAACTGCAGATGGCATGAATATCAAACAGCTATATTTAATGTGAATTCCGGGTGATTAAACATTTAGAGGACATGCACAGAATGTTTAAAGTAACCTATGCCTATAATTAAATATAAATCTTGTATAAAAAAGGTCATTTCCGTGTAAATTATATAGTTACATCAAAAGAGTAAGTGAAATCCTAAAAATGCTGCAGGGTTTTTCATCCACGGAGAAAAAAATTGGTGTACACATCTCGTACTTCTCCGGCGAAATGGATGCACCGAGAAGGAGAAGGGGATTTAAAGATGACACCTTTTAAAGCGAAGAAATTGATGCTGAAGTACAACCTGAAGATAAAAATAATGCCGTCTGGTTTATGGTGGAATAGTAAAAATCCCAGGCATAAAATTAGAGCCACATATCCAGAATACTAAGAGGAATATTTTGTTATTTTTGATTGAAAAAAGGAAGGGGATAGAGCACAATTAAAGTAAACTTTCGAGAAAAAGAAAATCTAACTTCAGCAAAATAATTAACCTCGAGTTTAGAAAGCTCTCCATCAGCATGCATATGGATAATTTAATTCTCTACCGATGCAAGACATCGGGGTTGGCCGCAGGCAATAAAATACGAGGGTAGGCTGAAAAATAATGCACACGTGCTTGTTGACCACAAAATAATGACCATCAAAAGCACTTCTGGTCATCTGTGGAAGTAACATTTCCCCACTACACGCATGCGCTGTTTTGAGGTTGTTAGATTCATCCAGTGTATTTTGAGAAGCGGAAGTATGTAGACGTGTTATAGTGCTATGACAACGTGAGTTAAACAGCGTGCTGTTATCGAATTTTTAGCTGCTGAAAAAGTGTCTGCTACTGAGATTCATCGACGTTTATAGGCTGTTTATGGTGACAATGTAGTGGATAGGTCTACTGTTAATCGATGGGTAGTAAAATTTCGTGGTTGCGAGCCTGGAAAAGCCATAATTGTTGATGAAACACGCAGTGGGCGTCCGATCACTGCCACAGACGATAAAAATTGCAAACTCGTCGAAGATTTGATTCATAATAACCGGCGAATCACTCAAAAGCGCATCGAAAACCATATTGGAATATCTAAGGAACGGCTTCATTGTGGAACAATTTGGATGCCCTAAAAGCTGTGCACGATGGGTACCACGTCGTCTCACAAACGAGAACAAACAAAACCCTCCTTATTCCCCCGATCTTGCGCCTTGCGATTTTTATTTTTTTCCTCAACTCAAGAGACACCTCGGGGTAATCATTACACCTCGGACGATGAGGTTAAGACCCAAAAATTAGATAACAGAATGCTGTTTTACTCGCGTTGACGTAGCACTAGAACACGTCTACATACTTCCGCTTCTCAAAACTGTGCATGCGTGTTGTGGGGAAATGTTACTTTCACAGACCACCAGAAGTGCTTTTGAAGGTCATTTTTTTGTGGTTTACAAGCATGTGGGCATTTGTTTTCAGTCTACCCTCGTAGAATTGAAATCAGCCTAATTTTTTTTAAGAATGAATTGACGTACCGAGTATATAAGAGCGTAAGTTTGCAAAGATAGGGTAAAGAGGAGTCAATGAAAAGAAGCAGGATGAACTCATTGCACACAATACGGTTACAGTAAAATTCGAAATTTCTTGTTGAAGCAAATACAGGAATTATAATTGAAAGGAAACTTACAAGGAAGAGCTCTGGTATACTTACGTTAAATAGAATTCCTGAACTCGTAGATGGATGAACATGTGAAGAACTTAGTATACATCAGAATCAAACGGAGAACTACAGGGCCGCACCCAAAAGTGGTAGGACTGATTTTTTTACATGAATTTCACTGACGATATACTTACATCGACTTAATAACCTTCAAAGTATGCTCCTTGAGCTGCTACACACTTAGTATAACGTTGCTCCCATTCCCCGTACGCCCGCTGGAAATTTTCTTTGGGGATGCCGTTGATGACCCTCGTCGAAGCCTCTTGAACGGCCTTTATCGAGTCAAAACGTCGTCCCTTGAGCTGTCTTTTCATCAGGGGGAAGAAGAAGAAGTCCGGTGGTTCCAGATCGGGAGAATAGGGCGGGTGCGGCAACGTGGCAACGCCGTATTTGGCCAGGAGCTGTCTGACGACGAGCGCGCCATGGCACGGCGCGTTGTCATGATGAAGCACCCAGCAGTTTGCGATGGCCGGTCGGACTCTTTTCACGCGTTCTCGTAGGCGGGTGAGCACCTGCACGTAAAAGTTCGTATTCACAGTCTCCCCTGGTGGGACAAACTCCTTGTGAACCACTCCATGACGGTCGAAAAACACAATCAACATCGTTTTGATTTGCTCATGCGAGCCTTTTTTGGACGTGGAGACGCGGAAGTGTGTCATTCCGGGGATTTCCCTTTCGTTTCGGGGTCATATTGAAAAACCCATGTTTCATCACCAGTTATCACATTGTCCAAACAATTTTCATCTCGGTGCAAATTGGCTAACACTTCTTCGGAAACGCGCACACGCGTTGCCTGTTGGTCGACACTCAGAATTTTCGGCACCATCTTGGCGCACACCTTGCGCATGGCCAAATCCTGTGAAATAATGCGTTCGACGTTGGATGCCGACAGACCCAACTGGTCTGCAATTTCTTCACTGGTTAAGCGTCGGTCTGTGTTCAGCAGTGTCCTCACTCTGTCCACATTCGTGTCGGTTCTTGCCGTCGACGGCCGTCCGGAGCGATGGTCGTCTTCAACGAGCTCCCTACCCTTTTTCGCTCTCGTTAAATGATTAGCTCTCGAGAGCTTATCATTTAAATTGATGTTAAAGTCTGATGGCTCCCCCTTCAGGCCAGAATATATGTTCATTGAAATAGCTGGAAAGGAGGGTAAAATATTGTTTTGTGTCGTGTACAAACCCCCCAAAACAGGCCATATGTCTGAAGACTTTGAGCCTTCTCTGATCCGTCTTCTTCCTAGCTACAAAGGCGTGATTCTGTGTGGTGACTTTAACATTGACATCATGAAGAAAACGCACAATATCACCTATCTCAGTGACCTACTATTTAGTTGTAACCTATTCCTCATTCCCTACCAGCCCACCCATAATCTTGTGAATAGCAGTACCCTACTAGACCTCTTTATTGTCGACGACATGTCCAAGGTTGAAGAGTATGGACAGCTCCCTGTCTCTTTTTTGTCTGAGCACGACCTAGTTTTCATTAAATATAGATTTAAACTGCAAACTTATAAACCTAATTTATGTGTTTTCGTGATTTCAAGAATTTTGATTCATCCAAATTTGCTGCAGACTCACTTGAAACTAATCTAAGTGAACTTTTCAAAACCCATCTGGTGGATAAAAATATTAATATCTTCAATACAATACTCATGCAACTCTTTGATACACATGCGCCAAAAAAAGTTATTCAGCCAAAATGTCATCCAGCTCCATGGTTAACCTCCGAAATTAGGAACTTCATGGCCGTTAGGGATCGTCTTCGCCGTAATTTCAGAAGAACTCAACTCCCGAACCTTCACGAACAATACAAAGTGGCTCGCAATCAAGTGCAGCACCGAATCCGTACCGCTAAACAAAAATACTATGTTTCGTGCTTTTCCGATAAATGGGACATAAAGTCCACTTGGCAGGAGCTGAGGCGCCTCGGACTTGGAAAGCCTAGACGTCCCCCATTCAAAATGAACTTCCCCTTGGATGATTTAAATAGCTACTTTCTCACGTCTGCTTTCAAGAATGAAAATGATGTCGAGGATGGTAACCATTCTACTCAAATCCAAAATAATCTCACTTCATTTGATCATGCATTATTCTCTGACTTTGACGATGGAAGGCTTTATTTCCCCCACTATACACCTGAAATGCTGATAGCACAAGTGAAAAGGTTAAAATCAAATTCAACAGGCGTCGATGGAATCAGTGCAAGAATGCTAAACGTTATTCTTCCAGTAGTAATGCCTATGATACTAAACATCTATAACTGTTCACTCAATTACTCTATATTCCCTACCCTGTGGAAATATGCCCTAGTTCGGCCCATAATGAAAATAACAACTCCGAAAGAAATGTCTGACTACCGACCTATTGCACTTCTTTGCTCTATTTCCAAACCTCTCGAGCGAATCGTTCATACGGTTACAGTGGAGCATCTTACGCGGCACAATTTCTTCGATGAGTATCAGTCGGGCTTTCGTAAGCTCTATAGCACTCAGTCGGCTTTGATAAAGGTAACTGATGATATACGCAGATCCATAGACGCAAAAAAGGTAACAGTTTTAGTCCAATTCGATTTGAGCAAGGCTTTTGATTCAGTAGACCACGGCATACTACTGGAACGTATGAGCAAACTCAAGTTCTCTTACTCTGTCCTTCGCTGGTTTCGCTCCTATCTGTCTAATCGTCAGCAAGCTGTTAAAGATGAAGACGGGAATGTATCTGTTTTCCAACCTGTCCTATGTGGAGTTCCACAGGGGTCAATTCTCGGGCCCTTATTGTTTACTATTTTTATAAAAGAACTCGCTACCATAATAACTCATTGTAAACATCACTTTTATGCTGACGATCTACAGATATATCTTGAGTCCTACCCCTCTGAATTTAACCATGCCATTGACTTGGTCAACAAGGATATCCAACTCATCTGTGAATGGCTGACAGAAAATCGGCTAAATCTAAATCCCAAAAAGACCAAGTCGATAATCTTTGGAAGCACCGCCAATGTACATATGCTGCTCGCAAGTGATCTCCCTAAAATAAGTGTTTTAAATATTCAAATTGGCTACTCAAATACAGTGAAAAGCTTAGGAGTTTATCTAAGCAGCACCTTAACCTGGCGCGAGCAAGTAAATGCCATTTCTAATAAAGTTCACAAAACTCTTTACACAATGAAGCATTTCAGACACCTAATCCCTATAACGTTACGCCAGAAGCTTGTTCAAACGCTAGTATTACCACATCTCGACTATTGCTCAGTTGTCTACGCTGATGTGAATAAGGAGCTAAGTACCAAATTACAAAGGCTCCAAAATTCTTGTCTACGATTCATCTTTAATATGCGTTTTAATGAACGTGTAACTCCTTACTATAAAATGTTGAATTGGTTAAAACTCGATCAGAGGAGAATGCTTCAAAAGGCCTCAATTATTTAAAGTTCTGAATTCAAAAACCCCTTCATATTTATATGAAAATTTTATATTCAATTCACTTACGACAAAAAGATCAACCCGCATTACAAAAACATTCCATCTTCCCAAATACCGCACGGCTATATATGAAAAGTCATTCAGTATTTCATCCTGTAAAATATGGAACATGGAACTCTTTACCTAATAATGTAAAATTATCCAGGAACACATCCCAATTCAACAAGAAAATGTTTGAATATCTGTCTACCACGCTACCAAAATGACCATATTACTGTTCTATCAGGCTAAATATTTAACTATTGTTCTTTGTATTTGTATGTATGTATTGTACTATATGTTTCGTTCAACTGATGTCAAATTATGTCTTGTTGCAGTAGTTTAGAACCAGTTTCACTCCATAGGTTTCAAAACCTAATGTAATCTGTATTCTGCTCCAAGGGACTTTGCTCCCAGAGCAATAAAAATTGTTTATATATATATATACCCTCTTTAAACAACTTTTGCCACTCAAATACTGTGGAACGGCTTAAGGCAGTGTCCCCATAAGCCTGCTTGATCATATCGAGGGTCTCAGTTGCCGTCTTCGCGAGTTTCGCACAAAACTTCACGGAATAACGTTGCTATAAATTCAGATTCATTTTGTTTTTCGACGTGGACAAAAAACTTGCTTCACTAAAAATGGTGTCCTCGCTCAACGACAGCTCGCAGGCGACTGAGGTTGGTGTTGGTCTGTTGCTAAGAGCCCCCTCCACCTTACTCTGCCAGGCAGACCCCCCTCCACCGCTCCGTTCGCGCCAGAGAAAATCAGTCCTACCACTTTTGGGTGCGTCCCTGTATTTCAATCTTAAAGCTTACGATCATTAACGATGCTATCCCGTCTCTGTATATTTAGTAGTAATATTTCATATTTTCATATCCTTGGGAACATTTTAGTATTTTTACTGTAGGTTTTGCAGCGATTAGTGCTTTCGTTATATTAATACACATTATGCATCTGCACATAAAGGAATACATTAGCCATTATGCATATACAACTAATTAAGAAGCAATAAAATGCATGTTCTTTTTCTTTCTTTGCTCTTGTCTCTCCGAAAGACTAGGCATGAAATAACAGTTGATTATTACCTTAAACCTTCCAAGCTATAATTATTAATAAGGTAAAACAACATTCCTCCTACCTAGATGATGAATTTTGCGTTGTTTAGCCCTTTCCATAGACATATCGATCTATATTGAAAGTTTTTGGTCGATTATACTAGCCTCCAAAATTAATCATCATTTTATTTCTTTGATGATTAGAAGAGTTTGACGAATGCGAATCACAAGTCTGTACACATCCATGACCAAATTAACAAGTCCCCAACCCTTTGGTACATGTAAGCATTCTAAAGAGTAAACTGACTTCACCACTGCCGACTTCGCTCCAAATATTAAATAAAGGTTACAGAAATACCGGTTTTAAGACCTTTTGAGTACTTGAATATCTCTTAACATTGTATATTAATTCATCATTCTTAGGCCAATCAATCAAATAATAATAAACTACATCAACTGCTAATATCGATGAATAATAAGTACTGTGCTAAATAATAAAATGATATGCATGTCCATTTTTGAATAAGCTTATGACAAAAAGTCATCAAGCAGAAAGTTGTTTGCATAAGTTACGGGTAAAATTCAAGTTTGAGGTCTAAGATATGGGAAATTGACGCTACCGATGTTTTAACGACCAGTTCCCTTTTTGTGTTATCTATAATTGAATAGGCAGATTTGGTTTAGTGAAACATCTTCAAATGATAAGCCCTATATAGTGCCGTTTGGCTTAAAATATCACGAATTTATGAGGCCGATTTCCATTTTCTTAAATTTTATGAATATATTTAAAGATCATCTCGACCGACAGCTAGTTGCAATATCCCTCTGTCCAGTTACCGATAAAATAATTAAGCATGAGTTTTTTTCCGTATAGCTAATCGTCTATAATCAACAATTCCCCGCAGTAAAGTTGAAACGTCTTTGATGAATAAGGCCATTTTCGGTGAATTTTCAGTTTTCCTATTGATTTGATCATTTACGAACAACCATTCTGTTATCTAGGTCCTAACAAGCTACTGATAGTTTTTTTACGTCAATTCTCGCATCATCATAAGTGTTAGCATACTGGATTGATTTGAGAACCTATAGGCATAGCACGAGAATTCCTTCGATGAAAGACCGCCAACCAAGTTACCACGCCGTTATGCGCTAAATACTATAAAAATTTATCGACAGCGTATAAGATGAAGACAATTATGGTCAAAACATGATCTCTCCAGACAATTCTTTGCCTGATTTTTCAATCATTGGCATCGGGCGAGAAATTCCCAGCCCATTTCAAGTGTTACTCATCCATCTCAAACCGCTATCACTTTCAACCGCGCAAATATTTCGACACTGGTCACAGTACGCCTCTCGTCGACCGCGCAGTGAAGTTACTCAGCCATTCAGTTCTCTTATACATGGCTCGTCGTCATGCATTTTTGCGATGTTTCTTTCGTTGTCCTAACATTGCAATTGAAGGAGTAAATAACTGGATGTTTGTCTTACTATTGGAAATTAAAGTAATTTATTATTTTGGCTCTATCGTGAAATACAAAAATTCCTGACTCAAAACTAATCTTAATTCCTTCATTATTTCATGACATAAGGTGTAACCGGGGAAAGAATTTTGTGTTAACCAACCCAGTGGTATCTTCCCCGGCTAAAAATAAATAAATTACGTCTATATTAAGGGCGAAATCAAAGCCATGAGGCTCTCTCTTACATTTAACCGCTTGTATTGCAAACGCCCACGCCCGAAGAGGATCTGCGTAGAATCAGCAGCGTTCGGTTAATATACGAACTAATTGCTCACCAGCCTCGACCGACCGGCAAATACCGGTAATGCAAATTTTTTTATCTTTCAAAAAACCTTTTCTCACTTTCATACAAGGCGAGAAAACAAGGAGGCAGCCCACTAGAAGCGATAAGAGCACTTGCCCAGTTACACGACACCACTGGTGAGAGGTGTCGGACTGAAGTTTTTTGCTTGAGTTTCACAGTGCCAGCCAGCATTAGAGTGATCAAGAGGTACCAATCCAAAGATAGGAAACTCCCGACTCACTCTCCACGCTGATCTCATCTCTTCCAGCATCTTAACCCATCCAACCAGCCATGTAAGATACCTCGAATTATACCCTGAGGCGCACCGAAAATTTGTACGTTCAGAATTGTTCCTTTTACTGTGCGGTTTTCCATGAAACTCAGTTTCAGGCCCGGAAATTGCATCTCTTGTGTTTACGATGAAGTTTTCCAAAGGCATTCTCGTCGCCATCTAGGTTTTCAAACCCTGGGATTCCCCCTTCCCTTCCCCCGGCCGGTGGCTACACTCCCAAAGGGGTCACCACGCTGCCGCTTCCAACTCGCACGTACGTATATCAACTCTGGGAAAGGAGAGTTCGTTCGAACGAGTAAAGTGTGCTCGTGCATCCGCTTTCAGTTTCGTTTATCCTTCCATCATCTCCCTTCCCCCCCCTCTCTCTCTTCCCCTCGGTGACTTCTCTGGTCGAAGAAAAAAAAATCTGTATTGAAAGTGGCGGCGTCACTCAAACCACAGGCCCAAGAGCTTTCAGTGTGACGTGAACATTTTTCTGTCGCCCGACATATCTAGCAAAGAAGTTTGGAGGTTCAGGTGCGGTCAAGTGGGTATGCAGTATTTCCGCATCCGACAAGTCCTTAATTTCATGAAAATGTCTCAGCAACGACTAGTCCTTACTCTGTATTTAGTTTCGAGGTATAAGCTTTTACTTAAGAGCACCTATTTTCTTTTATTTTTTGGCATACCATCCCGATTGACATTAAATAAAATAAATAGACTTAAAATGCAAAGTAACCTACGTTTTCGTGTAGCGTGAGAATTAGTGGAAGGAGCCGAAAGGTCGCTGTATTGACTTAGGTCAGTACTCCTCGATCTGCAGTGGTTGGAAGGTCGTGCCGAATGGCGTTTGTTTAAAATAGCGAGTCAAAATGAGGAATACAATTGAAATATGAAGTTCTTTCAGTGATAAGGTTTTTACTGATAAAAAACTACAGAGCTGTTGGCATTCATCGAGAAATTTGTGCTCTGTAGAAACCAAATGTGATGAGTGACAGATTTGTGCGTCGTTGTTTTCGTTTAAGACTGAACATAAATGCCCATGAGGCAGACAGAAGTGGCTGCCCGTCTATGGTGAACAATCAACTGCATCTGAAAATAGACGAAAAGTTCGTGAAAACCGGCGTTTTATGATATCTGAAACCTTGAGAATGTTTTCCACAGATTTCTAATACTCTGCTGCATGGAAACACGACTGAAAAGTTAGGCTTTTACATGTTTTGTGCTCGCCTCGACGAGGAACTTCAAGATGCCGTCATCGGTTGGCTCTCTCAGGAGGCAGAATTTTATCTTGAAAGAATTTGGAAACTTCTTCAGAGATATGACAAATGTTTGAATCTGTTGAGCGAATATTTATAAAATAGTAGAAATAAGTAGTTTTGAGATGATAACAATAAATAGTAGTAGTAGTTTTAGGGGAGACGACCGACAGCTAAGGTCATTTGCGCCATTAGGGATGGACAGGGTAGGATGAAGAATGAAGAGAAACCCGGTGTCGGCATTAGCCTACACTCAACGAAAGGCGCCAAGGGGTCCGCAGCTTAACGTTCCATCCGACAGACGGCGTGCTCAATCAAAGTGCTCACCACAAAGCACCTCAAGTTGGGATCTGGATAATACTGAAAAATATCTGCCACCTCCAGGATTCGAACTCGGGCCCTCTGCGTGGGAAACCAGCACGTCATCTACCGAAATATCCCGATCCCTTCTGTATCTATTCCAGTGTATTTTCATAGCATAATGGGGGTTACTTTCTGGAGAGCCCTCGCACCATAGGGAACAAGTTTGAAAAAAAAACTGCAGATCTGCCCTAGAGGCATGAACAAAGTCGACGAGTTCAAAAATAGGCGATGAAAAATATAAATGTTGTTGCAAGTAGATCAGTCCACATTTAGAACTTGCGGTCAATATTGGGACCCAAAAGGGATGGCATTAATTGACTTTAGTTCAAAGAGAATCAGTTACGATTGTGAAAAATTAGCTACGATAAGAAGGTAAGAGTTATAAGGTTATTTAAAGGAGTGAAAATGGAAGTCTTTCCAGGAGCAAAGAGATTCAGGCAAACTTCAGGCGATTTTCATGTCGGCCGAGACATGTGGCATGTTGGGAAATATCCTTTCACTTCTCCGAATTACTTCGCTTTCAAGTTTGTCACGATATTTTTCCTGCAATTCATTCGGAGTCTCCCCAATATTATGAAGGCATTCTATATGATTCGAAAAATGAGGATTCATCACTACTCTTTCATCCCCTCCCAGGAATTCCCTCCCGCGGCCCTGAGTGCATGTAACGCAAATGTGTATCATGGTCATCAACCTTTGGATTGATCTGATACAACTCCCCACTCATATCCCCCCTCAGCTGATCTCTTCACGTCTATATATCGCTTTTCTTTTAAGCCTGTCGTTATAAATATCCTCAACCTGAGTCTTCCACGCCCTTATTATGTGTTTGATAGCGTTATCTCTTCTTCCCTTTATATTATTCAAACTTCTTTCATCTCGGGCTTCCGTAGAATCTCTTCGTTAGTCATTCGATTGGCTCTGGTGCCACCACATTTCCAATCTTCTCTTGTCTTAGAATATATAAATTTGCTTTTATTAGATTTATAATGGTTACGCATCTACTTTCCCAGGACTATTTCAATATTTATTCCCTTCTTGCTTCTTCTGTCCTATTTTGCTAATTCTGATTACCAAATGACAAATTTTTCTTCGTCCTTCCTCTCCTTTTTATTCTCCTGTTTTATAATTGTGTAGTCTGCTGCTCTGTCACCACATCACCTCCTCTCCAATTAAGGGTGTCTTCCTCAGTTCACTTTCTCTTTCCGTCAAAAAATCTTTGTCGTCGGCAGAACGCAACATGGTGATTCTTTCTTGAATACAAACTATCTTTCCAGGAATTTATTTACTCTATGTATTGATTTCCCCGTGTAGGCGCTAAAGGTATTGCATGATAGTGCACATCCTAGCCTAATTCCTTTCTTTATTTTAGCTCTGTCACTCAGAAGGATCAAATGTAATTGTAGCTTACAGACTTTTATGTAGGTCATCGATCACTCTCGTATCAGTCAATTTTTATGCCTGCGCAGAATAATAGCAGATATTGACGTATATTAACTATCACCATTCCTCGGAAGGGAAATATATGGGTTTCATGTTGATGACTCGCATATTAATTATGCTGTAAAATTCTCTATTAATTGGCGAAAAACTATTGATTTTCCGCAGATGATTTTACGAAATGTAGTTTACTCAACTCTTGAGATTACTGAAAAATGCGGAAAGAGAGTCCATTGAGACTATCCAATGTAAAACTCTTTATGCACCTACTTTATGTATATAGCCAAAACATGTATAATATACACTAAGCATACATTGTATGAACTATAGATATATCACCTAACTATGCATACATAATATAAACATTACAATTATTGCGTGAACAATGCATTCATTTTTTGACTTTGCGAATACTGAATCCGACATCGGATGCCTTTCTTGAGCAATAAATTTCATGTGATTTCGGCATTCCAAAAGTTGAATGTATGCGCAGGACAAGGCTTTTCACGTCGCCCGAAGAAGAAGAACTTCCACATAGGCCCCGCTCCCCCACCCAAGTGCGGGGCTAAGCATTTCCTCACTTTGGGCCTTAGGCAAACTTCTCCTACTACCCCTCCTCCCTCAATGCCGACTCTTTTGTGCAGCCCCAAGTGAAGACTTTCCCTCGGCCCCGTTGGCACCCACTCCCGAACCCTTATTATTCTTTATACTTCACCCTTACGCGAGAGTGGTGTGAGTTCAGACTCACACCACTCTAGCGTAAGGGTGAAGTATAAAGAATAATAAGGGTTCGGGAGTGGGTGCCAACGGGGCCGAGGTGTGAGTTCAGAGTGTCCTTCGGCCAGTATCATTCCCGAACGTTCTCCCTACATAATATTTCTATAAAACTAATAAATTTGTATACCATCAATTGAAAACTGGGCTGCTTTAACTAATAAACTTGTCGCCGCCAGTGCGTAGCGTGTGTTCTGGTAGCTGTCATCGATGCTTTATTGCATTCACTGCTGCTACTTGTGACCAATATATTCCTCCGGCTATTAATTAATATTTATACTTGGTGTATTTAATCAAAAAGACTTCCTAAAATATGTATACCGTGTTTTCAATCAGTTTCCTTAACTGCTCACTTGTACGATTTCCATGTGCTCAAACTTACATTAGAGCTTTTCTTCGATGTGGGTACAAGAGTGTCCTTGGGCCAGTACCATTCCAGGTATGTGTCTACTTCCATCCTTCGGTGGATGCCATCTAATTGTTTCTCCCTTGGTCGTCCTCCTCCTCTCTATCTTGATACTTTTCCTTCCAAATACACTTCTGTCAGTTCCTTATCTCATGAAATGCGTGATTTATTTCTACGCGCTTCCAATGCCTGCGATATCATAGTCTACTGAGTTGAGTACTGCACTTAACTGAGGGCCCTGGCAGTCGAATTTCCGGGTGGTGCCGAAAACCCCGATTCTAATTAGCACTTCAGCATAATCTCCACCCTCGTCAATTAAAACGAATGTTAGGGTTGACTGATGTGAGAGGGATGTCTTACGCCATTATTAAGTAGAAAGTATGGATAATTAGTTGGATTGTTTGAGAACTATGCCCAAATGTACACTCGATCTTCTTCTAACAGCAATTGGAAGTTGGTAATTTTCAGACTAAAAAAATTTGTGATTGATTAGATGCTAGATATGCATAGGCGTAACGACTGTTACTTATTAAAAAATAACGAATAGTTCAAAAACGCTAAAAAAAGGCTTAAGAAAACATATTCTACCACTATATGTTAAACCAAATAATGAATCGATTGCGAATTAAGAATCAAAAGCGAATTTTACATTTTCCTCCAGAGTGCCATCACAAAAAATAAAACGATGTGAAGGAAACTAGATTAAAAATGGTTAAAGTTAAGGAATTGTATCAATCTATCTTAAAGAATTACCCTATCCTGAGAAAATGTAAGATATATTTAAAAAAATAGAATATGTAAATTGACATTTTATTATTACACGTCTGTTTTCAAAGCAAGGACAGAAGAAGTACGAAGCATCTTCTTATACTTGTTTAAGTTACATCAGAATATTTCATTAAATTTATAATTTTTATTAGTTTTCAGTGGTACATTCGCTATTATTGATGAGCGCCGCCAATAGTCTAAATAATATCCAAGAATTGAAATTCTATATCAATGAAAATAACTTCTAGATGAAAAGATAAAACTATAGAAACCATGAATTAATCAATTCACACATGTGGCAGATGTGGAAAAATTTCAAAGCCACATCGCATTTATTCCCCAGCCGCACCTCAAGATGAGCGAACAGTTGTATTGTCGGCAAGAAGACGGATGCCTTTGGTGATCATTCCGCACCATATCTTTTTATGCACTGTGGCAGCATTGCGCAATTGGTTTAGCAGTATAATAGTTCAATAATAGGCACCAATTATATTCTGACCCTTCTCCAGGTAGTCTTTTCAGATGACGTCCCGAAAGTCCCCAAAACAGACAGCATGACCTTCCCTGCAGATTTCTGCACCTTAGGCTTCTTTGGGGGAGGTAAATCGCTGTGCCTCCATTCCATGCTCATTTCTTTAGTCTCAGGATCATATTGATGGATCCAATATTCATCCATGCTACCAAGCGACCAAAAATATCCTCTTCGTCTTGCTCCAAAATATTCAACATCTCCCTTCACGAGTCTCTCCGTATTTGCTTCAGAAAAGGAGTCGCTCTTAGAGTCAGTAGCGTCAGACACTGACATGTGCAGTTCTCTGTGACTAATTTTCCACACGCTGCCTGAGATCAGTCTCACTCATGATCATTTGGATGGTTGCTCTTCGGTCTAATAAGATAAAGTCCTCCACTTTCTTCACTGTGGTATCATCGTCAGTGAGAATGGTCTTCTACGTCATTGATCGTCTGGGAGGGACATGTGGCCAGTTTGGAAATTCCTTTTCCTCCTCTCAACTGTGTTATGTGACGGGCTACCATTTTCACAAACAGTAATCATTTCATCGTGTTATTGCCGAGCACTGTCAATTTTCAAATAAAGAAACTTAATCACACTTCGAGCCTCTTTCTTCTCCATACTGCGGGTTACTTCAATCAAAGGCTTCCTGAAACAAAACTAGTGAGCATTAATAGCTGTAATTTATAGCATAGTGTATATAATGATCAATTAATATACAGAATAAATTTTATCCAAATCTCTCTATTATTTCTTTGTAATAATTAAAAGTTTACGATACCTCCTCGTACTTAAATATATTCTTGAACTATAGCGTTTCGAGTGATTCAATTAAGGTATGTTCAAAAAATTCTCGAACTTATTAAATACATTTTTCGGACATTGCTGCAATCAATTAAGCATCTCCTTTGAAGTAAAACCCTCCGTCGCTAATGCACTGTTGCCAATGCAGCTGTCACTTCTGGAAGCTGACCTATGCCTCTTTCGAGATCGCGCGTAGGCCCTTCCGCGATTTTCCTTCTTCTTCTGTCTTCATTCATATCGAATTGCTGATCTTTCGGAGCGGATTTCAATTTGCAAAAAAATGAAATCTACTGCAGCTAGGTAATGTGAATAGACTCGCAGAGGAAGCGTTGTGTATACGGTTTTGGCCAAAAATAAATCGTTAACGATACGTATGTGATTGTGCATCTCTCTGATCCAAGGTCCGAGGTCATGGGACATACTTTATAAGCAACCCGATGCATTTCCATTTCTGCCTTAAGAATTTCATGACAAGGATCAATCGATTGGTCACAATCTTTTAATATTTCTTGAATTTTCGAACAACGATTTGGAGGGTGCGATTTCACGAACTTGCGAAACATGAGCGTCGTCAGAGGACATTGAGGGACTTCTAGAACGCAGTCCATCCACGACTAGCCATCGTTCTTAAATCTCTTAAACCATTCATTTAGGTGTGCGGCTGATGTAAAGACCATCATAAACTTATTTAATTGTATCATGAATATCTGTAAACCTTTTTCCACCAATGAACAGCATTACCTTGGATCAGGTTGAAAAATTTAACTATTTACTCTATCAAGCATTATTGACTACAAAAATGTGTGAAACCAAAGCGAAGAAGAAAATAGCCTTGGTAAAACAAGCGTTTCAAAACAACAAGAACTTATTCATTAATAACCATGTAAGCATAGAGACCAGAAAAAAGTTCATCAAAATGTTTGTTTGGCATACTTACTTGTATATTGTTACTAAGGCGTGAGACATGGACAATCAGGAAAGCAGAAAGAAACAAGTAATAGGTGATGAAAATGTGGATTTGGAGGAAACTGATGAAAATAAGCTGGGCTAAGTAGAAAGAAAAAGTAATAAAAAGTCAAAGAAAATATATTGATGCTAAGAGCAATATGATAAAATAGGGAAAAACTGATAGGACATGAACTAAGGCATAATAAATACCTAACAAACATATCTGAAGGAAAGGTTGCAAGAAAGAAACCAAGAAAATATGCCAAATCAATCAATCAATTTATTTTTGCCAAAGGAGGTGTTGTACAAATATCAGACATGTCAAAGAAAATATACTGCTGCAAATTATAGTTGCAGGCATTCATCAACAGAGTGGAACATATAACAGATATTTGCAAAGTGGCTCTCTTCCAGAAGATGGAGCATGAGATGGTCTTGATATCATATGCTACTGAAGGATACAGCAATAATTGGAGAGGCATGATTATTAAGACAAGGTATCAACTTAAGCATTTGATGATTGATGACGTAGATGAATTATCAATGATCTAGTATAAGAGGTGTTCAATGATAAGTTCTGCAATTATAACACCTGTCTCATACTGTATTTACTGCAAAGAATCATGCTGCTGAAAAATCACTGTCTTTAGCATGGTGTGGTTTAATATCATGGTTTACAGCATGAACTTCCTTGGAATATCATATGGTAATTTGGAGGAGGGCAATCTTGTCCCAACTGGGTCCAAAGTGATGCTATAAATTGAGATTTTATCATGTAATCAACACTAAAAGTAAAATTTTCACTCTTTCAATGAGGAAATGCAGTCATAATTTTCCAGTGCTAGTCATGATATAGCGATTAACCTTCCAAAAACTGCACAACTCCAAACAATCTTACACATGACATAGCATTTTAGATGGGATGTAACAACAACACTTAATTTCTTACTCTGAGTAAATCAATAAGGAACCACAGTAATCAACCAGAGGTTGGTTTGATAAGCGAGTTTTGCCTAGTATTAAGCCTAACAGCAAGTGAAATTCATCCATCAGGGGAACGGACCTGTTCCCTTTTCCTGTGCCACCTGCGGTGTCCCTAGAAGAGCTAGTACCAGAAAAATTATGCAGCTTGGAGGAATCTAAAGGACCTGAGAGGAATAATTTGGAATGAAACCCAGACCTTTGACCCAATAGCCCAGTGTTCTACCCACTGCATTACAATGCCCTACACTAACAATGGAGAGGCCTTTTTAGTTGAAGGTGTTCATTTATTTTAATTTAGAAGGTACAAAGGTAAAGGACGTTAATACCTTAAAATGAGTATCTTTAAACTTCTTGTATTGCTTGTTTACCTGATTTATTAATTTTAATGATAATATTCTGAAAAAATATATAATATTCAAACCTTAATACAAAACTTATAAGAGTCCATTGACACTGCACGAATGCTCATCATATTTATATAATGACTACAACTGTCCAGATTTCGGTCCCCCAAAAAATGATGGTCTCAGTAATGCTCATGACTTTTCTACTTTTATTCATTGAGAAAATTGTGCCAAGAAGCCTGTAATGATTGGAAAATGGTAATTTCAAAAGGTTGGCAAGGATAGGTCATATTGGAATGTAAAAGAACAGGGTGATTGCTTAACTCTCCACAAATCTTTACCACACTCATATTGCTTGAAAAAACTCTCTCCGAACATTTTGATCCAATTAAAGTTTTAAAGAAGGGCACACAAAGGAAAAAAATCACCTTGCTGAACCAAAATCCTTCTATTGTACCTGGACATTAGAATTCCCTCTTCAGTCAATAGGGAAACAAATAATCTTTTAGACTGTGTAGGGCAGGATTAGTAAGTCACTTTGTGCTTAGGAGAAAATAAATTCTAGCTATGATCATAACTGGCAAAATTGTGGATTTAATGATGAAGGAGTTAGCTAAGAAAAATCACTGTAAATTGTATTTCCAACATCAAGAAACAATAAAGCTGCACTATCTGAAAGCGTGATCATAACAAGTTTAAATTTATACATGAGGTCATAGGCTGGAGTGAAGCAGAGTGGATTATGTCGGCAGTGTTTTGGATAAAATGGGCAGGAATGATATTAGAAGAAAAGCTGCATCAGTAATTGAAACATTTACAATTTACTGTACGTAGGTAAATATGCAAAGAAAAGATCCGTCAAGACTTTTTCCTTGTAATAAATGATGTCCATATATTATAAGCATAGGTCTAAATGGCAACAGAATCATTAAGAAACAACTAGTTCTGGTAAAGAAGCTCCTTTACTCAAAAATATAAATTATGCACATACATATAGCATTTAAAAATACAACCTCATAATACACAATATAGCTATGCACAATATATGTACAAAATCACCAAACAATGTACAAGGCACTTTTGGAATATTCAAGTGGCTTTTACATGGACTAAATATCTGGTCACTGACAAGTGATTTGGAATAAAAAATGAACTTTCAAGAGGTGTTTTCATGGTAAAGACCATGATCTATGCTCCAAAACTTAGAACTGACCTAGATAATTCAGCCATAATTCAGCTCCTCATAGAAATTCCAAATAACTTGAAACCAAATGCAATTACTACATATTTAATCAAATTTGTATGCACTATAAGCTTCTTCAAAAATGTCTTTGCAGTTAATTTTCACTTTTAGCTTGGAAAATAACAGGAATAGTCCTGAGAGTTTTCGATGAAGAGAGTAAGCTTGTTCAGGAGGAGGGCAAAGTCTTTCGGTGAGAATAGTGGGTATGAGATGCTGGATTCGACGTGTAGTGTCTTGGTGGCCAAAATCAAAACCACCAGTTCCAAATACTTCTCCCAGGATCATTACTGCATCAACATGAGCAGCCTCCATTGCCTGGAATTAAGAATAAAAATGCATACACAAATTCATACTTATATAAAGAATTTGCATAATTTCAGTAAGTTATGGTTTCCCTAATTATAATCTATTTAGTGTGCTAGAATATTTTATAGTTACTATGATCTACTGTCACATTATTCCAATCATGAGCTTTTCACATGTATTGCCATCAAATACGATCTAGTATATGGGTTGATTCTAGCTCCTTAGTTTGACATACATAAAATGATTACCTTGGACTCATATCCTGTTAGAAATCCTAGGTCTTGTGAGATTCTTAAAACACGGACTCTGTCCCCTTCTGCAGCAGCTTTTATTACTTGAATGTATTTGTCCATGAACGCTTTGTCATATGACCTAGTGGCCCCAAAGTCTAGCAAGGCCAACTAAAATTAAAGAAAAAATAAACTGCTTATTGTAAGTGAGAACACTTATTTACAAATTTTTACTTTTTTGCAAAATGAAATAATTGCAAAATCATGGAACCTCAAACACGTAGCCAGGAAGAAAATACCATGAACAGAATTTTAAAAATCTTCACAGGATGTAAATAACTACACTGAAGCAGATATCAAAGTTTAAATCAACTGAACAATATGAAAAAAAACTCACCTTTTTGCTTTCTGTGTCATAAAAAAAGTTGGCCCAATTGGGATCTGTTTGCATGTAGTGAAATGCAAATAACTCCTTGAGACATAGACGCATAATGAGAAGGCATACATACTCTCTAGTTGACTGATCTAATTCAATGCATTTATCAACAGATATCCCATGAATTAATTCTGATGTAAATATCTGGTTTGTGCTAAGTTCATCTGAAAAACAAACATATTAAATGTGAGAAGCATTCAATACGATATAGAATGAATTCACAAAAATAAAATGCTTGTAATGCCATCTACTTAAACAAATCTAGAGCAGATATATTACAATAAAACAATAATATGTTTATCAAAATTAGTAACAAAAGTACGTGAATTAATGTATGAATATAAAAAAAATGATCAAAACAGGCTAATGTTAGTTTTTGAACTAATATTAACCAAGTGGCTAATTACATTCAATCAAATGTAAAAGTTTTTCCTCGCTCATCAATTTAATCAAATTACTTATAAGCATACAGTTGCACTATGGTGAATCTTCTCAAGCACTGCTTCATATTAGGCAGCACAATTCTAGGAAGCAGCTGAGTATGATGCAAGGTGGCCACAAAAATCTTAAGACAAACTTTCAAGAAATTTCTAGGTTTTCCTGAGTAAGGAAATCGAAATGAGATAGATTTTGTTACAGATGATATTATACATTAACATGACAATTCACTGATGATTTTTCTGAATAATGAGGATAATAATAATAATAATAATAATAATCTTTATTTGCCCAGAAGACACTGACACAGTGTAATAGATACATCAGATAAGTGTATAGGACACGTCATATGTACATATAGATGTTAAACAATGATGAAATTCAGAAAAGCATGACACAATAATAATTTTTTGCATAAAATATATTCCATATTCAGTATGGTTATTTTTTCTCCATGAATTCCATTACAGAATAAAACTGTTCTTTCCCTAAAAATGATATTAATTTCTTTTTGAACAGGACTGGATCCTTTACGTACTTAAAATCGTAAGGGAGCCTGTTCAGTGCAAGGAGGCCCATTGATTTAGGCCCCAGGGATGTATTTAAAGTCCTGCAATAAGTTTGATGCAGGTCTCTGCAGGCTCTGGTTTGGTGGCAATGAACGTTGTCATTTGTCATATAATTGGATATATTACTTTTAGCGAAAATGCATACGACATAAATGTAAATACATGGAACAGTCAGAATATTTAACCTTTTGAAGAAGGAAAGACAAGGTGCATTGTAGGGAGCATTGCATATTAATCGTATTAAACATTTTTGAGCTTTAAAAATTGAATCAGAATGAGGGGAAGAACCCCAGAACAGAATACTATAGATAATTAAAGAATAAAATTCTCCGTAATAAATTGAAAGTAAGATATCAAGGCTTTCAAATTTCCTAATACTTCTAATAAGAAAGCAAATGGAATTTAACCTGCTACGAAGATTGCATATGTGTTCATCCCATGATACATTTTTATTTATAACAACTCCCAAAAACTTGGATCTAGAAATTTGGGGTACACACGTTCCCCCTAGGTCAATGGCCAATGAAGCAGGGGCTTTATTTTTATTAGAGAAGTATATGAGTCCAGACTTGTCAGGGTTGAGTTTCAGAGAATTTTGTGAACACCATTCACAAAGAAGTTCGGAAACTCTAGCTGCTGTCAAGGTCAAGTTGTTTAACGATGGTGCTGATACAATTACGTTAGTGTCATCAGCATATAAAATTGGCTCGGCTCCTGGAACTGACTGCAGAACTTTTGGTAAGTCATTAATGTAAAGTAAAAATAGGATAGGGCCCAAGACTGAGCCTTGGGGTACACCTAATGTAACTTCTTTACTAGGAGAAGTAAAATTAGTACCGTTCTTTAACAAAATAACCTGTTGGTGCCTTGCGCTGAGGTAAGATTTGATCCAGTTATAAGGGATACCTCTGATGCCATAGTGTCCTAATTTGGACAAGAGTAACTGATGATTAACTAGGTCAAAAGCGTTGGAAAAATCGAAGAATAGTCCCAAGGTTTCAATTCTATTATCAAGATTTGAAAGTATTAGGTTTACGAGGTGATAGGTGGCTGTATATGTAGATCTGCATTTCCTAAAACCATTCTGTGAGCCAGACAAGAGATTAAAAGATTCAAGAAATGATGTAAGTCGATTATGGAAGACCTTTTCAAATAGTTTCCCTATCTGGTTTAATAAAGATATTGGACGGTAAGAATTCATATCCTGCTCACTACCTTTCCCTTTATAAAGTGGTACAACTTTGGCAATTTTAATGGCATCAGGAAAAACACCAAGTTGTAGGGATTTATTAATTAGGAAGAGTATCTGTTCCTTGATAGAATTAATTGATTTTTTTATCACAATCCCTGGGATACCATCTGTACCAGGACTACTTTTGTTAGGGAATTTTTTAATGATGTTCATCAGTTCCAGTTCAGTACAAGGAAGCAGGTACAATGAATTAGACAGGCTTGGGATTAGAGGATAATTAACAGGAATTGGAGTATTTGTAGTAGTCTGGTGGGACAAGTAGAAGTCATTTAAGTTGGATGCCATTTGAGAGTAATCAGAAATAACATTACCGGTGGAGTCCTGTAATTTGAAATCATGATGATTATTGATAGAACACTTAGCTTCCTTTATAATCTTCCAAATTTCTTTAGATTTGTTATCGGCATTGAGAATTCTACAGTTGTTAAATGTTTTTTTAGCCAGTTGTAACTTTTGACGGTACGTTTTTTTCAGTGTTCTATACTCCAAGCAGTCTATCGAGTTACATTTATTTTTATAAGAGATAGCTAACTCCTTCATTTTTTTCGAGAGGCATCGTATTTCATCGGTGACCCAATGGTTTCTAGTATTTAAGGACAAGTTTCTAGTTTTGTGGGAGACCAATGGAAAACAAATGTCAAAGTAATATTGATATGAAGAATAAAAATACTCAAATGAGTCATTGTAGGATCTGAGTTGGTATAAATCAGACCAATCATGGGACTTCAACATATAATTGAAGATAATAAAGTTTTGCTCTGTAAACTGCCTTTTATATATTTTTTTACAGTGACTAGGAGAAGAAATTAAAATCTTGCATAGAAGAGGATAGTGATCTGATATGTGGGATTTGATTACTTCAGTATTTACTTTTCCCAAATCAATGTTTGTTAAGATATTATCTATAATAGTAGAGGAAAGGCCGTTTACCCTAGTGGGTTCGGTATTAGTAACACAAATGTTGAAAGAGGTGAGGATATCTAAGAATTCCTGTTTGGCTTTGGAATTACTTGCGAAATCACAATTAAAGTCCCCAGTTATAATTAAATTAGGTTTTGGTATAGCATCATGAATTAGCTCTAATAGTTTAGCAAGTTTGTTAAGAAAAACACTAAAATCACTCGAGGGAGAACGATAGATAGATAATAAATGATATGTGACATTATTTACACTGAGACCCACGACACAGGACTCGAAGGACAACTCTTCATTGAGAAAATCCTGTGAGAAACAGGTCGGGAAAAGGCGCACACACTGTGAAACTAGAACCAATACACCTCCATTTCTATGCTTTGAACGGCAAAATACATCGGCGATGGAATATCCAGGTAGATTTAAAAATTTCAAATCACTTAATTTCAACCAGTGTTCATTAATACAAAGGACATGAGGTTTATATTCACTCATCAGGACCTCAAGATCCAGCAACTTGTTACTAAGACATTGAATGTTAATGTGCAGGACCTTGAGGTACTTCGCTACCCTGTCGATGTTGTCGGGCGTGTCTTCCAAAAAGAATAATTTCCGACGTGCACATATTTGGGCCAAAATGAAGGCTTTATGAGGGTTTCCCGTAGCTCACTATTCACTGAAATGCGGAAGGAGGCATGGTTGCCGCGGGTCACTTCGAGCTTGACAACTTCCATGACCAATGAAGTATCCAGATCAGGAATTTCCTCTCGAACATATTCCTGAATAGCTTCCACAGTTGTGCTGGAGTTGAGATTCCATACATGAAGATGCGATCGTCGTGGAATACCTGCGAGGGAGCACATCTTCTCCGACGATCCTATCGCCAGAGGAGTACGGCGTCTTCGTTTATTGGTCGCAGGGATGAATCCATCATCAGATGCATTAAGGGGATGACGAGGTTTAAGAGTCATAACAGATTCAGGTTCAGGGGAGTCACACAATTCGACATTGCGGGCACTTTGGGCAGATTTGCTCAAAGTGGCAGCAGTGAATGTATCACATTTCTCGGAAACGGTACATATTTGCTCTGGGGCTCTTTCTTTAGAGATCGCAGTCTTAGATTGACGCGTGACTGGCTTCTCGTACTTGGGAGTAAGAATTTTTGGTTGAACTGGTTCCACAGCTGCTTTCACAACATTTGCGAACAAAGGGTTTTCCTTCTGTTTGTCCTGAGTCAATTCACGGACACTTTTAAGGTTCGTTCGAAGGTTTCCGCGGCGATGAGTAGGTGATTTCCACATTTTTCGGGCTGCGTCCACGTATGTCGTTTAAATGTACAACAGTTTCGCCAGCTATCCTGCTGGCGTCCTCAGGTCAAGGATGAAAAAGAAGCTCCGCGCAAATATGAGGACGTTCCCTGATTGGCCAAGAAATTTCCCGGTATTGGCGCCGGATTTTTCCTATATAAGACGGGACAACAAGCTTCTTTTTCATCCTTGACCTGAGGACGCCAGCAGGATAGCTGGCGAAACTGTTGTACATTTAAACGACATACGCGGACGCAGCCCGAAAAATGTGGAAATCACTTTTAAGGTTGTTTACGTCGTGCTTGATAGCTTCTAGGTCGGCCGCCATCTTAGCGATCGAGAACTTGTTAGTACGGCATGAAAAACATCTCCAGAAAATATCCCGGCAGCTTGCTAGCGCTTTGCATGCTATCTCGTCTAAGCCGGAGCATTTATAATGAAAAAGAAGTGGACAGAGTTTACACGTAATAAACTTTTCGCCTAGATTCAAGGAATTATTGCAGCCACTACAGGCTCGTATGATATTACTGGCCGCCATGATACTTACTATTTCAGGCAAGGCAGGGGAGGCAAGAACAGGCAAGGCAGAGGAAGGGAAGAAGAAGGAGGCAAGGGAACTGCAACTAATCGATTAACAGTTTAGTTAACCACATGCATGAAATTTTTCAGAAGAATATATGAAATGAATGATTGAATCAAAGAAATTAAGGTAAAAAAACAAAATTCACTGAGAGATGCATGCAAGACTTAGACGTCATATGCCATTAAAAGTATGGCCGTAATCACTTGGACCTCATATTTATCTGATTATCCATTATTTTCAATTCTCTACCCACACATTTCCTTCCATTACCTGAATTAATAGAGATATACAATAATATTCACAAAAAAATGGATTTCGGCCAAATAACACTGGATTCCCATGCTAAAAACTCCTAAAACTACTAATTTTCAATTACTCCACTTGTCAAGAAATCTAACAAATTCCAGGGAGTAGTATGCTTACTGGCTATAGCAAAGGCCTTATGTCTGAAATCCAGCTTTGTCATGGATGTTATGTCGTTACAGAACATTCATCCTAATAAGCAGTTTTATAATGCAATATAATATCATCCTTCATCACACCAAAACATTCAATCATAAACCATACATGCATGCTAAACATTAGATTAAAAAAATGGCAATCACCTATCACTGTAGGAACTATGTATTCTGAATAAGGCTCCATTAGTTGCTTAAATTTCTTGGTGCATTCTGCTTCCCTTTCATAGTCCACCTCCCAAGCAAGCTCTCTTTTAGCCACTGTGACAATATTGTCGATGAACATTCCTGAAGAATAAGAAAAGCCTTATTAATTCACTATTTAAAAATACACTGATATCAAAGAATGAGATCAGATAATAATTATAAAAATAAGATATTATTTATTAGCTCAACCAATATTCTGCAGATTATCTCTAGCATGGTACATGAACTTCAGTCATTTCTTCAAATGATTATTTTTTAGGTTTTTCACTTGAATTTTCTCCCTGTGCATTATAGGGCAGAAGTATCATACCAGTACACAATTATTTAAATAAAAATAGCATGGAAGCAGATTAAACAGGTAAATTTTGATTTTTCAAGGTACCACAGCAAATATAAAAGACTACATTATAGTCAACTTTTAGCTTCAAGTGTATTATGCAATAACACAATTTTACCAATAAATCAGCAAATACATCCAGTATTTCAATGTCAATACCACTCATAATCAATAACTAAAGAGCCCAAACTAATTCGCACTGTTGAGAACAACTCCATTCATCCCAACTTATTAATTTAATTTTTAGAAGAAACTGGGCTGTATAATTTAAGACAGCTACCATCATTTTAACATTCTAATATTATGTTATAGGTGGTGCAAAGTAACTTCAATGCACCCCTTGATCTAAACAATGCTAATCACTATTGCTGAAATAAAATATTTACTCTTACTGCAGATAATTACTCCAATATGTTAACTATAAAATTAAAACTTAAATGGAGGTTGTGATATTGAAAACCCAGATCATGATTTGAACGTAGCAAAACCCCATTACTAACAGTACATAGTTGGTTTAATATTAAGAACAAAATGACAACTTAGTCTAACAAGAGTTGAATACTTTGAAAATTGCCCACTATTACCTATTTTCATTTCACCACTCACCTCCAGGATCTATTATAATCAAATACCCCTACGAAATAATGCCTTTCCACAGACACTAGGATGAGAATTTACCTGTCTCAGACTTTCAAATTGATTAAATTCTATGCTAAATTGGGCCAATTTTATCAAAATGTAAACATTAAAAAAAAATATTACAGTGATAATATCCAAATCAAAACTATGGATATACGAGGGTCATCCGGAAAGTAGTACCCGTTCGTGAAATAAAGACACAAAAGTAAATATTAACAAACATAAAAAATTTTATTTGAAAGAGGATACTTTAAACTACTTCTCAACATAATCTCCAAGCAAATTAAGGCATTTGTCATAACGTGTGACAAGTTTCTGTATTCCTGCTGCATAGTCCTTCGCCGCCAGCTCATTGAGATACGCGAGGGACCCATCTTGCACAAATTTTTGCATAATGCAGATGGTGTTTAACAATTTCATGAACAATTGTTCGAGAAACATTGGGAAAATGCTCACAGATGTCATCAATTGTGACGCGCCGATCGTTCCTCACGAATTCGTCAACTGAGCTCACCAGTTGGTCTGTAATGACAGACGGTCTCCCCGAATGCTCATCGTCGTGTGTGTTCCCCCTCCCCATGTTGAAGTTGCGACACCACCGCCGAACAGACGACTCGTCCATTACATTGTCTCCATACACCTCCTTTAATTGGCGATGAATATCACATGGGCGAACGTTTCTTGCATTGAGGAATTTAATCACTGCCCTCACTTCACAACTGGCGGCGTTCTCAATTTTTTTAAACATTGTAAACAATCACAGAAACAACACAGGCAATGCTAGCGTCACGCAACTTGGCTCAGAGAAGGCAGACAAGCCACTGAAGCTATCTGACCTCGTCCAGCGGCTACTCGCGTCGTCAGCACTTCATGCGGCACGAACGGGTACTACTTTCCGGATGACCCTCGTATATTGACCATGCTGCATAACGCATCTTACTATTCTCCCCTTGAATGCAAAGATAAGTTTCTATTATACATACTCGTATGTACTATTTGTTCCCAGTGTGTGCATTTTCCTAGGTTTAAATATGAATACAGATAAAGAATGTCCAAATTTACCATCGGGAAAAATCTTCCATATTTTAAGAACAGAGACCAGGTTATCTATGTCACTATTTATTCCCTTAGCAACTCCCGGGTATTGTATCTTCATCGCCACTTGTCTCCCATCGTGAAGCTCAGCCAAATGAACTTGCCCAATAGAAGCAGCAGCAAATGGCTTCTCGTCAAATGTTTTAACCTTTGATCTCCAATCTGAACCTAGTTCTTGCATCAGCACTTTCTAAAACAGGAAAAGGTAGAAAGAAATAAATCATACACAGAACAGACATAGAACAAAATAAATGACAGTACAACAGAATAGCAATACTCAGACAATTCCATTATCATTAATCATATGTTATAGAGCAGAAAGTGCATTTCAGTATGTGTGTGGACTGAGTTTAGGATATATTTTTTACAGTCAACTAAAAAATTCCTTCAGATTAACGTTATTATCATAACATGGTTGTCTTTAAAATTATTGTATTTCCTGGTCCATAAGATGCAATGTAATTTTTTGGATAAGAATTTACAAACAACACTAGGATCAGACAGAAAAAATCAAAGTATTTCGAGGATAAGACTTAATACTAAGAAAATTAAATTGTAGTATGCATTAAAAATTAGCAGCTTAACATATATCAATGTTTATTCATCATAGCAGCCCAGAAATGCATCATCTCTAGTCTTCATAAGTTCAGCATGAAAAAATACAAAGGTCAATTTCCATCTTTCAGCTGCTTTGTTCATTAAAGTATAATTCACAAATTCAAATTTAAATATAATACTGCATAACCATCTGCTCTCTTAGGACCCTGTGAGGTTATTTTCATTTCAAATTTTTATGTGATGCTTAGTTTCTGTTGTTATCTTGACATAATCAAATTTTTATTAAAAGCAACCATTTTATATACCCTTACAACACTATCTTACTACTCAAGGTTGAATGCCTGTAGACTGTGAGTTTACCACAAGAGATACAATGCATATATAAGCAGAGGAATGACATGCCCATTAGCCCAGTGCACATTAAGTTTCACAGCAACACCACAAGTGACAGGAAACTAAACATGATACATTACAGATATTTATCATTTGGAAATTTTTTTAGGAAGTACTTTCAAAGATACATTAAAACTGTTCCTTAATAATGACTCTGAACATATTGATATTATTGAAATTTCTTATAAAGGTAATCATTTCCTTTGCCTGATGAGCGAAATAAGTTCTTCTTAGTGAGCGTTTTTCTGGAGAATCGGCTTGTGCTATTAGACCCAAGTTGGCCCATAAGATGCACACTGATTTAAGAGCACAATTTGGATTGAAAAATGCATACTTTGGGTCAGGAAGTATTGCAAGTGTTGCTTATATGTTAATTCCAAAGGGAAATGTAGAATAATTCAAATTACGGAAATAACTTTAACAGCAGCTTTCATGCACTATCGTATCTTACTATAAAATACCAATGTTCTACAACATACCTTGTCAACTTTTAACAGACACATCCCTCAGGAACTTACCTCAAGTTGCCATTTAGGCATAAAATCAGCTGCTTGACGGACTCGTTCAAATGCTTTCTGGAGTTCTGGGCTAACAATATTGCTATCTTGTATACTAAGTATCTGCCCAAGCTTCAATGCAGCACCTAAATACATTACACATTATATAAAACATCTTTAGTAAAATCCTAATTTTTATGTGTATGTTATTTTAACTTTATATTAATAAAGGGAAGGCTAATGACATATGCGACAAGGAAAATTATAAAAATTATTTTCAGTATTCTGCCATGAGTGGTAAACTTTGAAGTACAGGTACTGAAAATTTTTATGCAATATTTGGGCAAGTGAAGGAATTCAAAATTTAAGATCATTAAAAATATCTTTTTTAAAAATCAAAAAACTAATTAAAATATAAATGTTATAGTACATGCATTACACCCAACTGCATGAACATTTTTTATCAAGAATAAAGGAACTAGTCCCTTCCCCTGAGGGCTTTGACAGATATATTAGAAACATACCCAGAAATTGCACAGTCAATATTGTATCTGCTGAGACTGGGTGAGCATAGGCACCCACAATTTAGAAAATAATTTTCCCATGTTCTAAACTATTTAATATAATAAAACTGTCAAAATTGTTATAATAAGTCACTAGCGGAGTGACCATGGGATAGAAAAACTTGGATTAACAGAAGCCAATAACAGGTAATGCAAGAAGTAACTCGTAACATTTCAAGGTGTTTTAGTTAAAATTCCATTAAATGTTCCTCAAGGAAGTATCTTTGATCATCTCTAATTTATTTTTTTACTTTAATAATACCAAGAGCATTGTCAATAGTATGCTCAGCCTATTTCTTGATGGTGCAGTCTCTGGAATACTGGGATATTCACATTCAACAATCCAACTCAAATCAATCCAATATTGGTGCACCACTTGGAAATTAACTTTGACAAAAATTAATAGCTTGTTTAAAATTTGCTAACATGTGTGTAGGAATTCATTTTCTACCAAGGTGATTCTGTTCTAAAGTTGTTCAATGAAAATGATGAGTGGGTGAAAGGTAATGCTGATTACTATAATAATCCTATGCTTTAATCCCATGCCTTCCCCTCCTAAGAAGAGGGAAAAGTTTTCCTTGCCACCAATCTTCCTCTCCCAAATGCACTTTCCCCTCCACCTACTGTCTTTCCATGCATTGAAATGCCGGGAACTTCCTGCTCAAGTGCTGAAATTTAGAACAAAAAGTAGTTCCTCCACCAATGTAAACAGTATCAAATGCATCTAAGTAGCAAGTAAGAAGTCAGATATTACTCGTAAATGTTATGAGAAAATACATTTAGAAAATATGTGAACAAGCTAAAAGAAATTTAGGATTTTTTAATAGAATGCTGAGGAAATTTTATAAGAATTTACAAGTAGTACAAGAGAGAACATACTTGTATAATAATGATTATATTCCTCACTAGTTTAACCTTTCTTATCACAAACTGCAAAGACATTGCATCTCTGTGAGACCAATATAGTATCAGAATAAAAACTAGGATATCAAAGAGAGGCTAAAATGGTCAAATTATGACAAAATGAAATTAGGATTAAGGCTATATCATAAGAATAATATTTTCTTACAGGACTTATAAATAACTTAATTGCTGCTGGGGGAATATGCACATGAAATGGATATGATTACAGCCTCAATTGCGCATGCACTTAATAATGAAGCAAAATATCAAGGCCAAGTAATATATAACAAATTGGCAACAAGGTGAGGCAATTAACATTTATATATTTTTGCAAAGATATTTTTCAAAACAAAAGTTGCCAACAGCTAAAAATCAAGCAGTTATAAAATTAACAAAAGCTACCTTCCATTTAACAAATGTTCATTTTTCATCAATTTCTATGAACCCTGATAGTCAAATAATTTCTGGAAGCTCAAAAGCAGATTTTTGCAATAACAAAGATTAAAACAGCAATTTTCAGCTGAGGTAGCTGCACCAGAGAAAATTGAGAGGCCATTAGGACGTGTATGGTTTTCAATATGTCATTGCCTGAGATAACACAAAATTTTTTACCAGCAACGAATTCAACCATTATGCTTAGAAGTGGGAATTTTTTTAATATTTTAGTGGAACAGTACTTGCACTAGGCAGTAAAAATTCAGCTGGATGGCCCTAAATTGACAAATTTCCACAAATCAGTCCAGTCTGATCACTCCATGAGATGGTTAATCATCAGGAAAATGGTTCAAGTGCAGTTCTAAGACAAAAATGAACATATTTTGTTTTAAAACCAAACCTATAGAGGAATATGAGATCAGGAGATATTTCAACCAACTTCAAACCTCTTCCATTTCACAAAGAGAGTTTGTCTCATTCAAGTCAGGTAATGCCAAATGAATTCAGAACACCCTTGTTCTTTTTATGATATTGTGGAAACACTGAATTCAGCTGGAATAAGTCAAAAACACCAACAGGAACTGGGCTGATGACACAGAACAATTATCCTCGGGGCATGCAGCTATGGTTCCAACACCCCCTCATGAATTGCTACATGATTAAACCCCAGCAATATGCTTGAAATTAGATCAATATCATCCACTGTGCTTACAGGACTCTGACATTTCAAAATAAGAGAGGGAAAACTTCTATGCTTTATAGAACTTTACATTACTATTGATCCATAGAAATTCCATCATACCGCAGAGGAAGAGGTTGCTAATATAAGAATAAAGAGAGCAACTGTAAAATTTTTCAGTTTAAAATGTCATTTTGCTCCATGAGCAATGAAGGATCACAATGAGAAATCAAAAAAACTTTGTAGATTCCACCAAACTTAATTATGGCATGACTGGTTGCAACAAGTATGTGATGAAACCAGTTGTATCTCACCAAAGTTTGGTGAAATGTACAAAGTTTTTTCCTAATTCCTCGTGATGCAATTTCACAAGGTTGAGCCTGATATCACTGAATTTAGTGATAATAATGGTTCCCAATGAAGTTCCCATGGGATAATTCATAAGAATGTATGGCGTAGATTGAACCCATTACATAAAAGGTATTATATAAAAGCTATCATTTAGATTGTATTATGGTTAGACAGATTCAGGAACACAGAAGAGAGTTTAGGAAATGGAACAAAGAAGCATTCACCAGATTAACAAGGAAGGAGTATCACCAGGCTGTAGACAAAATCATAAGTGCAAAACAAGAGCTAGATACTACAAACGAAAAATGGGAACATATCATAAAAGGAATATTGAAAGCCACAAAAGAAACTATAGGGAAAGGACAAGGAAACCATGGATTATGGAAAATATGTTTGCAAAGATATATGAGAGTACAAATGGTAGAATATAAACACAGATCAATGAGTTCAATAATAAACTGAGGTACCTGTAAGGCAAAAGAAGTACGGCGGAAGATGCAGTCAAAGAGTATAGAAAAAATACAGAGAAAGGGTGATATTGGTGGGCTATACAGGATGGTTTAATCACAGTCTGGAAGTCAACAGAGAAAATTGTTGCAAAGATCAGTCAGGAAAATATTATTTGAACCATGGAACATTTAAGAGGATTACATAGAGGAAGCATTATATAGAGGACATTGAGTGTTTGTAATTGTCTTTAATGATTGTGTAATGTTTACGGGTTAGGTAGAAAAAGGGACCATTAAGTCTCAATCTCGTCCCATTGAAGTCATTAAGTAAATGAATAAATAAATATATGCTAAAGGCATCAGGTTAGCAAGCTTAGACATGGAAAGAGAGCATGATGTAGATGAAGATAGCTTAGGTCCAGGCTTACCCAATGGTGAGATAGAAAGGGCATAACAGGAATTGAAATCAGATAAGCCTGTGGGGATATACATTTTTAAGGAATTATTTAAGTTTAGGATAATATAGGAGAAAGATTTTTAAGGACCAATTCATAGCTTACATGAGGGAGTAATTTGGCTGTAAGATTTTGTTAGATCAGTGTTAGATCCTAACCCAAAAAAAAGGGAAGTGCGAGAGAAGTAAGGAGCAATACAAAATTTCCCGCGCAGCTAAGGTGATACTCAGGCTCATTAAGAGGATGGAAAGGAGGATGAATTATTACTAAGGGGATGTTCAGTTTGGGTTCAGGAGGGGCCTCTCACAAATGTGATGCTATGGCAGTGTTGAGGTTGCTATTAGAGAGGAACATAGAATACAATCAGGATGTATTTGTTTGTTTCATATATTTAGACATTGTATTTGAAAGAGCAAATTGGGCAAAATTAGTGGATGTACTAGAAAATATTGGAGGGATAGGAGACTTATCCGCAACCTGTACATATCTCAGACTGCATAGGTGCAAGTGGCAGATGGAGAGTGCGGATGGACAAAGTTAGGAAGAGGAGCAAGGCAGGATTGTCCATTATCACCTGTGCTGTCCAACCTACATATGGACAAAATGACTAAAGAGGCATGGGAAGAACAGGAAATAGGGATGAAATTTGGTGGGGAATTCATAAACTCAATTAGGATTGCGAATGATCTAACCTCAGTTTAACAGTCAGCCAAGAGGTTGCAAACTCTGCTGAGTACATTAATGTAAGTAAACCAAAGATTATGTGGTATTCCAGAGAGAAAAAGACTAAGTCAAGCATTAAAATAGAAAGGCAAAAACTAGAGCCTGTGGAAGAGTTTATGTATCTCTGGAAGTGTTTTGGATAGAAATGGTCAAAGTACTACGGACATTAGGAGAAGAATTGTGTTAGGCAACAAAGCCTTAATAAGGAGGAGGACATTGATGATAGAGATGTTGAGTAAGGAGATTAAGAAACAGCTTGCCAAAAATTTAATATAGAGCATGGTTTATATGGTGTGGAAACATGATTATTGAAGCATGATGATAGGTATTGGCTAGATTGAAGGCTTTTGAAATATGAATATGGAGTAGGACGGAAAAGGTGAAATGGATAGAAAGGAATAGAAACAAGGATGGGTTGGATATGGTTGGGAAGGAGAGGGGATTGCTGGAAGAAATCTTACGGAGACAAAAAAAATGGATGCAAATCATATTCATTGGAAACAGGATGTTGAAGACTGTGATAGAGGGTAGAATGTTAGGCAAGCACGGAAGGGGAGGGAATAGGATTTGATGAAATTAAGGGAAGATAGATGTATGTGGAATTGAAGAGGGACTTTCTGCAGTGTCAAATGTCAGGTGGTGTTTTTTATTAGGAGAGAAGGTATTTTCATACCATTGTAACCTAAACTTATCTTAACCAGTAGAATACAAACAATAATAATAATTTATACAAACTTTTCTGCATTATAACCAAGACTAGTATCTTGTCTTTTATGCTTAGAGTACTTGATGAAACTTAACTACAGTAGTGCTTGTATTTCTACCTGTAACATACATTACTTTCAAGTCACTTGGTTGAATTATATGACTAATCATTAGTCCTTGACCTTTTTGTACTATGCAACAATAATTGTGCATTCCCTAAGGTGGAGTCATGTTTTTCCACACTTCCTAGGAATGGCTTGCAGAGTATATGCAAATGGAGCAGGCTATCATTCCACTCAATGATCATTTATGCTACAAAAATGACAACAGAAAATCATACCTCTAACTTTGCAAAGGGTATCAACGATTCTTTCAGTGTTGGCCTGGGTGAGGAAAAGACTTGCCACAGATGGCACCACTTTTCCAGAATTTACTGAAGACGATTCAGCACTTTTGCCAGAACTACCAAGGGTTCTCCGAGCAAATTCAGCAGCAGTGCCCACCCCAAGGCCAGCTGCAAGGCTTCCAAAGGAAATCAAACGTGCCAAACGGCTAGCAGGAACAGGTCGCTGGCGAGCAGTGGAACTTAATTCTTGTTGTTTTGTTTTCAATGAATCGGGGTCTTTAATCGGATGAACTGATGAGGAATCCTGAGGAGGATGTAAAAACTTAGTATATAGTAATAGGATATCTTAAATTTTCATTCCAACTTTCAAAATTGACTGCAAAAGCCATGTTAGGGATATATTCAGAGGTAGACCTACCGAATACCTGAAATTCTCAATTCTCTGTACAAGTGACAACCCAAAAAAACTGCATACCTTACCTGTCCGTTGTCACCGCTATTGTTGATTGGGGATGCATGGTTTTCAGGCCCCTTGTCTACTGTGACTGTAGTGTGTCCAGTTTCTTGTTTAGACATTTTAAACGCGTGATTCAATTCGACCCTTTCCTCATTCACTCTGCCGATTCCGGAGAAAAGCTCCTCTTCATTTTTAGCATTCGGTTGCAATAATTTCGTATCATCCCTAACATCGTCAGCATGCACAGTGGCTTGACTTGACTCTTCCTCTGTTGATTGCAATGCTTCATTTTTCGAAATTATTCCTTTGTTGCCCTCTTATATAGAAAATAGGGAAATACATATTGCATTATTAGGAAACAGTCTTCATAATATTATACTTATATTATAAGCCAAAAATTGGGCCGCGTCTTATTTACCCAAAGTATAGCGAGCTAACTCTTGGAATCCAGCTGCTACTCCGTACAACTTTTCTGTGCTGTCATTAATTGCTTTTGAAGTTTTCCTCTGTCAGTAATACATAATTATAAGCAATACTGGTTTAGTTTTAGTGCATAGGAGAATGATGATCATGATAGTTTTTATTTATGTTGGTAGATATTAATAGAGAAATCGTCAAAGTAAAGAGAGCATAGGAGATAAGACGTGAGTAACACTTACCGAAACTAATTTGGGATCCTCTCGAATTTTCTTTCGCGCAGCGTTCGAGTAATTACACATTTCTTCATTCAAACTTCTAATGCTTGAATTTAACCATATTTGTTTAGCATATTCGTTTTGTAACTGGATGCCAGCACGAAACACGATTTCTACACCTTTTATGATTTTTGTGAAATCATTTCGCCATGGAGCAGACATTTCTCAGGATTTACAAATGAAGAGAGTGTACACGTTGGAGATGAACTAGCGCTACAATAAACAGTAAACCTCGTCTGCAATGTTTTGGTTTTGAATTTGCGATAGCTATCCCATTATTTCATGCGGGTGCAAACCTCGATGATTAAGCAAGGTAGCCAACAGCAAATTTTTAACGATTTGTTTACTAAGATATACTTTTGGCAATTCAGACTATGAAGATAATTTAGCGTAATTAACACATTCCAAATCCTGCCAACAAATAAAATTAAAATAAATACAAAACATTTGAAAATTTCTGTGGAAGTGGAATCGCGACGACTTTTTCTGACCATTGTCAGCCTGTGATGGTGACGTAACTTTAAAAAGCCTTATTGTTGGTGCTTCCGTCACTCGAGAAAAAAAAATATCCTAGGCACTACCGTCACTTGAGAAAGACTATGGAAGTTAAGCTAAATTTCTAAAATGTCTTCGCAATCGTTCATACCGTTTTTGACATTGCACGACAAAATTCATCACCGCAGTGGTCACATAACTGTTGTATTCAAAGAACACATGCTAGTATGGGGAGGCTACATGGTAATGTTATTTTTCCTCCTGAATTTCTAATAAGTATCCCTTCGTGGAACCTTGTAATGAAGGTTTTTCACCGCCTTGTCCCTGTTAACAATCGAAAAGATTTTTGTAATCATGTGAAATAATAGTTTTTTTTCTATTCAGGAAAACCCAGACGAAATATATAGATCTCAAGTGAAATGCGACTATCACAACACCAACGAACTTTGGGCCTATGACAGTCACACAGAAATATGGTATGTATATATTATTTCATGAAAGTAGCCTATATCCGATTAGCATTATGATGGACTTAATGCTCCAATTTCTAGGTCACTAATAATAACGAAAGGTGACCCACCGCCGAGGAATTCTGGTGCATGTGGCGTTGTGTTCGATGACTTCTTATACGTATTCGGAGGTAATGACTGCTTTCCTTATTATTAATGCTCTTGCTATTCTTCGTTTTCTGAAATATCTGCCAATTTTTCGTTGTTTAAAAAATATTTTAGGATATCATGGTGTTAGTGACGGCCTTGTCGAAGAAGGGAATAGCAACCAACTCCATCGACTAGATTTGACAACAATGACTTGGAAACAACTGTTCCCTGGAGGTGTGTCTCCTACGCCATGTGACAAACTTGTCGGATGGGAATACAATGGAAAGTAAGGAGAAGCTTTATGGAACTCTCAGAGTTTTGAAATTACTTTAAGGACTAGGCTACCATAAGGTCTTGGTCCCCAGGTCCTCAATTCCTTTTGCTTTGACAGTCGCCGTGGTTTCACTGATAAAACGTAGGCAGATTTTCTTGCTCTTTATGATGGAAAATGCCATGATCATGGTAAAGGATTATAAATTCTGCAAATAAATTCCATAAATCTTTTAGTTGCCATAATTTCAACTGCAGTTTACATATAGGAGAATTTCAGAAGTTCATTCTTTAATATTAATGTAATACGATATTTTATGCAATTTTTCTTGACAATGGATGGCATGAATGTTGTTTCCATGTGCCCTCAACGCAACCTGTTACCGTCATTTTGTAAACTTATGGTCAATCTTCGTGTTAAATGACGATTCTTAATTCTTTGAGCGTTCCTTACACAGGCATTGAAAAAATGTGGTTGCGGAACTGCTGAAGTTCTCATGTAACTGAAAAATGTACAATACAAACGTTAAATTCGTGAACTGCGTGTGAATACATGTATTGTTATTTTTAAGTGCCCTTAGAGAGACGATCATTAAAACTGGCAAACTAGGTGAAGTCCTTAAGTGCCATTATTGGGTAAGATCTGAGTAGGTAGGGTGTTATAAAAAAAGTTCCTTTCTTCAGTAGTTGAGCAGTCTGAACTTTTTCGGGGTTTGTCATTGCTTAACTGAACTTGGCCCACGTCGATCTACCGGCCGTAAAACCTCTAGATTTTTCAATCATACAAACACATATTTCTGCACGAAGTAACTAAGTAAATCTCTTGAACCATTGCAGTAATCTCACTACAATGGACATATTATAATCAGTAATACTCCCTGTAATCACTTGCAATTGTAAGACCGGGATGAGGTATGTAGTATATGATGTACGGCCCTAGAAAGATAACTACACTGAAGTTAGCCCAAGTGGGAGGTCGTATTTTATAGCGAAAACAAAGAGTTCATAACGGAAACGTTTTCGACAATATCTGCTTAGCTAGAAAAGTTTTTTCTTGAAAATCACCAAAAACACTCGGCACTCCCTACTCTACTACGACGTACACATACACCCCACAGTCATAGCCTAATTTAGGATCCAGGGTCCACGGCAATCACCAGAGTCGTCCTTTCTCCCCTAAAATACCAAAGTATTTAACAATATCTCCTAAACCAGAACATTTTTTCTCTAAAATTTACTATAAACACTTAACACAACATACACTATCTGCAGCCTTTCGCTTACCCCATGCTCATGCCCTAGTTTAGTAGCCAGGGCCCACCAAATGTGAATACGACACGACACTGAACTTGTCCCATGGTGAACGGTTATCTCAGCTTATTATACAAGAATTTGAAAATTACTGCTAAACTAGAACATTTTTTGCCTAAATTTTGGCATAAACTTTAATCACATCATTCCCAATCTGCAGCCTTTTACTTACCCCATGCTCATGCCCTAGTTTAGTAGCCAGGGCCCATATTCGTCACCAGAGTCGTCCTTTCACACCAAAAATCACAAAGTACCTAACAATATCTTTTGAATTAGAACATTTTTTTTCTAAAATTTGGTGTAAACATTAAAACCAAATTACTCTATCAGCAGCCTTTCGCTTACTCCATGCTCATGCCCTAGTTTAGGATTCAGGGCCCACTATCGTTAGGCTGCAGATAGAGTAAAAATGGTTTAGTGTTTATGCCAAATTTTAGAGAAAAAACTAGTTGAGGAGATATTGATAAGTACTTTCTTATTTTTGGTGTGTAAGGGCGACTCTGGTGATTGCAGTGGGCTCTGGATCCTAAATTAGGCTATGAATGTGGGGTGTATTTGTACGTCTTGATAGAGTAGGGAGTGCCGAGTGTTTTTGGTGATTTTCAAGAAAAAACTTTTCTAGCTTAGCAGATATTGTCGCAAACGTTTCCCTTTTGAACTCTTTGTTTTCACCATAAAAGACGACCTTCCGCTTGGGCTAACTTCAGTGTAGTTATCTTTCTAGGGCCGTATATCATATACTACATACCTCATCCTGGTCTTACAATTGTAAGTGATTACAGGGAGTATTACTCAGTATAATATGTCCACTGTAGTGAGATTACTGCAATGGTTTATGGGATTTACTTCGTTACTTTGTGCAGAAATATATACGTTTGTATGACTGAAAAATCCAGAGCTTTTACGGCCGGTAGATCATTGTGGGCTAGCTCTCTGTGGGCCAAGTTCAGTCAAGTTGCTACCTTATAATGTAGCAATATGTACTGAAGCATAGATTATTGTTGTTGATGTTGTGCGAAATCCTCTTTCAGTTGACTTTAATTTTCCCTTTGCCCTTGCTTGAAATACTTAAGTCCTTCAAGAATTGAGTTGTGTCTTGTAGCATAGTATTAGCTAGTTCATATGGTCGTAGGTTAGCTGTGAATATTACCATCTCTTTCTTGGCTATCATTTCTCATTTATAGCAATGTACAGCACCCCTATTTAATCATATCTCTTCACCTTGCTGATTATCTTACCAGGAAACAACAATGTGAAAGAGCCATTTTTTTGGAAAATTATTTCCTCAAAGTCATATGCGTGATACTAGCTTGCTATCTTAGTTGTCCATGTATGGGTATTAGTCTACTATTCATTTCTTTCCTTAATATCGCAATATAAGTGATCAACCATGGGCCACCCTTACCTGAAGAATACTTGCAAAGCACAAATTACCATAGAGAATTCTTATCAAATGATCCTTATATATGTAAGCATTTCAATTAAACATTGCTTGCATTAGAATGGAACCTATTATTGAAGATGGCCAGATAAGTAATTAAATTTTTTAATAAAAAAAACGTGATATGCATGCGAATGATCCAGCTTTAAACTGAATAAATAAGCTTAGTATTTATTCACACCAAAACTTTGTAATACTACCAGTTTTGATGCATAGAGGGCATCATCAGGTGGTGATCCTGCCTGATTTCGGACAATGTTACCTATGCATCGATACCTGTAGAATCATAAAGTTTGTGTGAGAAAAAATACCAAGTTAATTTATTCAGTGATCATAAATTTTCACTAAGTAGAGCCTCTAACCATCAAATTAATCAAGTTTTTGTTTATCAGTCAGCCAAGGGGTTGCAAACTCTACTGAACACATTGAAAAGTCAGTGCAATAGACATGGTATGAGAATAAATGTAATTAAAATAAAGTGTATTCCATTTTCTCGGAAGAGGAAAGCTAAGTTATATTTTAAAATAGGAGGGAAAATAAGAATAAAATAGAACAAGTGGAACAGTTTACTATCTCGGAAATGTTTTGGACCAGAATGATCAAAGTAGTTCGGATATTAGGAGAAGAATTGCATAAGGGAAAGAAGCTGTCATAAGGAGAAGGGAATTGATGACAGGGACATTAAATAAGGATGTTAAGAAAAGGCTCATCAAAACTTTGATATGGATCGTAGTTATGTACAGGGCAGAATCATGGTCACTGAAGCAGGAGGATAGAAGTAGATTGGAGGCTTTTGAAATGTGGGTGTGGAGAAGGTGAAATGGACCGAAAGGAAAACAAATGAGGAAGTGCTAGGTATGGTGGGCAAGGAGAGGGGTTCGTTGTGAGAAATCAAAAAGAGCCAGGAAAGATGGATACAGAGCATATTGATTGGCAATGGATTGTTGAAGACTGTGATAGAGGGGATAATGTTGGGCAAACGAGGAAGGGGCAGGAGTAGGAAATAGGGATGTTGGATGGAATGAAGCAAGGAAGGAAGGATGCAGAATTAAGGAAGGGCCTATTGTAAGAGAGGCAATGGAATTGTCACTGTACCATTTGGTAGCTTATGTCCATCAAAATACCACCTTAACTGGTAGATTACAGATGATTATAATGATAATGATAAGTTGACTGTACTGTATACCTAGAATGAATGAGGGAACAATAGCTTTGCAGATTCCACTAGAATTTTTATTTTACAGGTCCTGCAGTAAAACTATTGTTGTGCAATTTTAGCTAGAGATACAAAAGAGAGTCAAACTTGTCAAGAGAAGTTGACCAGGAGTCATTTTTTGAGTGTCTTTGCACATCAGTTTTGGTACACCTTTAATGTGTGGCAACATGAATTCATCAATAAGTGCTCTACACAAACTGAGGATCCAGGTACTCGCTTAACTAAATTCTGCTGTACATGAGATGGAGTTGGATGAAGATTTGTCCAGATTTGCACTGAAAGAACTATCAAATATTTCCCCATTTAGATGGTTATTATTTGAACTGTTCAAAATAGTTCTTCATTGGGCACATAATGGAAATGGAAAATGAAAAATATGTTCATAGGTAATCTATAGTTAAAAAAATGGAAACTGTAATAGAAATGTATTTCTGGTGAAAATGGCTGGTATGGTGATTTTAGGAAGGAGTAATTATAGAGTAATTAGGCTGAGGATCACCTCTCTCATATGTTAACTCTTCTCATGAAATAGGTAAAAGTCATCAAGTTATTACCTAAACTAAAAAGTATGGGAGTGATCAATGTTTACTAAAAAATACAGATCAAATGAGCTGTGTGATTAATATTGTGCAAATATCTGCACTTTTATTTCTGAATAATGTACAAGAATATAGTTGCAGTTTTCAGTGAGAGGAGAGTGGTTCGGTGTAATGCCTTTGTTTTGCCTAATTGTTAGCTGGCTGGATTGAATTGATTAATTTATGTTTTCTTTATTTTCTGCATAGTTTTCCTCCTGCATTTGCAATGTACTTTGATTGATTGTAATAAATGCAGTAATTAAATAGGTTTTAATTACAAAATTGGTGTCATTTCAATTTCCAGGCTGTATTTCTTTGGTGGTTTTGGGCCTGCACCGGATATATGGAGCTCTGGGACTTTTGACTTTGTTCCTGAACGTATGAACATGCTTGAGAATCATCCTTCTAGGGGCTGGAACAATCAACTGGTGTCACTTGATGTTAGGTGTTGCAGAGAGTTACACTCAAAAGGGCAAGAAAAAGAGCTGCTCTGGGAGTGGCCGAAAACATCTGGGGCAACTCCTTGCCCACGAGCAGCACATGCAGCTGACCTTTCTGGCTTTAGACTCTATTTATTTGGAGGTCGCTTCAAATCTAATAGAATGAATGATCTTCACTGTTTAGATTTGAAAACCATGCATTGGAGTGGAGAGTAAGTATATGTTTTGTAATTCATTGGCAAAATGCTGTGGTTTATTGTTTAAGTGCTATATTATTGTTTATATATTTTAGTATTCACACATTGGTTACCATACATGCGGGTAGTCTGACAAGTTTCCAACCTAGCAAATAAACGAGACATTTTTTCTACAAATTTATTTTTATTTTTCAACATAGTCTCCTTTTTAGTTGATATCCTCTTTCCAGCGATCACAAAAAAATTTGTTTTCATTGCGGGACGTGTGTTGCTAACTTATTACGGCTATAGGAGTTTTTATTTTATTTTATTAAGTTTTGAAGGGTAGTTGTATGGGGTTTATACCATAGATGTAACTGTTTGGTAGACTGGGAAGGAGGGGGCAATTAGTAGCAGTTGTTGGTTGATAATTTCCTAACCACTTGTCAATGAGCTCTTATTTTTAAACTTGTCTAAAATAAGGTTCTTGCTTGTTGTTTTAGCTTGTAGGATAGGTATGGTAATGGTACCTTATAGTTTAAAGTATATTTAGTGAAATACTCTTTGGTTTTGTTTTCATTGCTCGTGTTTCCTCCTTTTCCTATTGTACTTAATTTCTTGTCTTTATATTAATGGTTTCCTGAACACTTCCATCTAAATATTCCCGTAGCAACTTGTAGAATAATATTTAGATGTACAAGATTGTATTTTTATCCTAACACTCTTCCAGCTTAACAGAACCTCACCGGACAAATCCTGAAGGACGATCTTGGCACAGTTTTACTTTTGTCAAAGAAGGAAAAGCCATTCTATATGGGGGATTTAACCAGCACAATGTTATTTTAAGTAAGTTAATAAATTGTATATACTATAAATGTAGAAAACATAGATTTAAAATTAATTAATATTAATTAAATTCCAAAAATTGAAGTTATTTTGACCTAGTGGTGTATTAATTTGGCCAGCTGGAGAGAAAAATTTCAATATTTTATTTTATTTACTTGGAAAAGTCTTACTGTGAAGTCCTTTACAGCTACAGTTATGCCCACATGATGGTAATATGGCAAAATTATTTTTTTAAAGCTCATGCAAGTGGCAAAGTTAATCATTTATTGAGCATGACAAACAGTGTAAATTTCATTACGACAAACTTCCTGTCGAGCACTTATATCATACATTTCTAAAATATCATATCCTGAAGTTAAAAATTACCAATTGTAATGATTTTTTGTTATTTTATGGTAAACAAACACTAAATTCTGCAGTTTCATTAAGTGCCAGCATGTGTTTTCCAATGTCACATAGAAGCAGGGCCACTTCAAAACTAGCTCTAAATGGAAGTAATGCTCACTTTTTCAAAGAGCATTTTTATGCACTATTATGATGAAAATGCCAATACATGTGTATGTTCTATGTAAACTAATGTAACTATTAATTGTGGGAGTGATAATAGTTGTTTGATTCTGTCATCCCCGAAAATACTAATTCAATGAAAAGCATATTCTTGTGGGTTAAAGTAACCACTTATTAAATGAAGAACACAATGTCTATTTCCTCTGTTCTTAATTTGAATACAACTAGTTTCAACGCTTAGGCATCATCATCAGGTACGCCTAAGGGTTGAAACTTGTTGTAGGTAAATAAAGAACAGTGGAAATATACATTGAGTTCTTCATTTAATGAACATGAACTTCCACAAAGTTGAGCTGGGAACAATTGAATAAAGTAACCATTGTTTACCGTGCCCTGTGGTTTAAATTACCTGAACTATTAATGTTTGTGGCATCTCATATGACTGGAAATGTTCTTCATCAGAGCATTATGATGGAGACTAAAAGAAGATGACTTTGGGTTTATTATGGCTTTTAGAGGATGGTTTTGCATTTATCCTGTACAGTAACACCTGTAATCCAGCCACCATTTCAGTTTTGATACCAAATGTCAGCAGAACTGTCTTCTGTTTAAATGATTCTACACAGACACAAAAGCCATGAAGTCATCTTAAGATCCTTGATGTACAGTGTTACTAAATGAGATCTTAAAACATTATGACCCAGCCTGAATCAGAATATTAGAAATGGCTCTTGAACTAGTTTCTGACATAATTTTGCTTGCAAGTAATGAAAATTTTAATGGTATTGCAAACTATATTATGTTAAGGTAATCACTCTGGCTATGTTGCCAATACTTGAAGCTTTGCTTTTGGGTAATTTTTCTACTTTTAAAAATTTTATAATGTAGGCACCTGGGAAAAGAATGTTTTCCGATAATTGTCAGTTTATCAACTGCAATTTTCCTTTGCATTGGATTTTAAATAATCAGCCAGGATGTGCATGTTTGATATAGAATAGGAGAAAAATTATACCTCTATACTTTTACAGAGGATTGCTGGATTTTAGAAGTTCCATCAATGAATTGGGTGAAACTTTGTGAAGGAAGACCAAGGCTTTGGCACCGGGCATTGTTTTTAAAGACTGGAGATTTGATTATAATGGGTGGCCATGAACATAGTATAACAGATCCTGGAAAAGTAAGTATTTTTACATTACCATGAAAGTAGTTATCAGTTTCCTTTGTTTTAAAATTCTAACAATTATTTATAATTAAAAGAGATTAATCTTTCTAAATTGGTGGGTAATTACAAGATGTTTTTAATACAACTTACAAGGATTATCAATATTGTATCAGATCACCATTGATCAGATGTTAATGCTATGTGGTGCATTCCCAAAAACCTGCTATCAATTTAAAGTCATGTTGCTTCCTGTGGAACTGGAATAGTAAGTGTTACCATCATGGACCTGTAGATGTTTTGATGATTTTTGTGCTTCCCTTAGTTTTCTAGTAATAAGCATTTAATAAACACCCTTAAAATCACCTCATTTTACTGGAAGAATAACAGAATTTTCCCACCGATAACACGTGTGTTATCTATACCAAAATGTTCAAATGATCAAAAAAATGAAGATGCGCGTTTGGTAATGAAAATTGAAAAAATCCAGACATAGACGTATTTTTACACACACACAAATCCAATATAGACGTATTTTAACACTCACCATGTATAATTTTTATGAGCATATATATATGTATCCCTCCCCGGACTACAACCTTCAAGTGGTGGAAGGGCTTGTGCATTCCGATGACCCCTAGAGCTGTGCTGGCGGGAATAATACTTAATTATTGCTCCTGGTAGGGTCTCCCATGCCAGATAGGTCGAAGGTTAGGAGCCAGGCGAAAGGTAGTCCACGCAGCATCTGTTCCTCAGTGAGGCGGCTGCAATGGCGTCTGACCCCAGTGGGGCGGCCAGTAAGTGATGGTGTCACGTTAAAAACACTATTGAGGAAGGCAACGGGAAACCACCTCAATTATCATTCCCAAGAAAAATATGATGGACTATACAGATATTTTGAGTCCTGGCAACCACGGGGCTCGGCCCAATCGGCCGTGTGTCGTGCCCGGCAGCGGGGGAGGCAAGGCTTCCGCGGTCGTCATCCCACGAAACCCTTGCAAGGGAAAACCAGCAGCAGCAGGACAGAAGACGCAGGAGAAGAAGACCACATTAGTTAGAATAGGAACGTGGAATGTTACGACAATGATGAGGACAGAGAAACAGGAGAATGTTAAGCGAGAGATGGAAAGGGGAAATATAGATATTTTAGGTCTATGCGAGGTGAGATGGAAAGATAGCGGGTATTACTGGAGTGATAAGTATAGAATAATATACAGTGGTGGGAACGAGAGCCAACGAGGGGTTGCCATAGTATTAAATGAAGAGGTAGGAAGAAGCGTAGTCAACATAGAGCAGGTAACGGATAGAATACTACTTGTGGAGATAAAAGCAGAACCGACGAACTTAGTTATTATTCAGGTATACATGCCACCGAGCAACCATAAGGAAGAAGAGGTCGATAGGATATACGATCAGTTAGAGGACATGATCGCGTGTGTTCCTGCAGGGAAACATTTGATAGTGATGGGGGATTCGAATGCAACGGTAGGCGAAGGAAGAGATGGTGATGAGGTGGGGGACTACGGTTTAGGCACGAGGAATGACCACGGGGAGAAAGCAGTTGAGTTCTGCAGAAGACAGGGGTTAGTCATCACCAACATTTGGTTTAGACACCACAAAAGACGGAGGTATACATTGAAAATGCCAGGTGACTCAGGAAGATATCAGCTAGATTATATCCTGGTTAGACACAGGTTTAGGAACAATGTGATAAATTCGCACAGCTTCCCGGGAGCGGATGCGGACTCTGACCACAATTTAGTTGTTATGAAATGTAGCGTCCGTTTCAAAAAGATAAGGCAGGGGTGGCGAGTTAGGAAATGGAATGTAGAAGCATTGAACGGTTTGAAAAGGAAGGAGTAGCAACAGGCGGTAGAGGAAAGCATGGGGGATGGTAAAGAGATAAGTACTATCAAAGAAAAATGGGAAAGTATCAAAAAAGGGTTGTCTAAAGCCACAAAAGACACTATTGGAACCGTTAACGCTAAAAGGACTAGGAAACCATGGATCACGGATGAGATGATTACAAAGATGGATGAGCGGCAAAAATGGAAGAATGTAAATACAGAATTGGGCAAAATGAAGTACAAAGAATTAAACAATAAATTGAGGCGGGTAACGAATAAAGCAAAAGAAGCATGGTAGAAGACACAGTGCGAAGATATGGAAAGTCTACAGAGGAAGGGTGAAATCGGTGCGCTGTGTACAGCAAAGTTAAATCGTTATGGGGAAGTAAGAAAGGGAGATCTATGCTAACAGTTAGAGATAGGGCGGGTAAGGTCATAGTTGACACAGGAAAGATCCAGGAGAGATGGAAGGAATATATAGAAGAACTGTATAGTAAAGAAATTAGACCAACAAAGTTAGACATAGAAAATGAGCATGACATAGAGGAAGATAGCTTAGGTCCAGGTATACTCGACGATGAGATAGAAAGGGCATTAAGGGAGATGAAACTAAATAAGGCCGTGGGGGTGGATAACATTCCCACAGAACTATTGAAATGTTTAGGGAAATGTGGGAGGAGGAGGCTATATTGGCTGATTCGTAGTATTTATGAGGAAGGAATCTGGCCAGAAGACTTTGTGAGATCAGTTTTAGTTCCTATTCCGAAAAAGGTAAAGGCTACATCATGTGAGGACTACAGGACAATAAGTTTGATATCCCACGCAGCTAAAGTTGTTCTCAGGATCATAAACAAAAGGATAGAGAGTAGGGCAAATGATTACTTAGGGGATGATCAGTTTGGGTTTAGGAAGGGGAGAGGTCCACGTGATGCCATTGCAGTAATGAGATTATTAATCGATAGGAATATAGAACACAACCGGGAGGTATTTGCCTGTTTCGTAGATTTCAAAAAAGCTTTTGATAGAGTGAATTGGGAAAAACTAATGAGTATATTGCAGAAAATAGGAATAGATTGGAGGGAAAGGAGGCTAATCCACAACCTGTACATGTCTCAGACTGCTCAGGTGCGGGTGGGGAATGGGGAGTCCAGATGGGCAATGTTAGGAAGAGGTGTAAGGCAGGGTTGCCCATTATCACCGTTGCTGTTCAACCTGTATGCAGAGGAAATGATTAAAGAGGCATGGGAAGAACTGGAGGTAGGAATGAAAGTGGGTGGGGAATTCGTAAAATCAGTTAGGTTTGCTGATGATCAAGCTTTAGTTTGTCAGTCAGCCAAGGGGCTGCAAGCATTGCTTACTGAATTGGAAATTCAGTGCGACAGGTATGGGATGAGAATCAATATTAATAAAACAAAGGTTATGCGATTCGCTCGGAAGAAAAAGGCTAAGCTAAACATTAAAATAGGAGGGCAAAAGCTAGAGCTGGTAGAACAGTTTACGTATCTCGGTGGTGTTTTGGACCAACACGGTCAAAGTAGTAGGGACGTAAGGAAAAGAATTGCGCTAGGCAAAGAGGCTTTCACAAGGAGGAGGGAGATGATGACAGGGACGTTGAGTAAGGATGTTAAGAAAAGACTCGTAAAAACTTTGATTTGGAGCGTAGCTATGTACGGCGTGTAAACGTGGTCATTGAAGCAGGAGGATAGACATAGACTGGAGGCTTTTGAAATGTGGGTGTGGAGAAGAATGGAGAATGTGAAATGAACAGAGAAGAAAACAAACGAGGAAGTACTTGGTTTGGTGGGCGAAGAGAGGGGTTTGTTGGGAGCAATCCTATGGAGGCAGGAAAAGTGCACATAGTATACAAATTCATGATAACTACTAAGTTCTGGGTGCGCGTTATACATAAGGCCAATACTATTTTTTTCACTTCATCAATGTTTTCATCTGTCATTGACGTGCTTGGCCATCCAGCACGCTCCTTGTCGTTCACATCTTCTCGGCCCTCTGAGAACATTTTGTACCACCGATAAACGTTGCTTCAGTCGAAGGTAGCTTTTCCATATGCCACAGTCAACATTCGAAATGCGTCCGCGCACTTAATTTCGTTTTTCACACAAAATGTGATACAGATTCTTTGATCCATTTTTTGGAACAAGCAAAAATCAAAGACAAGCCAAAACACGTCCAAGCAAAACAGCTATCAACAATCAAGGGAGCATTCAAAATGGCCGAACTTTTCGGCATGTATGAGAGACATAAGTACCATTATAATGCCACAAAAATATAAGATCAAATATACGTAACCAGCAAAAATCAAAATTCCTGATACTTTTTGAACAGACCTCATATGTGCTATCTCTCTCATTAAACCTATTAGAGGCTTTTTATTTTGTAGCTGTAAATGATTTAACCATAAATTTAAGAAACTGTAAACAAAGCTTCATTACCACACAGGCAAATTTCATTTTAGACAATTGATTTTTGCAATGTAAAATGTTCACTTTTGTGATACAATAGACCACTTTCTTGCCTGTGAAATCCCATATTTCCACTTAAAAGGCATAATTAGCACATCATATTTTCTTGAACCAAATTCCATAGTATTCAAATGCAGCTGTTTTTAAATTATACCAGCTTAAATTCAACAAATCACCTAAGAGTCTAAAGTCAAACTTCTCATGCCTGTAAAATTAATTGCAAATGACATTGCATCTATCCTTGTCTCTTAATTGGTTGTAACTGGAATAAATTTCACAATGGCAAGTTGTTAGCAGTTTTATGGAGGTGACAAAAGTATTTACTGAAGCTCCTGAGTACAAAGAAGTTTTAAATGTTTCTTGCAGCTGTATTGTGAATGATCATTCTGTAACCAGTCAATATTTACGATTCTGTCTGTCGATTCAATTGGTTCTTATTGTTCCAGGATCATGCCGAGGAACTCTTTGTGTTGAACTTTTCCCCCAAGTCATTATTAAGGTAAGAAAGATAATGATAGAATCTAAATATTATTATTTAATACTATTTTAATAGCACAATTTTCTAGCATATTCATTATATAGCCCATTGTTTGAGTAGAATATAATCAGGATTGGCAAACTACTTTTCAATCGAGTGTTATTCAACAATCTCTCACTGGGGCAGCAGTGGTGTTAATGTTTACCGCTATAACAGCTGTCATTGGAGCTTTGGGTCCACCTTCTTTTTAAACTGATTGCCTTCCCTCTTTAAATATTCTAAATCGTAAATAGCTGTGTTGTATGGGAGGATATACTTCCCACAAGCATGTAGCATTACATAATGCCTCACTTGATTATTGTTCAGGCAAGCAAAATTTCAGTGCAGCGTGTTGCTCATCACGATTCCTATATCATTGCCATGGCTGCTGCCGATGCAGTAAAAAGAGATGTTTCAGGCATGATATGGTGGAATATCCTGATTAATTAAAAATTGACTATTTACCACAAAGTAAAATGTAATATTACCGGTTTCAATGTAACTACATCATCACCTGATGATGATGTAGTTGCATTGAAACCGTTCCTATTTAATTTTATTTGTGCTAAATTGTCAATTTTGAATTAATTAATAAAGATGCAGGAAAAGTCAAATCATTGAAATTTTATCTCATATACATTAAGCTAACAATATAACAAATGCTGATTATTGAACCGCAAATTATGCAAATAAAATATGCTGAACATTCTTTATTGAACAGTAATGGTATTTAGACTATCCTACAGATGTAGCGACGATATTGTTCCCAATTCAAACTAGTTTATACTTGCAAAGTTAGGTCAATTCCTGTAGTCAATAAAAAGAAATTGGTCAGTTTATACTAGAATGATAACTTACTGGTGTCACTGATTATGATATTGATTTTTGCAGGCTATGTGTGGATAAAGTTCTTAAACATCAGGAACAGCTTTCCCACAATTGGAATTGCTTACCCAAAACTCTCCAGACAGTGCTACGTCTCCGAGTTGAACAGTAGCTGTATCATCTGAGGTAGGGCTCATTATGGAATTATAAATCACCCTAGACAGTGTGTTTTTTGTGAAGGATTTTAATCGATTGGCTAATATATCATATATGGCTTATCGTTGACTGCCACTTGTTTTTCATCATTTATCATCAAGTATTTATGATAGTTTCACCGTGTGGATTCGTTTGTTAATATATCTGTGACTTTTAGGTCCTTGAGGAACATCTATTATATATTAATATATATGAGTTGTTACTCATGAGTGCAAACTCTTGTGCTGCAGGTATTTGGTCCAAATCAACAAAACTTGTTGTTCCATATTAAAGAGGAGTATTTTTTTTCTATTCATTAAATTTGTGATAGTAACATTGTATATTTATTTTTGTATCTTATTGTATATTCACAAATCAATGTTTTGGTGTCTCCTCCCGGGATCCAATGAAATTAGGATAGTTGGTATAATAATTTGCTTACCTTATTTGGAAAGTTAGTTGGTGGCACGTGACTAAATTTAGTGTATTAGATGGATTTTTACATCTTTACTTTCAGTTTTTCTTTGTATCATCATCCAAAGGTCATTAGGCAGCTATACAAAATTCAATAAAATTCATAATATGCATCAAAAAACTTCAACGCTTATTGAATTGAACATTAAAATAATTTTTCCCTCTCATTTCGAAGGGTAATTTGAAAATTTCTCGGACTGGAGTAAAAATAAACGACTTACCTCAGTGAAACTATTTTATTTTTCAATATAGTCTCCCTGTACACTAATGCACTTGGTTCAGTGATGGCCCTGTGTCTTGATCCCATCTCGAAAATTAGATTCCTTCAAGCTTGCAAAATACTCTTCTACTTAGGCTGTTCTTTTTTTGAAGAGAATCTCCGTCCACCATGGAAAATTTTGAGCTCGGGAAAGAGATGGAAATCTGATGGAGCCAAATTAGGAGAATAAGGTGGGTGTGGCAAAAATTCGTATCTTAGTTCATGCATTTTTGCCATAGCAACTACACTTGTGTGTAGGCGTGTGTTGTTTTGATGAACGATAACTTATTTCTTTGCCAAACTTGGTCTTTTTTCTTTTTATTTAGTTGGTCAATGATATTAGTGTAGTATTTTCCAGTAATTGTTTAATCAGTGGGAAGATAATCTATCAGCAGAAGCCCTTTTGCATCCCAGAAAATTGAAGCCATCACATTTCCAGCCGACCGTATTGCCTTAGCTTTCTTAGGTGGTGGTGAATCAACATGTTTATACTGCTTTGACTGCAGTGTTGTCTCTGGGCCCAAGTTTCATCTGTGGTCACAAACTGGTCCAGAAAATCTTGTTGGTTGCTCTTGAAACAGGTCAAACATTGTTCAGAAATTCCCATTCTGATGCATTTGTTACCCTACGTCTAGAGTCGCAGCACCCATTTGGCAGATAATTTTCTCATATCCAATGCCATTGTTAAAATGGGATATCTCCATCCAGATGTCATCCCTACAGCTTCAGTGATTTCTTGCACTTTCAGTTGGTGATCCTCCGTTACCATTTTATGCCCTTTTACAATAATTACATGTTTACTCATAAAGAACTGCCTGTTACTATGTGGAAAACTCATTGCGCTAGAGCTGACAGCTGCTGGGGATTCCGAGAACCTTTCAAACTACCCTTGTATTTCAGTTCCAATTTTTTGGAAAATGTAATGATGACAAATTTTTCCACAGTAACGTACATATTCACTTGGCATTGAGAGAGGGGTTTATGATGTAGTTGTTTTAATTAATTTTCACTAAGCAATGATAAAACTCGTAGTGTTAAGGAGAAGGTAAAGCAAAGTTACATAGAACTGATGTGGCCAGCATATTACTTTCTCCATACATTTTACCTCTATTTAAATAAGGTTACATAATAGTTTGTACAGGTTGACATGAACATATGGCCATGCCACAAAATTGTGTGATGAATACACTACATCCACATTGTGCCCTAATGCATTACTTGGACAGAATGATATTGCTATGAAGATTTTTCACTAAATACGTTATATAATGTATTTAGTGAAAAATCTTCATAGCAATAGACAGAGGGAAGAGATTATATAATCTCTTCCCTCTGTCTAATTTCAATGATGATGCCCTCAGAAAATGTTCATATTTTAAATATAGAATATGTTTCATTGGTATTAAATTGTTACTTTATACACTCCAGCTTTTTATTTGCAATTATCATTTTGATTATGAAAATATAATGCTGATGATAGAAACAACCTTAGCTTCGCTTAATTCTAGATAAGGTAAAACTCACTATGTTAACAGTGGAATTTAGTTATCTGAAGGGTTCCAGTTAAAAAATGATGTTCAAAATTGATTTTTTGTTAATTAAATATTCATCAATGGAATCAAATCACTTGTGAAAATTCTCATTTGAGGGATTGGAACATATTACATTAATGGATCATGATTTCTATGAAATGTTTTAATTGACAATTTGCTGAAAATTATAAACTCAGTCTGCTTTTAAGTAATGATATATTAATTTCTTTTGCATTAAAGGAGTGGGTCATGATTACAGACCCGTAAAATTTATGAATTGTGAATTTGCCACAATTTAATGAATTTATGAAGCGTGAACAAATAGTTTTAGGGTCTGCTGCTTGGGAATTTCACAGGTACCCAGTCTTGATGGAAAAAAGTATCTGTGAAATCCAAGTTTATTTTTCCAAAAACTTGACTGAATAAAAAGTCATAGAGAATTTTGTCTTCTGTGAAACAGCCAACCATAAACATAACTCACTTTGAAACTGAAGGGTATATCTGATAAAATTTTCAATCAACTTTATTAAATTATTAATTTCAGTAAAAAATGTCAAATAAAAAGTTGTAGAAAAAACTGTCTTTAATTTATAACTGTAATAACATTCTTTCAAAATTTGATGTTTAAACTGACAAAAATCAATTAAACAGGAGAGTTGTGACTCTTGCATTATGGCAATAGCGGAAGGTTGATTTTGGCCTACGGTACAGTCATTGTTGGTCTTATTTACCAAAATGATACAACTGTATAATTATTCACATACACATGGCTAAGCATCCATGGGAAAATCATCAAATTGTGCTTCCGTTGGAATCCCAAATTTATATTCTTCATCAGTTCTCTATATTCCTACATACTAAGTATGGAGAAAGTAGATATTGAAATGCTGCTAATTTAAAAGTGTCAGTTGAAGAAACTTCTTGGAAAATAGTGTTCAATATCTATATTGTGTTTTGTATGACACATATTACCCAAGGCACATTTGTTTTCCTGTGTTTAAAATCTTCATTTTAGTTACCCTCATTCATTTGTGTATTAAACCAGTATTTGGGGAAAGTTACGATATCATCTCCTTATGCTTTTATGTATGTTATATATTTATTAATATTGAATATTGTTAATTTATGTTCATTAAGAATATTTTCATATTGCCTATGGTGAAATTCATTAAACATGTGTAATTTTGGTCACAATATAAATTTACTTTAAGGTGATATTATTATCATTTTGATGTAAGTTGTAGAGGAAACCTTTGATATCCTTTCTTGGGTAAACACACACAATATATTATAACAAAATTCAGTCTAAGGGAGGCAACACTTAAAAGCAAGTAGATATTGAGATATTAGTTTACAGGTTAATTTAATTCTAATGTAAATAATCATGCATAAATACTAGTATTAAAAGAATTGTATGCTACTAATTGTGTCCAGAATCTTTGACACTGATGTTTAACATTTTTCATAGGATAAAACATTTATCTCCAAGTGTTTTGTGGCTTTTTAGCATGGCCTATGCCCAACATTTCAACAAGCAAGAGGGACAGTAGCCTCAGTCATCCCGGTGGAGACATCACTAATGTACAGTTATGCATAAGCTATACCATTTGAGAAACTGTGATTGAACTAGTGACTTCATGTATTCACCTCACAATTGTCATATTAGTATCAACATTTAGCTTTTGCAGTAATGTTCAAAATTGCAAACATATATTTTTTTAAGGGGAATGCAACTTAAAGAGCACAATGTCAGAAACCTCTTGTGCTCTTGATTTCTGCTTGGGTTGCGTTGTCATTCAGTGTCTATTCAATTTTATGTTTTGAAAATGTAAATATGTAAATAGTGTTAATGTGTTGGCACTCTCAATTGCAGACTAGTGTTGTAATGCATATGAGTGTTTACATTCTTCCACATTGATTTAAAATAAAAATAGATTAGACTGAATAAAAATTCCAATTTAAATCATATAATTTCAATAAAATTTCCATGATTTTATATAATTTTAGTATTGTCAAAGAAGATAAAATCAAAATTGCCAATCTATTTATTTAATTGTACATAAGCATTAATCTCAACACAGGTTTTCCGTCATGAATGTTTTTTAAAAAAACCATTTGCATAAAAAATAGAAAACAGGAACTATACAAGAATGATTTACTTCAGTTCTGCTAATAAGTTAGATTGTATTGTGTCAAATTAAAACATTTTGTATCTTCATGATGCTCTGTAAATATAATTTTCTTAGTTTTGAGAGTAACTTTATGATGGACTTCAAGATAATCAGTTGGAATAGACATTTCAGTTGATTTTAGTAAAGGTTTAATTTTTCACTCACATTTGTAGTTTTCAGAGCTCTTTTTGCCATAATTTTGTTTGTCTAACATTTTTTTCGTGTAACAAATCATCTTATTTTGTGGAAAATTGGTTGATACATTTAGCATTATTTTATGTATCTCTCCAGCAAATTTGTGCATTTTATCATAATCCATTTGAATAGCTCCTCAATAGTTTTTACTGAGAACTTCAGAAATGAAAATATTTTCTTGGTTCATAAGAATGAACCAAATTTATCTTTAAAATGTGGGCTATTACTTAAAGCAGTCATAATTGATGGTAAATGGCAAGAAATGTGTGCTATAAAGACTGGTGATCTCACTTGATATAAGCTCGTACTTAGTGGGTGAAAGGTATGTGAAAGTGATAGAGAGTTATGCTGGATTTAATGGTCTTACCCTCTGATCTACAGGCTTCTCGGTTATGTTTTCTTCAGAAATTAGTATGATAAAGGTATATACTGGTTAACTTCAGTTGCTTCTAAACTTGTTCATTCATTTTACCAACTTAAATTGGTATGGCGGTAAGTGACACTAATCAATGCTGGATTGTGTTTTGTAAGCAAAACAATATGTGATAAAAAGTTTGAAATTCAAGTTCATGGTGCATGGATATCATCTAATTTTTCTGTTTCCTTTCATCATCATGTTCTTGGGTGTATGTGTTCTGCATTTCCTCTGAATTTTTTTCTTCGTGCTTGGTGAGTAGTACCTAAGGAAATCATAACTTTCATAAGTTCTGTTCTCTCGCTCGAAGGAAAAAAAATAATGAACACAGCTCCTACAAAAAGATATATTATGAAATAAAGTCTGTTATCTGTTGAAAATATTTTTTTTTTCTCCTTTTAAAATACGTTGGAGATTCACAACTATAACTGTGCTATGAGTCAGCTTATACATTTCTATTGCTAAGATTAAGTAATTTTATCCTTTGCGATCTATTAAATCATTTCAAAAGTAATTCTGTCATATCTAATAACACTGACATAGACCAAACCATATTTTGAGAAACTACCGTTAGTAATAACTTTCTTTCCCTCCTTATAGATGCCGACATGAAAATTATGACTGATGGGGGGTTATTCCCTGACAATGGTGCTCGATGCTATTTGCTTAAGGATGACATTTCTGGATGCTATATGAGTATCAGGCGGCTGAGTCAGTGACATGATGGCATTGCTGACATAGCATCGACAAATGCATTGCTTTTAGGTAGTCATTTGTCAAAAATGTCACACAAAACACAATGTAAACATGAGAATTGAAGAGAATTCGGGGAGTTAATGCGGCTAATTTTTATTCATTGACACAACATATTAAATTTCAACATATCCAATTCACATTCATAGCACTTAACAGAAACTGTGCAAATATGGGTTGAAATAATTCTAAAGAGAAGGCTACAGGATCAATCAAACCATGCCGTATTGTGTGATGAATATTTTGTCCGATTTTTTAGTTCTATATGAATTTTGAAGACTGATAGAGAGGAGAAAGTTAGGTAAGCGAGGAAAGGGAAAGAAAAGGATTAGGATGCTGGGCAAAATGAAAGAAGCATATGTTATTGAAGAAGGGGTTATTGTAGTGTGTTAGTGTCAGGTTGTTTTGGTAGAGGAGGCAAGTACCTAAATGCGTCGTGCCATTATCTAGGTTGTGCCCATCCGAAACCCTACCTTTACGGATGGATTATCATTATTAAAAACGATTGTAACACTGTATACATATGACAGCAATTTGAGGCATACCTTAGATTTCACTGATCCGCAACATTAAATCATCAATGCGCCTAGTAAAGAAATTCCACAGCCCATGCCAAATAGCAACGGTATCAGTACATAAGATTATTTGACAAACCTTAGTTAAACAAAATTAGTTTGCATTATTGGACTAATTATATCTACATAATGTAATTATTCGATATTTTTTCCGAATGAATTTTGAATTCAGTTTTTTTTCAATAGCTTTAACCAAATGCCATTTCGTACAAAAGCTACTTTGGCTTGAATTATAATTTATGGCTCAAGATAGAGTACCTGTGAGTTGCTGGACAGAAATCCTGCCCATGAATAATAGCACTTCATTAGAAGGTTCTTTAGTTTCAATATGAAAGAAAATTACCATATTGTACATTTGCCTTAAGTTGATTTTACTTTCTAATGCAATTCCGAATTCAATCTTATTTATACCATGAATTTGGCATGATTGAAGCTTGCAGATGCAAATGAATTCACAATTTCATATCAGACTAAGTTCCCATAAAGGCAACGTGGTTTCCCGTTGCCTTCCTCAATAGTGTTTTTAACGTGACGCCATCACTTGCTGGCCGCCCCACTGGGGTCAGATGCTGTTGCAGCCGCTTCATTGAGGAACAGACGCTGCGTGGACTACCTTTCGTCTGGCTCCCAACCTTCGACCAATCTGGTGTGGGTGATCCTACTAGGAGCAATTATCATTGCTCCTGCCAACATAGCTCAGGGGTCATCGGAATGCAGAAGCCCTTCCACCATGTCAAGGTTTTCGTCCATGGTTAGGGTCATTTACTATATTTCCTTCAAAAATATATCAGTTTTGAGTTAATTTTATGAAGACTACTATGTGATTTTGCCTTTTTCTGATTACCTTTGAAATGCAAGAAGAAATAAATTCATGACTGGTGGTGGCTTTATGATTAATTGAATGAATGTGAAATGAGCTAGAATAATTAAAACACATTTTTTTGCAAGGATTTCTAAGGTAGTCTTTGCCTTTTGATGCCAAGTTGAAATATTTTCAAGGAGGGAGGCTGTCACCATAGGGCGGAGGGAATATTAAATTGTGGTTCTAACTACACATCTACTTAAGGATGGGTGGAATGCATATCAGGTGGTAAATTATTAGTCTTTTAAATCCAAAAATTCATATTTACTTATATAGTAGTTCGCCAACCTTACTTGATAACCTCAACAGTCCTCAAATTCTCAAATGTATATCCACCCATGGTCACTTCAAAGTATGAAATTATTATAAATGCAGGAACATTGAATTTCTCTATAACCCTTAAAATTCACCTTGTAAGAGTTTTCCTAGGTAGCTTAACTAACTAGAGCACTTTGCCGAATTTTGATGGATCTGGGCATAAAGTCTGGTCAAAAAATGCTTTGTACATGGTGAAATTTCTGCATTTCAGTGTACATTCACAAAACTATTTAAGTAATTCATAGTATATCCCTCAGCTCTTTAAATTCTACTTAGTTGGACATAAATACTTCCATCTAATGAAATTATTATGATTCATCATGAAAAATGACCGTTTTCAGTTAATAATTGGCTTTGGGTAAAGGTATTCAAAATCATTACAGATGTTATGTAGGAGGAATTCATTGAGAGCAATTGAAGAGCTTGTTTTAAAAAAGAAATATGCTTAGGTTTTAAAGTCATGCATGGAGAGGATATCAAAGAAGGCATATATGAAGAGAATTTCAAAGGAACATTTGAAGAGTATATCAATGAGGGCAAAAAGAAAAGGCCACCAAAGAAGACATATATGAAGAGGATTTCAAATAAGACATGCAGAGACTTGGTAAAAAAGCATGCATAAATAGGGCTTCAAAGAAGGCATATATATAAAGAGGATTTTTAAGATAGCGTGGATGAATATGATTGAAACACACATGGCTTGTGTGTAAAATAATGGAACAAATAAAGAGGATATTAAAGTATGCACAGTTCCAAAGTATTTATGTATGAATGGGTATTAAAGGAAAGTATATTTGAAGAGAAATCAAATGATTTCACGTCTGAAATGTCATCTAAAGAAAATCTTCCGAACATTTCATTTTCTTATATATATTGTTAATGTTTACATGCTAATTGATTTCATCTGTAAATATTGAGACTTAATTTAATGTTCATATGATTCTTTTTTGGCTCGGCAGTGGTCTTGGATGATAACTTGCATTACATTGAAAGTTTTTTATGTATCCTTTTAAGTGAGGTTAGAAAAACAGGTAAGTTTCAATTATAAGCCAAACTAATGATATATCTCATCCTTTCAAATTCCATAGATGCTAGATGTTTTTCTCATATTTAGGTATTATTGTTCATAAGACATATCTATTCCAGTGTTAGTTAACATTGTCTATAAAGTTTCTATATGGTATAAAAATATATATCTATTAGTAGATCTGAGCATATGTTTCAATGTTGCTTCTTAAAATTTAAATTCTAATTGAAATTTGATTTATTAATACATTTCAGCCTTTTATATTTATACTTGTCTTCTTTGAACCTTAATATATGAGGCATTACGTGATTTTCATGTAAAGTTGATTTTTAGTTAATTTATTACAAAAGTTCTGATTTAAATAAGGTGAGAAATAAGTCATTACATGCATACCTATACTTATGCCTATCACTTTACAATGTGCTTAATGGAATGCCAAATGCTTAGAGCTCTGAAATGCATTGTTAATGTAATTTTAAATGTAGTGGTATTTTAATATCTGTAGTATACTGCTTGATTACTGTAAAATCGACAGTAATGTAGAGAAAATTAACAAAATCCAAATATTAAACTATGAACTGCGAGGGTTAATGGTGGTCATCAGAAATGTAACCAAACTTGAATTTATCTGTTTGACTTTATGGTGAACACATTATATTATGACCTACTATGTCCACAAGGTGTGCGACTTTTCCTCAAAGGTTAATTGTTTAATACCAACCTCTGTAATAATTCAATCTTTAATTCATCCACTGAATAATACTGCATTACATTACAATGCTACCGAATGAATAGTATGGGCATCGCATGTTTTACTCAGTGATGAGTTTTTTAGACTTCCATGCCAGATTATGGAGCACCTTTGAGTATTTACTTTGCCTGTTTTCTTTTTTTCAATTCAATTCCAGTTCAATTTTTTCAATCAAAAGAGGTAATTTTTCTCTGTATTCTGTGGAAATGTCATGATAGCTCTCAGGGATGAGTTACTTGAATATTGAATTTAATGAGAAATAGCATATTTTTTGCACTCTTTCATCACATATTTTCCTCTTAAGTGCCTCAAAAGTATATACTAGCTTCTTCATAGCAGCACCACGTGTGCTGCATATCTTCTGCAAGGTAAGCCTGATGTGACTGGAGCCATCGGAACAGCAAATAAACCTATCTCCCTAAACATTGTAAATATTTCTTTGTGATTTTAATTATGTTACTCACTCACTCTGTTAATTTTATTATACCAATTGGTACTACTTATGATATTTTCCTAAAATATTGGTGAGATTTTTGTATTAATGATCTATTGTAACGGGACCTGTGTTTTACGATTTGACTAATTGAATGAAAAACTAATGAGAACATTATAAAAGATAAATGAGAGGGATAATAAAAATTACTTGAGGTAATCTTAAGTAGCATAGATTTCAGTAACATTTGAAAAGAATATTTTCTAGGATGATGTGAATAGTTATCTTAATAGATATTAATATCTTTGTGAACATCTCCATTTCAGCATGATGTTAATTTTCCTGTTTGAATTATTTAATATTTATCCAATCTTGAGGTAACCTTTACTTACAAGCATATAAATACTTCAGTGTTGGTCATATTTCTCCATTGGCGTGGACATGTCCCCCAATCCTTTTATAGGTAATTAAGGTTTAGTCTCCTGTCAAATGTTTACCCACAGTATATAGAGCAGTGCTGTGGAATATTTCTGGATTTAAATGATAAAAAGGATAAGTAGGTATATTAAGTGATCCAATTCTTGCCTGCAAGAAAAGGCCTTTTACCTCCAGTATTTGATGGCATGTAGGATGGACCTGTTTTCCAGAATAATAGTTAAAACATCACCTGTGTCTAATAAGTGCAGGTTTAAATTACATGGATTAACTTTAATTACTGAAATTTATTTTTACTCCAGTTTGTCAGTTCTACCTAGTTTGAATTTATTATATACATATGTATATAATGTATATTATTCAATTAAGGAATGCTTTTGGGATTATTATTATTGAGCTTATCACTATCATGTGGCATGAATATTGTTGCTTGCTTGTGTGATGTCGAAAGAGGTACAAGCAAGATATTAAATGAACTTGATCATATTTTATAACAACTTATAACAAAACTTGGAGAAGATCTTAGTGAGTGGAATTATTTGTTTTACAAAAATTAAATAAATGTAACAGCCGGCAAGAGATTAATTTACTCCATTCCATTTAAAATAAGTATACCAGAATACACTCACTAAGGAGAATTGAAATTATTTTGTAATTACAGCAGTGATGGTGCCATGCCTTTGGCTTTCCTGAAATGCAAATTCGAAAAGGAATTTTAACTTAAGTTGGTGAGGTGTTACACTGCTAAGACTATACAAATATTTCTCTTGAAATCCTCCCCCGAAATGAGGGTACATCTTACATGCAATCAATTACAGCATTCACTCAATGGCTGAGAAATTCACAAAAAATCCACCTGAGAAATATGCCTTTCTTTGTATGGAACGTCTGATCTTTTGCATGAATAAGTACTGGGACAAAGTAATGGCTGGGGAATGTACTTTATGTTGGGAGATGAGGTTTTGTATACTAACTAGTTAGGATATGGTTGAGACCACCAGATCTTACTGAGAAATTGGAGGGAGGAGAAAATTACTTGGAGGCTCTTTACAGGTGTGGAATCATATCAATGACTTCTCTGGTCATTCATGAGATTTTTACAGGTTTTTGTATTTTCCTATTCATACTGTATTCTGAAGAGACAACAGGATTTCCCTGTTTAGGCCTTTGGTACAATCTTCCTAAGCAGAGATGCAGGTGGACAATTTCAGAGAGGTGAGGTAATTCCTATACAAATTATTTAGATGAATTTACCTCATCAAATATGCTTCCATTATCTAGTTGTGATATACTACCATTCCATAGTCTGAAGGTAAGGTTCACTTCCCACCCAGTTTTGCTTGCTCAACCTAACCCAAAGCATGCCACAAAAAGACAACCTCCTTCCTTAACAGATGATGATATTTTGGAGTTATGTTCTTGATATTATTAGGTTTTTATTACCTGTGGTATGTTTAAACTTCACACAGTGTCACTCAACTTTGCACTGTTGTATGGTGATGTATTCAGTAACTTTAATTTTGTGGCTCGGCATGACTGAAGCCAAAATATCCAAAATTCAACCAAAGAGACCCTTAAGAGTTGTTTCTTTTCCATGTTGGCAATTAAGAAGAATTGAAGCAATTCATATTTTAATATGGAGGACTAGAGATTTTTTTTGTCATCAAATAACCACGTGGGATGGGATTGACAGCTGCTATGTGATGGTGATTCACAGATAATGAAATTGTTATTTACAGCTATTACATTTTCAGGAAGGAGACATCTGTGAGAGGAGAGGGAACTGGATAATTGTTACATCCTCACATAATTACGGCAACTTAGCATGCCTTTATGTGGAATTAAGTTTTTTTAACAACCTCTTTTTTTCTTTGCTGCATATCAACAAGAGTTAGATGAAGTAATAACTTTTGTGTGATTTTGGGGAATATTTTCATAATTAGGAGTTTATTCCACTCAACATAGTTTGTTAAAACTCCTGTCAACAGGCAACCTTCCAGAGATTATGGAGGACACATTTTCTATAAGCAACAGCCTCCAACTATGAAAGTCCTGATTATCTTTTTCCATGTATCATTCACCAATAAGGAAATGTGGCACTATAGTGTTTTGAATATATGCCTGTCTCATAACATCAACTTTGTTTCCCTCCTAAATTTCTTTGGTTGGACAAGTACCTGTTTTTTTAACTTAAAATTGGTTGGCAATACACGGTACTCTCATGAAATATTTGGGCATTGTAGGATTCTGTAAGGAAATGCCTTTAAATGTGATTGAAGAGTGATGGTGAAAATGTAAGTTTTGTCCTAGTTTGCATGCAACTGCTACAGAATTAGATTCTCACCCAGAAGGAGGTGCAGGTAATTAAACTAGAAATTCATCAAGAATGTGTAATGACTGTGGTTTTACAGATATCATTGTATGATTATACAATTGCAAATTATGAATATACATTGTCACAATACCAGAAGATGTAAAGATATACATGTTAAAACATCTAATTTGCCTAACCATTTAAAAAATGGGACAAGAATATCACTATTCAAGAAGAATCTATTTGTATATCTGGTTGATGAGTGTTGTTATAGTGTAAATGAATATTTATGTAAAACTTTTGTTTATTAGTTTATTGTCATAACTGTATTTTGTATTTCTATTTGGAATAATGTGATGTACATGTATATCCCATTGCTGTGTCCTGTACACCTGCCATGTATTCCCAATACACTGTGTCTGCTGGACAATAAAGATATTATTAATACAAAGAGGATAAGTATGCAAAAGTGTTCTTACTTGGAAAGTCAAAAAAATCCTTTCTTATCAGTATTTAGACAATGCACAAGATTAGCTAAATATGCAATTGGGAATTTTATTCAAAATTAAAGGTACTGTGCAGCAGCATCAATTTTCTTTTTACTGTCTAATTCACGATATACTGCTTCCTTGGGAAATGTATAATGGTCCATGAACTAATATTTAAAGGCCACTGTTGATTGTTGCATACGAAGGTAATTAAAATGGAAGCTAAACCATTTGAGAGGGTAAATAATGAAAATGCACTTCTCTGCGATAATGACAGTTCTACTGCATGAAGTTTACTTGGAGCAGAACAATTTCCCATATTTTAGGCAAGACAAAACTGAGCTCATAAAACCCACCTGAACTGTAAAGTCGAGGCATATATATTTGGTAATGTTCTAAACGCATTAGCACTCCCGGTATAAAAGTACCCGTGTATTTTTGCTGGGAGTAAATATTGTGGCAGCAGTATCGCTGTGTACAATCTACACCCGTCAAAAAAGCCGAATATCCATTGTTAAATACATGCACGTAAGAAAATGAATCGACGGCAAACCTTTAAAAGCTGGTTCGATGTTAGCCATCATTTTATGGTAACGTAAAAAGACATAGTAGTAGTTCAAACTCAATCATATCACGAAAACATGGATTTAAAAATGTCTAAGACTCAAGAAAGTGTATACATCTACACGAATCGAAACAACGATTATAAGCATTTAGTTCTTATCTTAAACGCAGCCCACGCAGCAGAATTTACAGCTAGCTGTGCACTTTTTTGTCTCCGATATCCACTGAAAACGATTTGAAAACGTAACTACAAGGAAACAACAAACAAATGACAATATAAAAGCGGGTTAAATAAAAGCAAAATAAACATTGAATTTTAAAAATAAGTTTATGTGACTTTCATCGTTGTACGTTTTCGTCGAGAGCTAAATATCGGGTTTTAAAAGTACCTCGAACTCTAGCAGCTGCCAGATAGCGTTTAGATGAGCGAATGAAAATTGATAACGATCGACATATGAAATATTAACTTAAAATTGTTAAAATTAAGGGTAAAGTTTAACCTATCTGTTGTTGCAACTCAATCTCTGTAAATTAAATAGAATTTTTTCCAAGTTTTGGTCTCCTAGTGCGCTCATATACCAAACAGTATTATTTTTTTGCCAATGTCGATCAATATTACAATTACTTTAAAAATGACTCGAATACGTGATAATTAAAAAATGTAAGGCACCAATTTAATAAAAATATTGGAAATGCAACCAATCTGGTCAGAGAAGACGGACGACGTCAACCTGTGCAGTAAAAACTTTTTTATATAACCTTTATATTTCATGAAATATTACATATACCTGGGATATAAATTAAGAAGAATGTAATATATCATGTAGTGTACAGGAATAATTGCATATCAGGTGGCGAATATGAACTGAAAGACAAATATGACGGACGTAGTTCGACGGCAACCAAAAGCTGCGGAGGCGACGAAAACGCTGAAAATCCGCATTTCAGAAACTTGGTATCCGGCGAGCATAACATGTCAGGAGGTATCCTCGTAGAAGGTTCAACTTGACTCACGCCCCTGCTGCCGCAGGAAAATTCTCCACCCCCTTGATAGCGCCCGGTAGTGACCCATTGGCAGTAAATACTGGGAGGCGGAGTTCACAGAAAATATAAAAGGGCATCAGCCAATCCGGCGATATGACCCACTCTCCATTCTAGAGAGCGGAAAAAATAATGATTGGTCGATTTTTCCTGAGGAGGGTCGAGGATTCACCTACTTGACCAAAGAGCCAATAGGTCGCCAGGGACTGGTGTAGTGGTGTGAGGTAATTTCCACGGTACTAGGAGCAGGAGTTCAATGGTACCTTACACGAGGATACCTCCTGACATATTATGCTCGCCGGATACAAAACTCCAAAAAATCTCGGGTTTTCAGTGTTTACGAAAGTTGCTTCCGCTCTGCCCAGTTCTCATTTCGCGAATTCCTACGTGTTTATCGGCAATTTTTTTTATCCTCCTGCGCTTTTCGAAATTACATTCCTTTTATTTTGTATGGCAGGAATACGTAGTATGTGGCGAATTGCAATGTCGCAACTATAGTTTTTACACAGATTTTTTCAAATTATAGTTGCCTTGTTTTTAGAATGTCACTTTAAATTCATTCCCATAGCCTCCTATTAATACAATATAAAGCTTTGATAAAATCTTAAATAATAATCGTTGCGGACGTTTATGTTTTATATTTTCGTTGTAAATTTTATGCGGTTTTGCAAAATAAAACATTTCACTTGGAAGCGACCAAGAGTTTCAAATGTTACACTCAAGGCGAGTAGTTCGTAAGGTAAAATCGTATAATATTAGATGAAAGACAATGCATTCTCTTATTTTACAGCGCTTTTTAACGAGTTTATTTACAAAATATATATGAAGCTAATGATTTCAAATGAATGGGAAGTTTTAATAATGGTCACAATAAAATATGCATTGCTAAATTGAAACTTAAAATTCCAACTTAATTATTTATTTTTGCATCAAATTTTGCGCTCTGTAAAAAGAATATTTCAATTTGACATCAACCATCGTTATGTAATAAATTAAGTGTTGTTATGTAAACTTTTTTCGTGAAATATCACGTATACCTGGAGGAATATTAAGAAGAATGTAATCTATCATTAAGTGTAAAGGAAAATGTGCATATAAGGCGGCAAATATGAACACAAAAATGACGAAGTTCGAGGGCAACCAAAAGCTGCGGAGGCGACCACAAACGCTGAAAATCCGCATTTCAGAAACTTGGTATCCGGCGAGCATAACATGTCAGGAGGTATCTTCGTAGAAGGTTCAACTTGACTCACGCCCCTGCTGTCGCAGGAAAATTCTCCGCCCCCTTGATAGCGCCCGGTAGTGACCCATTGGCAGTAAATACTGGGAGGCGGAGTTCACAGAAAATATAAAAGGGCATCAGCCAATCCGGCGATATGACCCACTCCCCATTCCAGAGAGCGGAAAAAATAATGATTGGTCGATATTCCCGGAGGCGGGTCGAGGTTCCACCTTCTTGACCAAAGGGCCAATAGATCGCCAGGGACTGTTGGAGTGGTGTGAGGAAATATGCGCGGTACCAGGAGCAGGCGTCAAGTGGTGCCTTCTTTGAGCGTACCTCCTAGCATATCATGTTCGCCGGATACAAATCTCAGAAAATCTCGGGTTTTCAGTGTTTACGAAAGCGTTTTGTTGCGATTTCCTTCGCGACTTCGTCATTTCACGTTTTCCTTCGTGTTAGTAGCATAATTGGAGATTATCCTTTCAAATTACATGATAGTTTACTTTATTTTTAATATATTTGTCGAAGTCACGAATAATTAGATGAAATATTATGTTAGAAGTAATTTTTTAGGTTATTGTAACATTTTCATTTCATTTTTTCCTTAGCATTAAAAATGTAAACAGGCACTTAATTTTTTCTGAGACCCTACCCAAAATTAATTTGCTTACTTCCTGACGCTGACTAGACTTCTTTTTTCTGGATGGAACGGCTGTTCTTAAGGCATTCTTTCCTTTAAAAAATACAAAAATGCTCAAAATGAACTGTTTCCTAAGCCTGTGTAGATGCGAGTATATTTATTTTATCTTTCACGATTACATGGATTCTATTTTTATTTTTGCTATGGCAGATGATCGCCATTGTTAATAAGCCCAACTTGTGAACAAACCAATCAAGTACCATTAGATTACCTGTGACTACCATTAGATTTCAGCAAATCCAATGAATTATATCATTACATCATTCAAGTAATAACGTACGAATCACTCGTAACTCGCCATTAACAAACGCCAAAATAGCAACTTATACTCCTGGTAGCATGTGACTTCGTATTCCAACCGAGTCACTTGGACTCATCGGAACTGCAAAGACTCGTTTCTTTTGATTCATCGCAGCAGACGATGAATCACATTTGTTTCACTCACTGACAGGAAACTTTGCGAGATCTTCGAGTCTTTTCGGAGTCGGAGACTGTTCTTTTGAGTCGGCAACAACAGTCCCTAGCATATCCAACCGCCAAAAGTTCACTAAATACTCGTTGACCTCATTCCTAATGACGCGAGTCATTACACTCACTTGAATGACTCGTTCAATTAAACGATTCGTGACTGATCGTCGCAACGCCAACCTATTCAGAAAAACAGTGAAGTAATTTAAAGCGTGAAGTAGGCAGCTAAACATCGAGGGCTCTAAGGGCATTTTGAGAGTGTATTAATAGCTGAGAGTTTTATTACTTCGCTTTAAGAGTTAAAACACATGCCACATGAATACCCGAAAACGCAACGAAAGAGTCTCGTAGTTTCTGTTTGCAATCTGTGGCCCATATCGTGAATTATTGAAATTGAAATCATTTTCCAGTTGTTTTCAAAATGCTATGCTCCAGTCGGTGCTTATTGATAAAATTGAATGGCACAATAAAAAACGCTGTAAATTGGAATAACTTAAGCAAATGGACAAACAATCACTCGAATGTTTTACGAGGAAGATGTGTTAGTTTAATGAAAAGTGAGGTTGCTAGTCAGGTTCCCAAGAAATTCGAGTACAAGTTATTTTCGATCTGCAAATTTCACACGTCGAGAAATTGCAAAGCTCTTCCACCTGTCTTGGTGTTAATCTTAAGACCAATCGTAAACGTATTGAGTGTGCTACTCGGTCGAGGGCTGAGGAAATGGTGGCAGTCCTTGTCCCCTAGTAGGAGGAAACAATTATATGAAAATGTGAAAAGGCATAAATATAAATTAATAGGTAAGATTGCGGTTAATTTTCCATTGAAAAATCCTATCATGTAGGTCAGCTCCCCAGTTGATAATCCATACCGATGTAGTTAATTCCAGGGTTGATATACATGGTTTCAGTGGTACATGTATGCTCGTGCTCACCTTGATCCTTCAATATTTTGTACAGTAATTATATGTAGGAAATCAGTCATTATTATCATGTATTTTCTTAGACCTTCTTGTTGTACCTGCAATTCAATCCTGTTAAAACTGCTGCAGCACAGCCGAATTCACTAATCATATGGCGAATAGCCGTTACTATGAGGTAAAATTTTCAGCTGGGGTGCTTTGAGGAAGTTAATTTTAACATGTACAAAATCCAAAATATGTACAGCATTTTAATAAGTACCGTTTCATGTGGAATGGTTTCATAACTTTGTGAACAAAATACATCACTCATCCATGATGTGCATTTTAAATCCTAATAGTCCAATTTTTTATGAAATCATCTGCTTACTATTTCTTTTTCTAGTTTGTAAAGAGGCATTATTAATTGTTGAAAACTTTGGCACCTACAGGAGGAGCGGCCGTAATTCCTGTTACTTGTTATGCTTATTATGAACTACATTTGGTAGAAACTCCTATTACAAAAAGGAAAAGGTTTATTGTGTTTACCAAGAAAGAATTGCTTCGACTGGCTAACGTTCAACGTGACGTTGTGAGTGGGTAACATGACTTGGCAAATTATTTCTATATAGCTTGCTTGTACCTAATTGAACTTGGCCTACGGAGAGCCAGCCCACGACTCTAATGTCGCTAATATGCCATTCTGCCCAATATATGTTAGTGAATTTCTTCCACCTAAACTCCATTTTCTTAAAAAATATTCAAATACATCTGGCTTGAATCCATAATTAGCAGAAATTGATCTATGGATTCTGATGAAGTGATTTATTCTGACTGTATCACCTCTTCTGAAAATGGTTGTGAAATTTGAGTGTAGCATGACTTTCTAGTCATTTTGTCACCTCTGGAATGGTGGCTTTCAAATATTATATCCTGGTGTGGGGATGTTCAAGCATAGTTTGACTCACTTTTGAGGCATTAAATTCACCAATGTGTTTCTTCTAATTCATTATTGTGATGGGAATGGTGGGAAGTCAGCTCTGGGAACATTATTTGTTAGACAAATTTTACAAAATGGAAAGGAAGACTCATTCAGAAAAATTAACAATATAGCTTTAATTTCACATTTATTAACATATGTAATCAACAAAACAGCAATTGGTTGAATGACTATAAGAATAACAGAAACATTACATTTTGCAAATAATTTGGAGCATTCAGCCAAACAAGGAATTAGTAAAGAAGGAAGTGCTAATTCAACTTTGTGTCATCTGGCTGAATGATCTGCAGTTGCTATTACAATGACAGTACAGATGTTTGTAATCAGTTTTTGGAGTGTGAGGTCATATTTATCAAGTTTACCCCATTGTAAAACATGAAAGGTATATATTAAATTTGGTCCAAAATTAGGTGAATGATAATGGAATAGTGATAGGTGTACTGCTATTTGCTGTTCAGCAACTTTGCTGAATATGTATAGTATGGATCCGAGATGAATTTAAAGAACAGCATTATGTCTTTCTGATGTCCCATGCAAGCCAGCATTACAGATGCATTCCTAATTGCCACTGATGGCATCAATCCTGAAGATGTCTTTGTTGTAGAGCTCTAGTGTTTTATGCCAGACCATAATCAAAATTTTCAATTCTCCTTGAACCATACCGTGTTTTGTTCTGCATTGTTGTTAGTCCCTTAATGAACTGCTCTAGGTTTGTTTTCCTAAAACGCTTTTAACCAATGCTCCTTTCTCCTTTGGTCAATGATAGATACAGTTCATTCATCAAATAACACTTTTCTTTCTTCTCTTTATCAAACTAAAAAAAATAATAGTTTTATTTTAGTATATTTTTAATTTGATTTCTGCAGTATATTTTTGTGTTTGTGATCAACATTTCTCAAGCAGAAGTGACCATCTCAGCTGAAAATACTCCTGACCCTTTTAGGGTTTCCCCTCCATTTTCTACATTATTCTCTCAAAGTGGAAATTTTTGGGGAAAAGAAGGCAAAATTTTCTTCATTTCCACTGTTGAAAATCGATTATTTTCCCCTTTTTTAAAGCAGCATTATGAAATTAGATGAGTAGGGTGTATAAGACAGAATTTTTTTATCCTTTTCGTCATAAGAAAACATATTTTTTAATCAAAAAGAGAATGTTGGAGAGGACTAAAAATTCATAAATGGTTATTAAAAAATTAATTCGTGTTTTATAAGAGGCTGCAGTAACTGTTCTTGCAAAGAAGAGTACTGCATTTTGGATTATATTCTGTTATCAATCTGAAGGAGATACCAAAGGAAATAAATGAAACCTTCATTGAATGTACTTTGATAAAAATCTCATCAAGGATTTCCAAGGGTGTCATACAAGAAGTAGCCCATGTTCTTAAAAGATCAAATCCTCCATTATCCAGGGTAATAAAATTATAGAAGCGAGAGGAGAATATAAGGTCACCTAACTGTTTGGTGATTCAGTCAACAGATAATTGAAGAAAGGTTTTAAAGCCAAAGTGGAAATAATTACAAGGAATCTATTTACATGCTCTTTCATTCTAAATGATGAGGAAAAGTTTCCTGCACCATGAGCTTAAAAACTACTAAGACTTCAATGATGATAAAAAATTCACCAGCCTAGAATGAGCAGTTATTAAGCTTTCTAATCCCCTTGTGGGTTTGCTGAATTTGGTCAGCGGTAACCAGCGTACTCTGTCAATGGCATCCCTTGACATAATTTTACATCTAATTGAGGTCTACCCTCACCAGTCCAGGTACCATTCCTTGGTTTCTCTCTTTTCCTTTGTACTCCCTCAGGATGTCCGTACAATTTCAGCCTTCTCACTTGCTCTTTGCTTGATAATCATCCCATCTTTGTCATGCCTATCTTGAAAATTTTTTAATTCTCTCTCATCATTCTGTCTTTGTAAATGAAATCAGGTAGAAACTAAAATGCATGATTCTTTCACGTTACTTGAAGTTCAAAATATTTGTAAAAATCCTAAAAATGTTATAAGTTCAGTTATTTTATATGAGAAAATCACTATCCATTTGACTAATGGAATTCACTTTCTTTTAAGTATCAATTTAATTATGTTTTAAATTTTATTGAAAGTATTTAATTTTGAATGAATTGGAAAAATTAGTTCCCCATCCTGAAACCGATTTAATTTGTTGTTCCTTTTGATGTTGAGTAGTTGCTGGAGGAACATAAGAAGCAGCTACTTCCTTCTGATCATTATTTTTATAAAAAAGTTGCCCGTGTAGCTGTACAGCTAATTAACAAGAATGAAGATTTACTTGGTAAGCAAGATGCCCCATGGATGATATTTTTAATAGATGATGATGAACAAAAGAATGCCTTTGTTCTTCCAGTAAGTACAAGTTTTTTCTTCTACTCATTAATCTACCAAAGATAAGTTCTCTTGAAATGAATTGTATTTACAGTAGTTTCAAGTGTGGAAAATGAATGATGATGGTAAATTCATTGAAATGGTGACATTGTGGAGTCAAATCCTGAAATAATTCACTATAATACAATGAATCCAAAACACTAGCTTTGAATTATTTTTTATTAGTCATTACAAGTCTAAGATATATAGATTGCCATTTCACATAATATTTTCTCTTGTGAAGGTTTTCATGGTATATAGTTTGGATAGCTGGATTTCAGGATTTCTCCTCATTGACATATTCTGATGATGACCATTCTCAGGTCAGGCTTAAGTATCGCAGAAGCTTGGCCTCAGCAAGTCTGCAGCATAGTAGGTGGAATGTCACCATACAGACGTGCCAAGGTAGAGAAATCCTGAAATGTAACTGTTCAATGTTCTCTCCATTTGACTGGCTAACTGACATGAGTTCACTTCTATGCTTGCTGTATAACTCACCATGTATTCATAGCAATGTCATTTACTCCTAAGTGATCTTATAAAATACAAATAACATACACACAAGGATGTACAATATGCACACTTAGGCATGAATCGTACATGAGTAAAACACAGTTACCAAAAAAAAATCAGGATCACTGTGGCATTTGACTGAAATTAGCAAAGGGTCATTGCAACAATTTCATTGTATAAATCCTATGCCTTGACCGGGATTCGGACCCAGATCCCTCAATGTCCAGTATTTTTACACTCTGAAATTGTTGCATTGTAATGCATATCAACAGATGACTCTGTCAAAAGTTACAGCTGTGGAATATCCCGCAGTTTCTTGGAATTATCATAATAATTTCAAGTCAGCAACATTTTTTCTGAAAATTATCAATATTGCTCTGTTGTTACTATGCTGTATTTGTAAAACCATATTTCATCTCTGATGATAAAAAGTATAATTATTACTTTCTGAAACTTAGTTCAAAAATGTTACTCGCTAAAAACAGTGCCTCTGATTATGAATACTCTGAATTTCTATTTTTTTTATGATGTATCCCATATTGCTGTTGTAAACCTATCCTTGGGCAAATAAAATTATTATTATTGTTTACAATATGGCTATTAACTAGAGAAAACCACACTAAGGTGTTGTATACTGTATAGTAAATATTAAAGAGTATACCGCCAGTCATTCATCATTAATATTGCATTCATAATATTCTTTGGAGAGCAGCAAGATTTCTCCTGTGTTTTGACTCACTGCATATACTGAAATTCAAACAATTTAATTTAGCATTTCCTTTAGAATTAATGCTTAATTAATCATTTTGTATAGTGATAAAATAATGATTTGTCTTCTTAACTTTGGCTTATCAGCATTAGTTACCATTATTATTTTTGAATTTTTGAATGAAAAATAATTTCATATGCCTAATTGTAAATGTTTTTTTTTTTTGCTTCATGGGACAGAATAAGTGCATATTTGTTTGCACTGGAATGCTAAATGTCTGCAGCAATGATGATCAACTGGCTGTTATTTTGGCCCATGAGATTGCACATGTTGCTCTTTCACATATGGTAAGCATGGATTGAATGAGCCGATATTTCAGCTGCATTTCTCTTAGATTTTTCTTTAGCAGTGTTTATGTTGAAAGGAAAATGTAGTCAATCAATATTTCTTTTGAAACATTTTCCAATATTAATCTTTTTAAACCTTTTATAGGTACTTTAATAATTAATGGTAAGATTCTTATTTTTTATATTCAGAACTGATTGAAAAGCAAATTATTTGTTGAAAAATCGTGCCTTATTTACCCTCCACTTTCCCTCTGTGTCCATTTTGATATTTGACTTGGTAAATAGTACCTTTGCTAGCAAATTGAATTTATCATTTTCGGTTAAAATCCTACTGTGAGTTTTGTGGTTAGATAATGAGTGGGCTTTATATGGTTGACTGTAATGCTGTGTTATGACCTTTGTAATGAGAAAATCTTTAACAATTGACTTGTAATTACTGTATGCAGCCATTGAAATTAGAATCACATCAAGTGTGCAAAAAAACCAGAGTGCTCGCCTGAGCAGTATATTTGTTATGCAATAAAAATATTTGTGGGAATTTATTCTTATTTTAAAGATAGAATTGCATTTTTATCATGTTGGTAATTTATTTGTGGGAATGTTATAAATAAATGTGTATTGACCTTCACTGTCTAATTTTATGCTTTATATTTGATTATCTTTTTATATTCAGGAAGAAAATTTGAGTAAAACGCATTTGATACAAATGATGTTGTTCATACCATTTCTTTTGATATGGACTGTTCTACCCAATGAAAGTGCCTTGTTTTCCCATTGGGTAACCAACAAAGTAGCTGATTTGATGATTCATCTGCCATTCAGCCGTGGAATTGAAACTGAGGCAGATGAAGTAGGTTTAATGATGGCTGCAAAGGTGGGTTTGGCTCTTTTTAATTTACCAACATTCGTTCAATGCCTTTCACTGTCTTCACTAATACTTTTGTCACTGGGGGTAGGCAACCTCAATCTTCTTAAACTGGTCATCAGGTTCTAAAGTGTTGTTGGGTCGCATTCTCCTGTAAACATTTTTTTTTAAAATGGCAGTAAAAGCAGTTTCTTTTGCTTGTGGCTGCTGTTTATATGGATTTTCTCAAAATTTTTTCATCGTGTAGAGCAGATTTAGTGGTCTCAAGTTGTTTGTATTGTAATGGTGTCTTGATAATTGAATTAGAGGTTATTTTTGCAAATTCCTACGTAGTCTGATTCCGTAAAGTGTTCCCCACCAATCAACTGCATATTTCAGTTATGACCTTCCAGATGAGCCTTTGTTTACTCACATGTGTTTTTAATGAGTCAAAGATCACTTAAAAAGACCTAAGAGGCTTAATGGCAATAAATGAGGCTTTCAAAAATGGTTCAAAATCTGTATCATTTCCAAATGGGAAGTGTGAGCATTGCTTTAGTCCAACTGTCCTATTGTTCCATGCCCCATTCCTTACATGCAATTTCTGTTCACTTGATGAATCTGTCTCATGTGGTGCCACCTGGAATTGATAAAAACCCTGCCCTCCTGCCTAACTTTCCCTGGTGAAGATGAACTTTACAATTCGTGTTCAAACTCAAGGAAAGCTAATGGCTCTCTGCAACAAACAGCAGGCAACAGGTACACACAACAGGTCTGCACAAACAGCAACAGGCAAAAATCCTCCAATGTTGTTAATGACATTGAATGCCAACTTAAGCAGCTACTTCTTCTCCTTCTTGAATGCATTGAGTCATGATCCTGATTCAACTAAAGAGCAAGTTGAATAAAATCTTTTGAAAGCGGTTGATGATGTTGAAATTTTTGCCCTAAATTTTAAGGGAAATTGTCTTTTTCAAAATAAAGGTTTCCTCAAATGTTTTCATCTTATTGATTAACCCAAAATTGTAGCCTAAAAAACCATAATAAAAAGTATGAGTTTCCAATAAAAAAAACCAGAATTACTGCTGACAGTAATATTGACACTTGGTATGTTTCTGCTAAGAAAACTCATAATTCTGCTGTTATGCACTGAAAACTCATAATTCCCCTATGGTGCTGCTGTGAATTCTCCCTGTACTTCATTTAAAATATGGAATTCTGAAGCCCAAAAAGGTATGACTAAGCGTAGATAACTAAAGCAAATCTGGAAGTTTTCCTGCAGGAACTGAGCATAGATAGTCTATTACTAAATGCAAATGGCCTTACTTATTATGAATTATGCATCTTTCCAACCAATCACATATATCTAAGTTTGAGCAAAAAGTGATTGAGTAGCATTCTTTTGTAGAGAAATATTGATGCCTCTGTTCTTGACTATAATGTATGCACTACAAAGGAAATTGAATGCACCATTACAAATTTGAAGTAAATTAATTCCATACAGCCTAATTCTATTGTTATCTATCTTGGAAAATGTATATTATAGCCTGGATGAACTTCTTTTCTGACCAGCTGTAGGCCCTACAAGTCTTTGGGCATGGTTTATGTGTTATGTATATCTATATATTTGTCTTAATGTCATGCCTTGTACCAATTAATGAGTTTCATCCATTTATTTTGACATACCAAACAAAGATAATTAAATTGATATGTAATGTTTAAAAACGTTTTTTGATTACAAAAATATTATCATTCTTCCTACTTCATGGTTCATTGAAGAATCACACTGCTTCGACCTGTCGAGCATGTACATATATTAGGTTGTAGTCCTCTGCATAATAAAAACCCATTCTAATCATCATTTTATTTTTGTTTAAGGCATGCTATGATGTAAGGGAATCAAGTGCATTGTGGGGAAAGATGGATAAACTTTCTTCTGATGATAATTCTATAGAATGGCTCTCCACTCATCCCAGCTATAGTAGCCGAAAAAATGTAATGGACTGTCTCATTCCAAGAGCTCTTCAAGTTAGAGAAAATTGCCTGGTGAGTTATAATTTTATTTTCTTTTCTTGAAAAGTACAGGACATACTAATTATCCATAAGGATGAGTACAGGCCATTTTAATGTTAATCTCTTTTGTTCTTAACTCAAGTGTTTAGTATCAATAATATGTCATTCAGTGGTTAGCATTAGTATTGAATATTTAAGAATGAGAGAGTGCACAGTCAGTATTCATGTATTTAAATAACCCAAAGCTTGTCTGAAATACCGTGTTTTGGCCATTTGAAAACCCTACATTTTGTGTTTGTCTTAATACTTTAGGTATTGTATGATGTACTAATCAATGCCATAAATGCTGGAATTCATTCATTTCAATTATATTAGTAGTTTCCAGCCAGATTAATTGCATTTATTTATACTTTACCACAGCTCACATTTAAGTTTTAATTTTACGGTTCCTCTGAGTTGTGGAGAAAGGAACTTCACAGGTTATAAGATAAGATTACTATAATTTTTTCAGGGTGTGCACTTTGAGTCAGAACTTATGCATAGTTATTGAGGCTAATGATTTTGTTTCAGTGTCCTCCACTGTTTGGTGCTAGAATATGAAGATGAAATCAAAGTCAAGATGTAAAATGCCATTCTTAGTATATATGATGTGCTTTGAGAAAACAAGAACTGGAGTTCTTTGTTGGTATGCTTTTCATTGCAGAGGTTAAAATTATTGACTTTTTTATGCTGTTAAGAAAACGTGTCAACCCACTGTTCATAATTTCAATAAAAAAAACCTTCAAAATGTGAATAATAATTTCATTTCACCTAATTTTATTTTTGAATGAAGTGGCATTATTTTTCTCAGCAAGTTCATATTAAAGCAAGCATATATATACAGCTTGTCAATTTTCATAGAGAAAGGGTAATAGACTTTCGTAAACAAAGTCTGACTGAGACATGGGTGCCCATTCAGGGTGGCAGGTGAAATTTGAAAGCCAAACTGACATCTGTACTCTAAACTTAATTCTGTTCATTAATCTTAGAAGGGCCAAGGATGGACAACTATTAAGAATGACCGTAACCCATCATTTTGACTGTTATAATTTGTTCTGAAACTAATGCTATCTTTGGCTTCTAGCATGGATTTTAGACTTGAGATGTGAATTTGGTGAGAAGATAAGTGTAACTGAGAAGAGGGCAAATGCTTAAGTTTTAAATAGAGTTGGCGAAGAGAGGGAGTTACTTTTAAAAATCATAAAAAGACAGAGAAAGTGGTCGGAGGAAATATTGAAGGGTAGTAGTCTGTTGAAGACCATTATAGAGGGGAGAACTTTGGATAATCAAGGTAGAGGAAGAAACGAGGATAGTAGGTTTTTATAGATAGCATGGAGGGAGGCAGAATTTACTAAGAAATGAAGAAAGAAATAGAGTGGAGCAGGTAAAAAGGAAGATTTCACAATAATTGGAAGTAAATAGTCATTAGGGACCATCTAAAAGTTACCTTTAAATGGGAAGAATACCTTGATTGATTAAAAGAAAGAAATTAGTCCTCTAAATTCTAGGGTGTCTTGTTTTTCACTGCCGTCAACACTGTGAGAACTTGCTGGCTTTGAATGAAAGAGAGGATATTAAAATTAATGTAAACTTAGGTATAAATGTGTATGTTCATATTCAATCTACAGCTTGTAAAAAGTGTCTTGAAGTAAACCAAAGCAAACAACAAGGAAAGCAATGAAAAAAGTAAGTATAAAGGCAGATGTGATCAGAAATGGTATCAAGTATTGGTGATCTTATACGCAATGTGGTAAAGATAAGAACCCTGCCCTCAAGTGACCCTGGAGGAATATTTGTAGCCTTTTATGCATATTCTGTTACGCCAGTCCTTTTATCACACCATTAGTCCTCCTTTGTAAAGACCTCCACATAATAATCCCAGGAAAGCAAACTCTCTGGATTAACTCTTTAAGTGATGAGGTGGGCGGCAGGACCCATTTTTTAGATCAAGACATTACCTAGTGCAGGAGATGTCCCTCGTGAAGCCCCCACGGTGAAAGATGGGTTAGAGAAAGAGCAATATTCTCAATTAGGAATTGACGGGAAATACAAAAATAGATCAACAAATTATTTTTGTTTTTCTCAAACACTATCGGGCCAATTTTAATTAATAGAAACAGAAGAAGCATAGGTATGTGGAAAAAATAAATATCATCTATCCATTTCCCATATAAATTTACTCATAATCGAAATATCAGTCAGAAAAAGGACAACGGTTGGATTAAATTCGAGACTGTGCGGTAGGGGGAGAGAGAGAGACTCCATGCCCATCCATGCATATTGACCCATCCGACCAAGAAGATGGTTACTGGTTGATTTTTTTAAAGTTAGCCCTAAATGCTGCAATGTTATGACTATTTAAACTCACTTACTCTTGAGAATTAAGAGTGCTCTCTTTAGGAAAATCAAAAATACATTCGGAATAGGCAAAGCTTGTGCTGATGAATGAAAGTGAAACATCATCGTCCATTAAAAAAGTGTAGTTAATAGCCATTTGTACACAATACGAGCATGTCAATGAACATGAAAATGCACATAAAATAAAGAGTGAGCGTCGAACGTGAAAAAGTGTGTAAAAGCACCTCATGCCCCTGGTAGGCAGGATGGTCGCTTTTCGTGTTTCATGCTATTTTTTTAAACCTGATCTGCTGCATGACATTCTTAGTTTTCTTTTTAACATCGAAGGAGAAATAAATAGGCTATGCTAGGCTGATTCTTGAGGTAATATGCTGTGAGAGAATCATCTCTTTCTGTTATCGTCTTTATTTCTATCATGTCCCATGGACCTACTCATACCAGTAGATACTTCATCTTGCTAATCAACATAGTGATTCAATATTCTTCTGCCTTCTTCATAATTCATATTTGTCGTATTTTTGCATCGAGTTATTTCAAAATAAAATTATTTTTTATCAACAATTTTTTGCATCGTTCACTCAAAAAAAGAAATAAATATTTCCAAAATTTAACATTAATAATTTAATGATCCATAAAATTAAACAATTTATAGACAGTATTGTTTAGATACATGATTTTAATATCATTTTTGCACATAATCAGGTGAAAAACAGGGACGCCAATGGAAGATTAAAAGTAGAACAATTATGCAAGTTTGTGTCTTGAAACACATCTTAATATTTAAATGAAATTGAAATTTGGCTTGACGCACATTCATTGGAGTGTCTGCCGACTTCGAGGATATCAGAAAATATGACCAACAGAATATGATCAATAGAAAAAAGCAAAAACTTATTCATATCAATGAATTGTTATTTGTATCAATAGATTCACTATACAGGTAGGTGATATGAAGTGGTTGATGAAAGATAACGGTAATCCACTATTATGTATTTAATGGCTGCCCTAAATTTCCAAATTCTCTCTTCGCTTCATTAATATGTAACAATGGGACATTTTTTTAAGCCTCTACCATCGTAGTTTCACGAAGTGGCAAAATATCAATGTGCCTTAGTAATTTTTTCAAATTAAAAAAATATTCTCTCTAAATGACAAGCTTATCAAGCCCTTCATATTATAGCTTAGATAGGACCAAGCCGCGTCCAGAGCGACGCTTTTTTGGCTCTTAATTTTTGTAGCATTCGCGCCGTGAAGGCAATTTCGTTCTCATCTATGGGGAATAAAGTTAACTTGTCAACTATTTCCAGTGAACAACGCAACTAGCTCAGGCCTGTTTGCGTCTCCCCGAACTCTAGGCGTGCGCAACTTTGAATCGATTAAGCATTTGGCAAAAAATTGTATTCATCGTTATTCTGAAGGTTTACTTGATGAAGACTATTAGACATTATGCTTCCATGAGTGGGATAATTTGTTGTCAAAATTTTCCCCCCAACCCTGGAGGCGTCCTCAGGCATTGTCTGCCCATCTTCAACAACTTTTGATAGTAAAAAAACTACACGGCAGAGATTGAGAGAAGCAAGATGAAGCCGATATTCACTAACGTTGGGCGTGGGTATTTAAGAGTTGCGTTAGAAGAAGTTTGATATTTAAGTTGAAGAGGTTTAACCCTTAGTTTAAAATATATATAAATAGGTTCTAAATATACTCATGTAATACCTTTAAATATAAGCCCAAGGACATGTTCGGATGTCAGCTTTTCATTGGCTATTTCCATGAATAGTATTCCAATTTCTACCTGCTGCCACACACCCTTGCGGAAACTTTCAGAGTAAGTTATAGATGAAGATGTACTATATCCTTGCAATAATTAGTGATAGTTTATGAATCTAACAGTAATTAATTTTTAACTCCCAAGTGTTAAAAGACGAAAATTCCACAGCCATTAATTATAGAAATGAATGCCTCTTGAAATTTTCCTTCAGCGTTAGTTTGTCCAGGTCAGGGAATCTACGTGTTTTAGTTCCTATTCCGTTCAGCTACGCCGAGGTTTTTCGTCAAATATCACAATTTGTCGAGGTTTTGTGCTCTCGGATTGTACAAGTCAGAGCGCGATGGGTCGCGTAAAAGAAAGAACTTTAAAAGCCAAACTTATCCTACTCTTATTCATGTCTGCGAATGGCATTCGCGGATTCGAAGCAAGTTCAAAGCTAAAAATGTTAAGAGACGTATTTACTCGGACAAAAGGCTTTCCGCCGAGCAAAAATCCTCCAACCCCTCCATCTCTCCCTTTCATGCTCCCATTCTTGGCGTCACTTGTGTTCTTTCCTGGGTAAGCGGGAGAGAGCTTATTTCACAATTTTCTTGAGCTGCGCTTTCTCCAAAAGCCTTGGCCTTTGCAGAGCTGCGCCGGCCACCTTTTCACGAGGTCTTAGCCGTCCATTTCTTCCATCTAGTGTCGATCTGGATGGAGTAGACATGTTCCGAGACGAGTTTCAACATGATTAAACTAAAGCAGTATTAAAAAAAATGAGCAACAGGTTTTTGAAATTAATGCAAATTGGTGTTTGGTGGAAAAAAGAGGTTTTCAAAAGGGGGGATATATTGTTGTGGGTATAAAAACGAGGTGGTCGGAATGAAGTAACAACTAGAATGTAATGAATTTATGAATTCAGTAAATGAAATTTTAATAAACAGTAAATTATAAAGCTTTTCCAGCTCATTTTTCTTGAAAAAATTCGAGCGAGGCGAATTATTTTTGGTCGCTATCTTGGCCTGTTTTTTTTTCGTTCGGTAGATATGCGTCCGTAGAGAGATAGAGAGAAAATAAAAGCTCGTCCACGATTATTTCTTCTATAATTTCAAGGTCAAGTTGCGTGTTTTACCGGTTCAAGAAACAATGCAATATGTGCACCTTTGGTGGTAACGTTGACATCATGCGAACATAACTGAGTGAATCAGCGAAATTTGGCCCGAGCGGAGTCTTTGCAATAGCGCAAGTGATGTGAAGGAATTTGCATATTTAAACAGTTGACAGTGCTTCTGCTCGCGGAAGTTGTGACTTGGATAGGAGGGGAGGAAGGGAGGAGGAGAGTTTGTGGGAAAGGGGGTGAGGAAAGGGGAGGGGTGGGGCAGAGGTTGCGGCAGAAGAGTTAAGAAATAACACATAGCCATCCGGGATGGGTTGGAGATGTAAACCGAGGCACTGTCATTTTAACCGTCGTGATTGAATGAACAGCGGTGGGTTATCGCGGAATTCGCCGGCGCTCGGCTGTATTTTTTTCTTTCTACTCCTTTCTGACGACTCTCGCCGGGAGCGCGAAAGGGGCGCACAGTTTCCTCGCGGTCGCCGGTGCAGAATGACGGCGGGTCCCCTCGCTCCCTCAGTGCAAAGGAAAGAAATCGTGTTCGGAGGACGTGAGGGCCGACTCGTACCGAAAGAAAAAAAACAATACAACTGATCGAACCGTCTCTCAAGCGCGAGTTTACGTCAGCAGCCACTTAAAACACACTTCGTAGGATCTCAGTGGATTACGTATGTGGTGTAACCTCCATCGGAGTTCATTTCGAAAGCTCAAAAGTGAATCAAGGACACTTTTTCGCGGCGTGAAGGAGAGTGTGAAAGGAGTACGTGGACGCCAAATACCGGTGACTACTCTGTCGACGGAGGCACACACATCGATCCCGCTGACTCTTTATTCAAAAACAAAAAGCTTTCCTTCGTCCACTCATCTATATCGCCGTTCGAAACGTCTATCCTGAGGTGCCGTTTTTCTCGTCCCCGTGGCACTTCGCCCCTCCTCCATCCGATGGAACGTTTGGCGCGCTCTCCGTTGACGGAGCAGTGAAGTGGCACGACTTCGGAGGTAGTCGCTCGCGTCGCGCTGAACTTTGGATCGCGGGCACGCACCCGCTCGCGCACCGCGGCTGCGCTATCAGTAGTTGCGCCAGCTTCTGACAATGGGAGCAGATCATAGGTTCCCTCACCCCTCCCCCCCGTCCAGTGACCGATTGTGCACCCCCCTGTAACAATTGTTTTCTCTCCTCTTATCTCCCTCCCCCTCCTCAGCCATACCACCGGTTAAGGGGGAGCGGTCACGAAGAAAACGAAAACAATCACTCTTCCCGTGTGCGCATTTTTTTCGTGCGCGGAAATCCTCTAAGGGACTCCCTTCGCCGTCGTTTCGCCCCGACAACATGGAGTACAACGCGACGGCGTGCGTGCTCTACGGTCTGGCCGTGATCGTGTTCTTGAACATTTTCTCGAAGTTTGTGTCACAGAGGAGAGCCAAGAGGCCGCCGCCGCCGTCCGACCGCGACCAGCAGAACGGTGGGATGTATTCGGCGGTGTCGTCCGTAACCACCGCTCCGGAAGTAGGCAGCGCAGAGGACCGCTCCGAGGGCATCGACCACTTGACGAATGGAACTGCGGGTCACGTGACGATAGAGCGAGTCAGCAAACGAGGTGACAGGAGGCAATAAACGATCCTTCATTCCCACTAATACGAGGTCCTGAAGACGACGCCTCCTTATCCTAAAATTTGTGTGTTCCATTATAAAATTTGATCTAATTGCCTCAGTTTCGACCCTTACCTATAATTCAAGGCTCTTCCTCCGTACCCGCAAACAGCAATGACGACATAACTCTATTCCAACTCAAGTCTGAAGTGTGATGAAAATAATAAAAAGAGGTTAAAAATAATCCATGTGATCATAGAGAAAGGATTGAAACGGACATTCAAACGTTTATTAGTTTCGGAGCTCATGTCGCCTTCGTAAGAAGTACCGAGGTATCTTGTCAGCCACGGACTAAGGCGGTATCGTCAATGCGATATCGTTTCTAAAAGTCTGTAGGAAGTCACCTGGGTGCTGCGATTTGAGAAGAGTCAATTTGGGAAACGTGAAATCGTTCGCTATGCCGGCACGCATTCCTGGCTTTTAGAGTGACAACAAATTAATGTAAACCAAATGACGGCAACGTTGAATGCGAAAGTAACGAAAGTTTTCACCTTTCCCAAATACTCAGTACATCGTATGACTGCCAACAGATTTTTGGAAATGAAGGTGAACATACACCTAGGCGGTATTGCCGCCTTAGACTGTGGCAGAGAAGTCACTACGGTACTACTGATGAAGGAGGAACTTATAAACATCTATGTGAGTGTCCGTTTTTATTCGTTATACATGTTTGAACGATTCTGAATGTTGTAACCTTCATCACATACAAGACTTGATTCGGATTTGAGGTCACTCCGTCATCGCTGTTTGCGGCTATACATGATAAACCTTGAGTTACAGGTTTGCGTCGAAACTGGGCGAGCCAATTATATGCTATGCAAACGAATTGAAATAGAAAGTGTCTTTAAGTTGTAATTCATTACGGACTTATAGTCCATACAATACACGTGTCATCAATGCCAACTCGATTAATCATTGGTATATTTCATTAACACGGGATTATACGCAACTTGTTTCCATCCAAAGCTTAGAATCGCAATAAAAATATATTTTTAAGCCAAGTCTATACTGAAACTTCTAATTTGTATTAGCAGTGGATGGAATTCAAATTATTTTGATTTGAATCTAGTTAAAGTTCAAGTCCAAACAATTAATATAATTTTCAAGCTATGGAACACAGTGTGTTTCACATTGCACTATTATTTCACATTCTCACTAAAATTTTTGTTTATGGAGAATATTTTTCTCGATGAGCATAATTTGTGTCCCTATAACTTTTTAGCTGCTTATTAATTATTCGATCTTAATATTAGTTTTATAGAGACATAGTTTTACTTTTGTTTCACCAGCCTTTAGGAGCGAGCAATATCCTTTACATTCCCTGCCTCACATCCTCATGGTGTATCCCAGCGAGTATTTGATCACAAGATGGTACGAAAAGATGTGTCAAAGAAGTTGAAAGTGCAGTAGATTTAAGTGCATGTTAATTTACTTGCCTAGTTTTCATCTGGCAAATGAACACAGTTTCGCACATCTCCACGTTCGTCCATCAATTAACGCGAATAATTATCACGTAAGCAAAATATTTGAAAAAGCCAGGTGTTTGTCAAGCACACTGAAAGACTTTTTGGAGTGCCTCGAGAGCGTTATTTTAATATCAGCTCAAGGTTACGTTATCATCGACTCCTCAGAAAAACTGACATTTATTTTAAGGCAGCAGATAAAGCTTAACGATATAAAAACTGGAATTAAATCAGCATCTTTTATTACTTGTTTGATATTGAAATACTAGCTCGGAAAAATGTCGGCTGTAATACTTTTGACGGTTTATGATCGACGCTCGCAAATGTAGCGCCTTTTGTGAGTTGCCTCTCTGAATAGGAACAACTTTATTATACGAACAAAAATCTTCCTTTTACTTCGAAGCGCTAGATTATGGCTGAGCCTTTTCACGCGTTTGAATAAACGCTCATCGCTGGTCGAGGCTTTGAAATCCCCACATGGCAAGAATATTTGTATTTTGTCAGTGCGATATTAACTCTATGACTTCAAACGATGACAGCATTAAAAAATGTCATTGCCACTAAAATAAATCATTTTGCATTTCTTCACTTCTCATGGGCTTGCCAAATAAATGCATGACATGCAGGCGTTCTTTTTACGGGTAAACCTGTTCACGTTCGCGTTTCTAAGTCACATTAAATTCCGGTGGAGCAATAATCATGGATGGGTTTGGTAGGAATGACTAAAATTCTAAAAACCAGAGAAGTGCACATATTTTTCGGTATAGAGGAGAACATAAAAGTGACAGCGTTTAATAGCATTACATGCAGCGCTTACTATAAAGATAACACTTTAGATTCTTAGGAAAACGATGTTATTTTATTTGACTTGCGATAAGATAAATATGCGCGCAGAATAGCGATGATCATAAAGCGAAGCGGTTTTTGGTGAATTCAGATAACTTCCGGAGCATGTCTTAGACTAGTTTAACTGCAATTGTCTTGATCATGGACGAATATCCTTGGCGTTTGGAGATCATACATAGAATTGTAGTATGGAGGAATCAATCATGCTAGTTTGGAGTATGAACTCCTAACTATTATGATTGATTCCTATTTCTGTTCATAAGCTGCCATCCATCTATTTTCTTGTTAGTTTCATGCATTCCTTTTCATTTTGCTTTTTTCCTATTACATTTCTTCACTTTATTTTTAAATTATACTCAGCATTATTTATGTACATTATATTCATGTATATCGCTTCAATTCCTACTCATATACGAGTATACGTATGTCACTTCAATTCTTTTCCAGTCAATATCCCATGCTCCACAAGAGTCTGTGGCCGAACCTCAGCACTACATATTAGGATGCATGGTACCGGTCATTATAAACTGTTGTGTGCTAGTCAAGGCGAGGACTTTGTTCAGCGGTTATACGTATTTTTATTAAATTAATGTATCAGAACGTGACCCGTTCACAAAGTTGACTGGAATAATTAACATGAATGTTATTGAAATTAATATTTAAATGGATATTGATATTGACATACACAGCTAAAGAGCAAGTTTTGGTTACATATAGTAAAGTGCTTAAAATTATTTTGTGTCATTTTAACCAGGGCTTTGGATCACAGTAGTGTCTAGTTCCATGGGCCATCAAAAAACCAACCGTAACCTGTAAACTATTGCTAGTAATAATAATTACAATTTATATTCATCTACTAATTATAATGCATCGTTATTTTCCATCAAACTCCTAGTTTTATCACAATATATGTAGGTGAATTAAACTTTTATGGGATTCTAATCGGAATAGGATTCTCGTATATTTTTCTCTTGTCAGTTGGGGTAGATGTGCGGAATTTTCCGAGAGTCTTATCCAAAAATGCTCGGTGTGTCAAAATATTCCGTCCGCTATGAGTTTTTTTCAGCCCGACCATCCGGTGTACGACAAAAGTACAAAACTTGAATTAAGTATCCATACCTATGACCACATAAAGGCTGTTTTACATTCAACCCCTATAAAAGCATGAGGAAGCTGGATATCAAGGCAAAGAAGTTTACCGTCATACCCAGTGGGGATTACCCAGTGTTTGAGACAGTAAAGGTTTCACTCGTACGGCAGTCAAAAGTTTTCGCGGCACGGCCCCGTGTTCATTCCAGGGAAATCCACCAGATGGAGGTTGACGCGCTGTTTCCACAAGATTCATTGCTATTGCATCATGACCCCTTCCCGGAATTTCTAATATTGACAAGTCAGATTACTTCTCACCCATAGTTATACGAGGACTCTTTTAACGTTAAACTTGGGAACTGCGGAGTTCACTCTATTAAGGGAATGTCCGGCATCGAATTAATTTTCTGGGCTTTACTTCACCGAAAGAATTTCCCAGAATTAAAAGCCATACGCACAGCAGCTATAACAGAAGGTAAAATATCGGAGGATAAGAAAAATAGCATTGCAATAAAACTATTTTAAAATAAAATACAAAGACATTTTTCTGTTATCTACTGTGGCGTAGATATGTTTCTGTCATAATGCGAAATAAATCCTCAAAATAAAGCGTGATCCTTTAACTACAGGTTCAAAATATTAAATCTAACGTAAATGCTTTCGAGACTGGTAGGATGAATGCCCTTCATCGCAGCAAAGAAACTTCTAAGGAGTGACCTTAATTATGAATTTTCTTATTATTTGAAAAGCGAAAAAAATTCCAAGAATAAGCTTATACGTTGCAATAATAATTGAGAAAAATATTAGAACTATTGTGATTTGGTTGCGTATAGGTCAAGAATGTATTATAATCGAGATATTCTGCAAAATATTTCTCGGTAATCAGCTCATTAGCAATACAAAGTCAACATAGCAAAGATGGCTCAGACAATCATAGTGATCATTAATACGTTATTAAACCATAAACACAGTAACTAACCCGAAGGTCGGTTTGGTAGGTGATGTTAGAACCCACCCAGTACTAAGCCCGAAGGCGTGTAAAATTCACACTTCAGGGTAGGAGGGCCAGTTCCTTTCCCTTGGCCGGTTATGGTCTCCCAGGAAGATCTGGTTCCTGAAAAATCACATAGCTTGAGTGGAGCTACAGGTGCCCAGAGAAGCTTTCCCGGGAATCGAACCCGGGTCCTCCGGTCATTAGTCCGATGCTCTACCCCTGGAATACCGCGACCCACAAGAATCAATTATATTGTAAAAAATTAATATAAATGTTGAGAAATAATATCTATAATCAAATCAATAATAATAAAACATAGAATGGAAATGTATCTATCTAAGTTATTTAAAAAAATGTGAGTAATGAACATAATTGGATACTGTCGAGTGGTAGCTTACTTAAGTGCCACAGCATGCTGCAACCACGCTTTTATATTATTTAGATACATTTTGGAAACGACAAAGTGTTAATTAAGTTTTGAAGTCAATAATTAACTCCTTAGAAGCGAGACGAAAGCTTCAAGAAAATAGGCATTAATATCATAAATTTCCTGCTCAATGTAATAATATTTTGAAGCATACTAATAAATAACTTATTTTCCGTAATATCCCACGCTTGTATAAAATCGGAGGGAAAAGCTATTTTCCAACAAAAATTTGAAACAGCTGAAAACAGGACAGCTATTGTTGCGCACTGGTACAAAATACGAAAAGTAAGGTGAACAATCACAATTTGCTTAATTTTGGTGATTTTCCGTTGCCATTTTACTTATTACGTTTTTAATATTTAAAAGTAACTTGAATATCTTAGCAATCGACATTCTAATTATTCCCTTTTCTATGTTAGACTAACCAAAGGATAGACAAATATCCATTAAAACACACAATAAACGGGGAGCACATCTACATATTTTATGCTTAGAGTGCAATTGAATATAACCCGCTTGCTAATCTGAAAATTTCATACTTAGTTTTGCATTGTTTTATTGTGCTCCGACAGTAGTAGAAACGTGTACATCGACAATAGATAGTATTTATGTTATCTAACTGATTCAGATTTAAAATGTCTATAATTACGAATGGCAATTATTAAAAATATGCTATCAATGAAAATATTTTTTATCCATGCCATGTCCGCGCCTTTATTTTCGAATTTTTTCCTGGTCCTGACAAGTCCAATGTCGGATTAGTCAGCAAGTACTATGCATGTGGTATACCACGCTTATTCTGGTTTTACATGGCCTATTATTACATGCCTATTTATCAATATTTCATTAAACTAGTTAATATTATTAGCATTTGAAAGTACATCACAAAAATACGATGCAATATATTTAATTATTTTAACACAAACTATGAATCACATAAGTATATTCTTGAACAATTTCCTGCCACTCAATAAATATTTTGTTATAACAAATTCATTCCTTTGATTTATTATGCATAACCATGAGATTATATTTATTGTATTCTTTGGTAATCTAATCAGCATCTATTTGGTAACAAAACGCGCTTTTGATTTCGACTATATTCACCATAAAATTTGGTATTAATAATCGTAAAAAATTTAAACTTTAAACTTTCATGCATGTCATAATAATTTCTCCCATTTTAAAGTTATTGTTTAAAGTTATTCTACAAGAAACTAACAGTTAAAATCTAAAAATATTAATTTATTTACACATTATCACAATTTCAATGTTTAAGCGATGCTCTGTAAAAGTGACGATAATTACGGTTACCTAACCGGTAATATAGAAGCAAACCTACAACAGGCTTGCTTCAACCCTGTCACATGAGAGACAGGAAACCGTCATGCCGTTATCTTCCTCAACGTTAAAATGAACATTTCAGATGATTTCGTTGAATTGCGGCCATCCGCGAACGGTGTTTGTGGGTTGAGTCGGCGGACGATGGAGGATCCACCGGTGCTGGATCCCGCGGGAATGGACGAGGCGCGAGAGGTCAACTGGAAGGGGGAAGGACCTCATGTGGTCCACCTGCTGGAACACGGCTGGAGTGAGGAGGACTTGGACGAGCTTCAGCGTCCGATTGAGGTGTACTCGTGGTATGGTTCCAGAGAGTCGGCCCGAGCCCTGCTTGTAACCGATGCGCCGCTTATTTCCAATCGAAGTTATGGCTGTTAATATTTCGTTTGAAAGCACAAATTTCTCCGAAGGATAAACCCATAAGCTCCATCATATAAATTTAATCGCTAATGACCAAACAAAATCAACTTCGAACACAGTTGGGTGAATTGTGGGGGGTATATGATGAGTCCATGAGTGATGAGTTTACATACACGCAATCAGAGGGAATTGGGGGGGGATACCAGTTGGTAGGACAGGGGGTTTCTCCCCCTGTCCTACCAACTGGTTTTACACGAAGTTTTAGCAGTCAGAAAATCTCAACATATGCTGAATATTTAGTTGGGATTGTTCAAAGGATTAAACCCGGGACTATCCAGTCGGCAGCGAAACCTGCTTCCCATTGGGCTGCCATCATCTCCAAGCTTATTTTCCGACATTAAGTAATTAATTACACTTTACACACGTTACTAATTAACACAAGTTGTTATAATCCTGTCATAATGGAATTTTTCAAGCTACTCTAGTCTAAGGCCTCACCACAATTTTTGAGGAAAATTGTGTCTGACGAGCTTGTTCCGACCTTGATCCCGAGTCTTTAGAGCAGCGTGAAGGTGATTTCTACCTCAAAGTTGGGATTAAACTTTATAAATAGTATTATTGAACTCTGTAAGTCATAATTGGTAACATTCTCATGCATGTTCAATCCCCTTGTAAAAAAAGGGTTTTGGCTTTCTTGGAGGAGTGACAAATAATGAATATACTACGTATGATTTTTGGATCCGATCCTCACGATGCTTTTAATGACTTTTTTGATGGTATTTAAAGAAGAAGGAAGTTTTACTCAATAGTTTGGCTTAAATTTTATAGTACAAGAGGTCATATTAGCCCTAACCTAATAATTTTGGCACTGAGATTTTGCATTTGCTGTATTTGCAATATGCATTAGTTATCAATGACATGGCAGTGCAAATGAATTAATATTTTTGGCAAATTCTTACAAACGGTAAAAATACCTACATCACGACCCAGATTTCAGTATTTAGCATCATCAACAAGTCAGCCTGGTTTTGACTGTCATTTTTAAACGATATTAATGCTAAAAGCATTGAAACCCGCGTCGTTATTTATTTATTTGTGTGGTCTGTAACTACTTTTTGAAATAACCATATTTTTAATGGAAAAGCACCACAGAGTTAGCCGATGTTTTGTTTGTTATTAAAATGAAGCTAAAATGATCGTGATTATTCCCCGCGAGAAAAATCATGCGAGAGTAAATTATTTCTTATTTGATGATCTACATGTAGAACGATATCATACGCCGTGAGACGAAGGGTGGGGGAGGGGGATAACTAGTTTTGGAAAGCTAGCAATTGCAAAGTATTGTGGACAAAATCTGAAAATGTAAAATTCGTTGAAAGTATTTCACCCTATTTGTGATACGGTCTCGAGTCTCGTAAAGAAAAGAAAATTTCTTGTGTCAATTTTATCTGTCCGGTCGTAGGTACCTACACCTCTCTAATGTCCTCATTTAATTCTGGAATTGGATTATTTTCTTAACGTCTCGTGTCAAAATCTCAAGACTGGCGACTTTGTAATAAATTAACTCTTCTCGTTGAGCCGTTGATCCTTCAGAGATCCCGATTATAGTTCATGTGGTATTTGTTTGACGATTTCCTTTCATGACTGGCTATCACGAAACGAACCGCGTTTACCAATAATCTGTTGTACTTTGGATTCAATGTTTTCCAAGATAAGTCCAAAGTGATAGCAGCATATTCAACGTGGAATCCAAGGAACGAATACTTTCATGGTACCACCTTCACTTTTACGTCTCCATATGCATGCATATATATAATAAATTATTCCAGCTTTTGCGAGGTTGCACTGTGAGTGTTTCTTCTAGAGTGGGAAAAGTTAGGTATAGGATGAGAAAAAGACAATTTCGTCTCAGTTTTCTATCGCGATCTCGAGTAGACGTGATGCGATGGGGGAAAGCGTCTCTATCAATGTTCGGTGAATAAATCGATCGGCGTTCACCAAAGGCCACAGTGAGGGAAGCCGTTCATCGTGCTGCCTGAAAATCGTCCACCTCTCTCTCCTATCTCCCGTCATCCACTCTGGTCACGCGATTGTCCGTGACAGTAATTTTTTTCTCATTGAAAGGTTTCGATAATTAAGTTAACCATAATCGCGCACTTTATTATTCTGAGATAGCAGTTATGAGGGTTTCCGTCTCTTGTGTAAGCCAAATATGGCATCTGAATTTGCCCACCTGTTATTTAATGAGCGTTTCAAGATAATCCAAGAGTTGAGTGATAATGTGGCCGAAGAGAGTGATGCCAATGCGTTTCTCAATGTGGATTAGTTGATAAAAACGACCCATACTTTAAACTCAAGCGAGTTCCCGGGACAACTTTTATCACTATATTCTGTTTTCTTTGCTTTATTTCCTAAGTCTCATATGCTTTTTGAGAAGCAGTCGATATCGCGCTGGCAATAAATCACCGAAATATGGGTGAGGAGTGCCAGACACATAAAAAATTTAAATGCTTCGTCTTTAAGGACGCTATCTCCTCGATTCTAATGGAAAAGTGCGTTAGCAAGGATCAAAGATTTGTCCAGTCAATAAATTGCTGAAAGCAATAATAGCATAGGGATAGAGCATAGGGATTTGATAGTCCGGTGGATAGAGTGCTAGATTTTTGATTGATTGAGGATTCCTGGTTCGATTCCGAGTGTCGGTTCTGGGCATTTTCAGCGTCACCCTAGCTGAGTGATTTTTCGGGTAGGAACCAGATGTTCCTGGGAATCTACATGCGGCCTAGGTAGAACCGCGCCGCGCAGAACTTCATATTATGTGAGCTGTATCCTCACCGATCGAACAAAACTTCGGATAAATTAGTGTGTGTTCTTTAAAAAATAAATATATATGTATTTAGGTTGAAAACTTTAAAAATTCCGTAGAGAAACATTTATGATGCGATAATTTTGATTTTTTTAAATATCTAGTGACAGCTAAATGACTGTAAAAGTTTATTTTTCAAATAAATACAACCTGTGAAAAATTTATGAGTATTTAGCTACCTGTAAGAGGTGCAAAATATAATTTAATGGATGTTTTGACTTAAATAAAAATTTTAATGCAGGTTTGTCCATCGTCAATCTTGTGGATGCAGTTTTGAATTAGCAGCAATTCTCCAGGATAAAAGGCGGAAGAGGATCGCTGATTATCTGCTCTGTCCTGGATTCTGCAATCCGGGAACTAATATATATAAAAAGGTATGCAAATGCAAATGTTATGCAAATTCCACAAAGTTACGCCTGAGACAACAAATTTTAAAAAGGTATGTACTTCATTTTGAAATTATTACCAGGCTCTGAGTTTTCCGAGCTACAGCAATTTCCACGCCTAGTCTATTTTGTTAGCATAATAAGTTAAATTTGTGGCCAAGTATAATGCATACTGTAGTTCATTCGGGCTCACTTGTATCTTTTGTTGAAAAAAGCTTACAGCAAATCATGTCTTGCAGCAAAACTTCATTAATCTATACTAATGATTGTCCACTCCAACAGAGGCAAATAACTAATAAGCCGTAAATCCAAAATGTAACATATTCGGTTGAGAGCGATAACATTCAATTTTATCGGATGTTCTCACTCTCCAAATATATTATTCATCTAATCCAACTTCTATGGTGTCAAGACATGCATGAAAACTGAACGAAAAAAGAATAATTTATTAATGTATTTTGGTTCCAGATTTCATGGAATTAATAAGGAAAAGAATATGTATTTGGGATGTAATGAAGTAATGCAAAGAGTGTGCGGAATGAAAGAGGCGTGATATATTTTGTCTTACTACTTTTGGATGGACACAGATTGAACACTAGCGGAGTTCCGGCGATGAGCAGCGACCCGATCTTAGTTTGCGTCCGCCTTCAGTTTTCTACGCGAGAGTTAGTTAACTGAGAACTGAGGCTACGAAAAAATCCCTAAATGTCATTATTTTACTAAACACATATTTGACTAAAATCATAATTAACAATGTAAGGAACTTTAGAGAAATAGAGCTCTGTGAAAAAATCGAAAATTTTAAAAAGTGTTACCACACACTCTTATTTTAAAATTCTTGCATTTTCACATCAGCGAGGCCCTCGTCACTTTTTACCAATACTGCTTGTCTCTGTTACAGTTTTCTCTATACGTTTAGCTGGTAGAGAACGGTCTATGGTCCTCTTTTAATAAAAATAGATAATTTGTGTTTAAAGCATTTTATTATATTCCCACATTTTAAAGCACAACTAAGATCTCAATTTCATTTATTAATGCCTGGAGCAGGTAAAACTGGCCAAATTGTGTCGCCATTGGGAATAAATTAGTGTGTGTTCTTTAAAAAATAAATATAATATATTTATACCAATATGAAAGCGGTCTGGTCCGTAAAATATTGGCTCAATCTTGAATCTTAATTCGCGAGTTTAACCTCTAAAAGTGACAGGAAGTTTACCAGTATATGAAATAGGGAAAGCTTATGGGTACATACATATATTTCAAGTCTTTCCATAGAAATAATCTGTATTACAAGTATACAGAAATACCTTTGGAATCACCGTCCCAGTCTCAAAGCATGGGTAAGGTTAAGCGCTTTAGTATAATCATATTGAAGGGGTCCACTACGTCCATCCACAATGTCGTTGTCGAGGAAGGGTTGACACGAGGAGGTGAGATCTAGTTTTGGAAGTGGGTCTAATAAATCCTTCAACAACTTCTATTTAATTATCATAGGATAAAAAGAGGAAAGTTCGTAAATGAAGAGAGTTAACTTTCAGGAAGGAAGAAAGAAATTAGCGCTCCTCGATTTTTAGTATTGGGAAATAACTGTGAAATTCATAACTTTAGTAATAATTTTCTATTTGAGTGAAGTTAAATTCACACCATCTAATAGTGGTTTGTTAGTTACGTTGAGAATAATATAGAGAAAGTTCAAGTTTAACGAACTCCACGAGCGGAAAGAAGTTCAAAGTTTAAAGAATGAGCCCCGTTAATATTTCATCGTTCAATCTCGGTTCATGCCCCTTTAGGCATACATTATCATTCGGTCATATAGCCTTGGATTATTGAGATGTAAACGGATGCACATTTTAGGCGAGGGGTCTCTAGGAAATTGATCCCTTCCTCGGTCAATCCATAGAATAGATGGCAATTGTCACACTAAATCGCTCCCAAATGATTTACGCTAACGCTACGCTTGCGTCATCATTGGGTCTGTCCATGGGGAGCAAACTTCAGGCGATTAGTAAAATATGTGTGAGATATGTGAGAGATGTGTAGAACACACACATATTAAAATATGTGTGTATTCCAAATACGCAACCTAATAATGAAATTTTACCTCTGGCTGTACCATCCAAATCAAAATGATATTTTCCGTGCCCTTCGTTATGCCGTGATCATAATAATTAGGGTATCTATATCGCGAATAAGCCACCAACGGTAATTGAACTTTACTAACTGCTACCGAAAGACCCTTTCCAGACAGTTAATGAACCTCGAGATAACGCCAGTGTTTTGCTAACAAATGTATTTTAGATTATAAAATCGACATCACAAAAAGACAATTTTGCGAGGTATTTTATGGAAGAGGTTATCAAACCTGATCTATTAAATTATGTCCCCCTAAAAATGTTGAGACAACAAACATGGACACAAGGAAGTTACACCTTAAGAATTTCACCTTTAGGTTTCCTAGAGGGAATTTCACCTGACAGGCAAATTTCGAAGGATAATTTGAAGATTTTCTTCATAGAATAATCCCTCAGATGTACGAAAGCCTTCGGGAATCAAAATTAAACATTGATTTCTTTCGAATATTTAAAACTTTAGTGAATACTCTTTATGCCTTGATTTATAAAGTTTTGAAAGTTAGTAAACTTTGTAAGGATAGGAGACATTTAAATAGTGTCACTGAAGCATTTGGAGAGGTTTAACCACTATTCCCTGGGAAATGGTGGTTAAAAAAAGTTAAAAAATGAATTTAGGTGAAAACAGCATCATTTTCAATTAGTAACCCGTAATATTTGCAAATATCTTTCTGGAGAAAAAATTTCTATGTTATTAGCGATTCTAATACACTCGTGTTAGATCTATCTCATCACCAACAAATTTATGCAAACTATTCTTTCAAAATATCAGCTTAATACATAATTTTAAATGCAATGAATCGGTTTATTGAGCACAGGGAAATCAAACCTATACCTACCTTTATTGAGCCTGGAGTTCACCCCCTTGGCTCAGGTAATTCTGCGTCCACTAGCCGCACCGATCATAAACAAATCTTGAAAAATGAATTAGAATTGCAAGAACTCCATATCCTCCATCTGATCGACGTGTTATTCAGTTCAAGTGTAACATATTATTTGGAAACTATCCAGTGAAGGAAAACTTTGGGAGAAAATTAGTTTTAATGATCTCGAAGTCATCAAAGAAATGAAAGAGAAAACCCTGTACCAAGCTTTGGGGTTCCGGGGCTGCTAAATGTTCTCTATTAGAGTTTGGTGGGCACTTGGGCATAGGTCATAATTGCGTTCAGAGAAGAGGAAGCCGTTGTTTACCGCCTCTAGAGCAACCTTTCATTCTGGTACGGGTGACTAAATATGGTGATATGTGGTCTGAAGTAAACGCAGGATTCATCCGTCAAGGAGGGGAGCATAGAACCAGAAGCGAAGTCATCAACTCGAAGGTCGGGTTGATTGGTGATAGCAGTGTTCACTTAATCCTAAACCAAACGGCATGTGAATTCCAAACATCAGAATAAGGGGGCCGTATCCTTTCCTGGTGCAGCATATGGTTTCCCATAAAGATCTGATTCCCTAAATACCACACAGCTCGGGCGGAAATGAGGCTGCCCAGAAAAGCGTGAAGGGGAGCATATTATAAATGAAAAAAATGTATTTAAAAGTTACTTAAGTAATGGATTTACAATAAAAATGAAAGTAGAGATTAATATAAATATTGAGAGTAGTCTGTAAGAAGCGAGATCAACAGACAAAATATAGAATTTTCAGGAACGGATACTATGAGATCTGAGTAACATGGTAATGTACGTAATATAATTACCATATTCTATCCTTGTTCTATATGCTACTCAGTCATATTTTCATAGCATTAGGATGAATTAATACAATTTAAAAGTAACATCGGCTTCTCCTAAGCTGTGTGATTTTTCGGGTTCCTGAACTTCCTGGGAAACCATAGGCGGTACAGTGATCTGGACACATTGCCATTGGGTTTAGCACCATATTTGGTGAACTCTGCCATCACCTACCAGACCGAATACATATATATATATATATATATATATATATATATATATATATATATATATATATATGTATATAGGTCTTTATATTATACACACACACACACACATATATATATACATATGTGTACATGTATATATAATAGATAAATTTTCACAAATATCAACCGATTCTCATTAAATAATTTAGCTTACTGACTAAGTTTAAAGTCTATACCCAGATTGATCGTAAAGAGCTACACGTATGGGTATATTCAGGAAGATGAAATAAGAGCATATCGGCGAAACATAGTAATATATGTTATAAAAACTCTCCCGGCAAACTCGATTTTTGCTAACACTACTTCAGGGATCAATTTCTTGATGTGACTGTTAAATTCAAAAATTAATATAACAATCTTCCTATCTTGTGTTATTCCATTTGATTTATCTAAATCCACATCTTACAAATAAAAGCTAGTCTTTTGTTAAGTTATTTATTCATTAAAAACAGTTTGAATTAAAAATAAATTCTTCAACTAATATCATGTTTTTCCCATTCAGGTGTCGCTCATCTTCGAGAAATATGGTACTGGAGTTCGTTACGTCACTTACAGTCACAGGAGAAGAAAACCCATGGAAAAAAAGTGTCAAGGGGATTGTAGTAGAGAGATGTGTAGCGGTCTCAGGAAACTGATAAAAATTAATAATTAAAAATGATCAGTCTACATTTATTTATCATGTGTTTACTTATACCGCAAGACAAACTAGCCACAATATTCTCATTTGCTAAAAAAAACATGAGAGGTACATTTAAAAAGAAATGAACTTAAATACCAGCTCAAAAATGCAATAGCTTTTAAAACGCTTGAAAAATATGCTCATAAAAAGTTTTTGGGAATGTCATTTGACCTGAGTAGTAACTATTTAGAGGTATACGTACTTAACGAGCAGTAATGCAATCTCTCAGAACATAATTTATTTTAATTAATGAACAAATATCTGGTTTTGCGTGAACAGGGATACTGTGCGACTGCTCTTCTAGGTAATGCCTGCCGACAAATTACTTTTTCAGTTGTACACAAGATCCAAATATGTATCTGACAATAATTGATTTGTATCAGTCATCAATGCTATTTTGTGAAGCGGGATTGGGCATGACTACGCAACAGAGATTTTATACTTGGATACCTAGAATATATTTCGTAAACTACGAAACCTAAAACTCTAGCCTTAACCATTGAAATTGAAGCTAAACCCTTACATTTGTGAGATGGTTGTTTATTGGACAGCATTTCGGCACGAAAATGTACACATACTTTCGCTGAATGTCATGAATTAACTTTGAAATTCAATCAACGACATAATGCAATGACTGAGAAAGGTTTACTTCCCAAAATAGGCATTAATTATCAGAAAGAATAAATTTTACCAGCTTAAAAATAGACGAGTAGATATATATATATATATATAATATATACATAATGAAATGTTTTAATGTATGTACAAGGGTTATAAAGGTCCGTGTTACCTTGTGTACAAAAATAAGCAGAAACATTTAAGACCGAAGATTTCAAATTATTGCATTTTCTTGGATTGAGCATCTATCATCCGTTGGCGGAGAAAGAATCTTCTGGTAGTTACTAAGCGGTGTTATGTGTGCATCTGCCTCACCTTCCAACTTCGAAGGAAGCATCAGATTTTGTTGCCCAATTTCCCCTCTGAGGAGGCAACTTCAAGCTACCACCTACCAAGGGAAAATGATGGGATCTTAGCTTCCTCTTGAATTTTGCATAACTACAAAAAATTGGTAAAAATTAAGTCCGAAACGAACACATGTAAAAGTATATGACACGAATAAGCATAAAACGGGGAAGGATATGCTAACAATAATAAAACAGTTCACGGAAGAAGGACAAACGAGAAAGAAGAAGCTGTCAGAAGATGACGAACTTCTCCTACAATGTTCTGTTCTATGAGCGCACACTATAGAGAGGGATTTTATAAGCAGAGACACATTTGATTACGCGTAAGCATTTGAAATTGTGCATAATTGGTCGTTCAATGTACTTATAATTCTATAAATGCAGCTTGTAGCGCTACATGAATGTCGATTATGAGTTAGATGCGAGGTACAAAACCCTAACGCCCATGCTTCCAAGATTTTTAATCAGCGAAATTGTTTACTGCTGTTTTTATTTACAGAATTCTTAACTTGATAAAGTTAAAGTACAGAACAAAAATAAAAATCAATTTCATTTTATATTCCGTTTCCCGGTTCCGCTCAAAAATGGACTTCAGATTCGCATCAAGGGGGTATTCATATAAAGATGTTAACTTGCGGATGCAAAGGAACCATGGTCGTCCATATAAATAGTAAATATTAAGACTAACAGCTGTTTATACTACTTCAAGTGTAATCTCATCAGCATAGGTGGTGTTTTATCGTACTTTTTCTTTCTAAAATTTGAATCCGGAATTCAAACTGCAAATTTCACCAATAGACATTTTTAAGCTCCTAAGAATTTCATTCCCATTCAAGAAAGAAAATATATATTGAAGAATTAATTGTTTGATTTATGTTATAGTTTCAATGAAACTCACATTTGCAACCAGCGCTGTGTGTCAAAAACGAAATCATGTTTTACCATTCCATATAAGGATTTTCTAGTCAAAATATTTGTGACACAATGTCTAATTAGTAAATGCGGAATATTATGGTGTACTGAAATTCGAAAAAATATAAGGGTGAAAGAATGAGAGAGTAGGATTACGATTGTGTTTTCACAGAAAATAAGTTTTGCAAATTGCTTATGCCCTCCAGAGTCAAGCTCTATCTTTTCAAGTCCAAATAACGTTTGTATCTTTATATGTGTCATATCAAACAATATTGATCGAAGGCAGAGATAACGTATATCAGCGGAGTATGAACAGCAGAAAAATATACATGGTTAGGAGAACTCTTAGGTATTTTGTAGCGATAAGCTATCGGACTTAAAGATTCGACGTGTCTCACAATCCTTATACATGATCAGTCAACGTTCAACAGACCGAACGGTGGTGATCGCTTGTGTGCCGTGAGGTGTACTTTTGATAAAAGAGTTGACGACCGCCATTATCGCCAGAGATGTCGGGACGAACGGCCAAAACTCGGACCCAGTGAATTGATTCGGGAGAAAAAATTTCTCGGACTGGTTTTTCAGCAACAGTGACACGGAGAACACATTTCAAGATGTGGACATTGGAGTATCCCATTGAATATGTCTTTTACGGGATCGCGACTATTGCCCTATGGACCATCATCAACTTGTTCATCAAGGTGACGTCCGAGAGAACAGAAGAGGAGATTGATGAATTCGAGCCAAGTGTTCCAGAGGAAAACGAAATTCATGTTATAAAAGAGAGGGAGTTCCAGGGAGTGTATGCCACGAGAGAAACTAGTGGCATCCCTACCAACAGTTTTAAAGAACTTCGAAAGGAGAGTGCGTGGGAGAATCAGGCATTCGAATTGAGCACAGGTTTAGAAGACTCAAGTGGAGCAGGCGAAAAAGTATTATTTCAAGGAGAGTTGTTGAGGTATAAACCGATAACTGGAGACGTATTGGAGATAAAAGATTGCTTCCTGGAAAAAGAACCTGGAAGAAATGAGGGGGAAGTTGGATCAATGGTTGAAGCAGAACCAGAGATTAAAACTTCAGATTGCCAGGTATTACTTCCAAAGGTTTGGGAAGAACCTACAACTGGAGCTGAACTGAAGGTGGGAGATTGCTTCCTGGAAAAAGAACCCGGAAAGAATGAAGTGATAGTCGGACCAATGCCCGAGGCAAAGCTGTGGGTCGAATTTCCGGATGATCACCAGGAGGAGTTACTTCCAAAGGAACTGGTTGAAGAGGAACCAACGACTGGAGCCGAACTGGGGATAGTAGATAGGTTCCTCATAAAAGAACCTGGAAGAGATGAGGTGGAAGTTGGATCAATGGTAGAAGCGAAACCGGATATAAAAGTTTCGGATTGCCAGCTGGAGGAATTACTTCCACAGGAATTGGTCCGAGAAAAACCTGCGCCTGGAGTCGAACTGGAGGGAGAAAATTGGTTTTTTGTTAAAGATCCTCAAAAGGCAGGAGTCGGGGAGGGACTGAATACGGAAGTAAAGTCAGAGGGAGAATATTTAGAGAGTTCCCTGGGGGAATTTCTTCCTAAGGAATCAGTGAGGGTGGGAACTACGATTGAAGCTGACCTAGAGCTGGAAGATCCGCATAATTTCCTGGAGGAAGAACCTCGAAGAAATGTTGACAGCATGATTCCGGACGAAACGAATCCGAAAAATGAAGGTTTGAATTATAACCTGGAGGATGACCACCCGGAAGGAATTGAACCTGAGGGTCAGGCGGAGGAAGTACTCAAACGGGACGATGCCAGGCCGGATTGGTTCGGCGAGGATGATGCAAAAACTGAACAGTCCATATTATTGGATTTGGACCGCAAAGCTGAAATTCTCGGAAGTGATCTCAAATCCGATATGGCGAGTGATTTTGAGGTAGTGGAAGCGCCAGTTTCCCAGGTCGATTCAGTTAGGGAGACAGAGATGGAAGCGGTACGTGAAATGGCTGGTAATTGGAATGAAGATTCTAGTGGTTATGAGATCCTGATTGGTGATTTAAATCCCCCTTCGCGTTACTCGAGATCTGAAGAGGAAGAATGCCATGATCTCGGAGATGACGTTGACCGAAATCAAAGCAGCGAGGTGGACGTAGATGAGATCCCCGAGGACATAAACAACGAGATACCCGATGAAAGTAAGAACTTAGTGGTTGGGGTTGAAATACCCAGGATAAATGTCATTGATCCGTCGGCGCAGGGTCCGTATGAATTTAATGCGGAGGAAGATGAAATTCTTGAAAAAAATGATGTTGATTGCTTTCCCGAAGTGGAAGAAGAACTAGAAAAATCTGGCGCAAAAATAGGTGATGTTGACACCGGGGAAAATGGGGCGTTTCAAGATTCATCGAGCAAACCTGACCTTGACTCTGATGGGGAAATATGCTTCTCTGAAAAAAGGGAGCGTGTTAATCCTGAGGAGAATGTCTCAAAGTCCATGCCGTCCGACGAACATCATTACGCTCAAACAGAAGAAGGCCCAAGGATCGGCAACGAACGAACTTATCCCATTGCTGAAGCATTGAGCACACAGGCACAACCCTTCCAAGAGGAGGTCGAAAGTTTTCACTCCGATGAATCAGAAGACCTGACAATCACTGTCGAAAGATTGACGGATACGCCCTCTAGCGACTTCATCACTTCCCCTCATGCAGCAGAAATATTAGACCCCCACGGCGAAGAAAAAGAACAAAATATTTTAAAGGACCTGGACCATATCGTCGATGGACCACTTGATAGTCCATACTATTGTGCGGGAGCGGAGAGCTCAGAAGAGGGACGCGAAATAAATCGCGTCAACACCGAGAGGAGTACTCAAGAAGGGCACGCGGCGGAAAGTGAGACACCGGTCGTGGATGTGTTCAGGAGGGACCGAGTTGAGCAACCCACCATCGGGAGCAATGAGGACGTAGTAGTGGAATCTGCGGTTCGGCCACTTGGACGTGAGGAAGCTATTGGCAGTGTAGGAGTCTTGGAGCATTTCAACGGTGGTGCACAACACGTCAGCGAGACGGCAGACAGGCACGTGGTACCAAAAGATTCCGACCGAGAGAGTAGAGAATCTATTCAACGGGTTATTGGTTTACCTGTTGAGGGAGATGAAAAGTCAAGTGCGGCGGATGCGATGATAAAGGCGGAGGACATATCTATACGGAATTGCTCCAATGCTAAGAAGCCGAGCCATCAAGGTTAGTGCATTGTCATTAATACCCAAAACATTAAACAGTATGCTGCAATCACGTGGGAAAGAAAAAAACAAACGGTAGATTAAAAATTTACTAGAACTGTAAACCTGTGTTTGTGTGTCAGCCATGGTGGATATGGTGAATTCTTTAAATATTTCACGTAAAATTAACTCACCCAATGGATACTGGATATCACGATTATGCACGGATTCCCTTATAAAGTGAAAAGTCCTTGGTTTGTTCCTCAGTGGATATAAAAAAGAGATATGCTTAATTATTAGTATTTCTCATTGTCATGCTTTTGTCACAAATTTTGCGAGGAAAATTAAATAAGCAGTTGAATTTCTCTGTTCAGCACCTGTAGTTTTAGACAATTAGATTTGCCTTTTCATTGCTGCGTTTGGATTATTCTTAAAGTCATTCTTAAAATATTACTACGGAAACTTGAATATGAATTTAGCATGGGGAAAGTGTTTTTTCATTTATTAACGCACAGTTGCCCACCCCTGGGGGGCTGGTTTGACCCCGGCGGTGAAAGGAGTTTTTTAGTTCTATTTTGATCCCTACTTCGGGTGCTACGTGGAGAGCTCTTCATTTGGATAACGTAGCCCGTCGGATGGGAAGTTATTAAATTGTACAAGCTCCTGGCACCCTTTGCTAAGTGTGCCTTAATACTGACACCGGGTTTCCATCCACCCTTCCCCAATTTCTTGTAAATGTTACAGTTGAAATGATCCACATATCATTAGTGAGACAAATAAATAAGACTGTCGATTTCCTCCTCTTATGAATACTACGATTTTTTGTTAATAATTGAGTCTCCTTTTCTTTATTTATTCGCTACACAATTTTTCTCGTAGATTTATGATTTTTTGTGTTCCTTCGTAAAAGTTTTTTTCACAAACTTGGGGGTTCTTAACCTTTTTCTTGAACTTCCTCGGGATTTCTTTCTTTCAAAGATTCTTTATACTAGAGCCATATCGCTGTGGAATTTAGTTCAATATCTCGATCGCAATGCTTATCCATCATTCGTGTGATCAGTGGAACGAAGTGTCCTCTAAGCGGCGAGAGTAGATCGCAATATTTACGGTTCATTGCATCTCTGTCAAGGACGGTATCGTTGGCCATCAGGGTATCATCTATGCAGTTTTATCATTTTGAATTGACATTTTTCATTGCAACAAAATATTTGTAAGTTGTTAATCCGCTATTATACTTCACTGGAGGCAATTACATGAGCATAATTGAGAACCGTATATTATACACAAAATCGATACTTTTTTAAAGACAGAAACAAAAATGAAATGAAAGGACACTCGCAGAGATATTTGTAATGTTTCAGTGGCCACGCCACCATCATACAGCAGAGTCTGTCAGATGAAGTGTGTGTGTGTATATATATATATACATATATATATATATATATATATATATATATATATATATATTATATATATATGGATAGAGAAGTAATGAAGAAGTAATCTTCCGATGAAGACGGAGTAGAATTCCGTCGAAATTATCAAGAAATAACGTGTGAGTGATATTTTTTTTGTGTTTCTATGTTGTTTGTTACTGTGTAATGTACTATATATATATATGTATATATGTGTGGGTCACGGTAGTCCAGTGGGTAGAGCGTTGGACTGCTGACCGGAGGGTCCCGGGTTCGATTCCCAGTATAAGGCACTTTTGGCTCTAAAGTGAATTTTCGGGTACCAGGTCTTCCTGGGGCACCGTAATCGGCCCAGGGAAAGGAACTGGCCCCCCTACCCTGATGTGTGAATTTTCACACGCCGCATAGGGCTTAGTACTGGGTGATCTCTACCATCACCTACTAAACCGACCTTCGGGTTGATTACTTTGTTTATGGTTATATGTATATATGCATATATGTGTGTGTGTGCATATATCTAATCATATACATGTGTGCGTGCATAAAATACACAAAGAAGGCGTGGTAATCTAGAGTGCAGAGAATTAGGCTACTGACTGGAACACTCGGGTTCGATTCGAGGGGAGGCCCTAATACGAGCATCCTCGTAAACCCTCAGCTTTACCAAGGCTGTATGATATTTCTGGTAATAGAAAATATCGCGGAAACCCTAGGCGGTACAGGGACAGTGGATTTTACAAGCCGTTAGGCTTAGTAGTATTAGGTGAGGGCACACTTCACATCACAAGGGAACAGCTAAAAAATATACATATATAATATATATTAGTGTGTACATATATATGCCTACATTTATGAGTGTGTGTGTATATATATATATATATAAATATAAATATATTTCCACACACACACACACACACATATATATATATATACATATATATATATATATATATATATATATATATATATATATATATATATATGCACACACACATACACACATAAGCATCACGCGGGAACAATTATCAATTCTCAGCTCGAAGTAATCACGAATACCCTCAAGAGACAACAAACATATATAAACCGAAAAAGGTATTGGGAAATAGGATAGAAACAAAGGACCGTAGTTCAAGTCCTGGTCAAGGAAACTATTTTCTGCTTGCGATCCGCACCCTTTCACCTTCCCCAATTACTTTGTATTTGTCCTTTATATGTGTTTATATTCCTTCTTCTTATGCCTAAATCCGTATACCATATCATACAGTCACTTGAATGAGGCATAGGGTTTTTTTGCTCAGAGACACAGTAAACCCCCTAAGCTCTTTACGCACAGCTTAACATGTTAGCAGTACGACAAAAAAATAGTGCTAAGCCTTCAAATGGCCTCTGTAACCCAGGGCCTCATTTTTCCATTGTAAAATAGTGGATCGCAGTAGTAAAAATGACTGGAATAGCAGCTTCAGCTACTGGAGAACTAATTATTACTAAGTTGTTTTGTTATTTTCACATTGAATCGCAAACTCCATTTTGTACTGACGACCTAATGCCTTCCGTCACAGGACTCTTTAGGGATTTGCAAGTTCTAACGCAAATTATGAATAGGTGCCCCATTGAAGTTCTTTATATATGTTATTATATTGTTAAAATGCAAGGTATATCATGAAAGCAATTTTTAAAATTCTTAATGAAAACAATTAAAAGTAAAAATTCTAATACACTAAATTACCCTCTGATACCCTATGAAATAAGCAGACAATTATCTTCTTAAGTTATTATTATTGTATACAATTTCAAATATTTCGTGTTGCTAACTTCATGAAGCTGATTACTGATTTGTGATTTATCGAAGTTGTTACAGCAAATTCCGAAAATAGCAATCAAGAAGGAGATGAAATCCCTAATCGGCCGCAATCCAATATCCCCTTTCTACGCGAAGACTTCATCAATACATATATGAAATCCAAATTGAAGATAGTGAAGCCGAAGAAGAGCAGCATCTTTGAAGCTATTGGCTGTTCTTCCCATGAAGAAAGGAATTTATTGAAAAACAACTGCGGACAAGGTACATTAAAAATGGGTAAAATGTACGCAATTCATTGCATTAAAGTATATGGCTGCCCCCTGCGTATATGAATTACGATTTCCTGAAAATTAATTCAGTTTTTCTTACCATTTAACTTAAGTTATTGTAAAATCACATATTTTTATGTTCAAAACGGTTTTTAATTAATAGGTAAAATTTGAATGAAGTAGATTTACATAATATTTTATTTATTACTGATAAATGTACCTCTCTCAGAATGAATTCTCAGGACTGGGCGTAGCCAAACTACGGAAAAGTAGATTACATTCTCTATTTACCTCATACTGATTTCAACATAAGTGCCACTCATTCACAGCTTCCATTGAACGGAGGTAATATTATCAGCGGCTTACCCGTAGTTGAAATTTTCTTTTTTCTTTAATGAAAACTCCTTGGTTGGTAACACGCCTTTCTGGGGATACCCCAAGAGGAATTCAATCACTGGACCTTGAAGCAGGAGAATCACGGTTGGCGTGTTGGGGATTGCTCAGCAGACGATGAGAAACTGCCGACGAGGAACAATTTTGGTGACTCACTACCCGAGTTTGAGGGTTACAACTCGTACTTCGAGGCCGTCAACAGGATGTGCAAGAAAGAGCAAATTATAGACCTGATTGCTGAAGGTTTTGACACCGAACATTTAGACTTTGAAGTGCCCAGAATTGAAATTAGTGAATGGTAAGTTTATGGAATTATGATACATAAATTGTGAGCCTACCATATTGTTATCTGTTGGCGAATAGTTTTACGATCTCAAAATTTATGGTTCGGACGAGGTTTGCAGAATGAGTCCATTTGTAATTGCCCAAAATTAACGTCTCGGCATGAAGATCAGATAGTGTGTTTACCACCGACGACGAACCCACGCGTTATCTCTGCTCTAATGCGGGGGAACTCTGACCTTTCCCACTGCAAGGAAGGAGTAATAAACATTGTCAGACTGATCATGACAAGAAGAAAAATATTTCTTGTGAAAGCAAAGAAAACGTAATATATTTTCCTTTTAATTAAAACCATAACATTAAGACGAGGAAGATAATAATTTCAGTGCCGATATTTGTATGCTAACTACGTGGCTTAAGATTTTTTCTTTCATCAAAAACAGGATATCCACCATGGAAGGCTGCAAAAGTACGTACGAGTTGAGGGTCAAACTTCTCAGTGAAAAAAAAATAAAGATAGATGAATTCCAGTCCGACACTTGTGCCGACACGGCGTGGAGCAAGGTACACCTATTTTTAGAAGATGGATTCAGCTACTGGCTATTAACATAACTGAAGGCTGGTCCGTCATTTATTTTCTAGTGGATCATATTGTTGGCATTTTTAGGCAGAAATGCGTTCACCAACTTTAAATTAGAAAGAAACGTGAACAAAGGCAATTTTGGTAACGTGAAGTAAAGATTTGATTAAAGATTTCATGAAGTTATATGATTTTGTTGGTTTGAAATGTTGTGTTAATTTGTAAAAATTTGGCAGGAAAATGAAACCGCCGAATTTGAATTGAAATCCTCAGCTAATGTCTAATTTAGACCAAAATGTACTGCAACGCAAATATCATTTCTCCATCGCTACATGGATAATGTAGCGATAAAAAGCAATAAAATTTATATAATTGCATACAATAATGAGATATCAATCTTCAATTTAATTTAAATATCGAGGAAATGAATGAAATAGAGTGATATGATAAATCCAAGGGATATTTCACCTCTCAGGAGAGGTGGAATTAAATGGGAAAAATGAAGGCACGGTGAATACTTATTAAAGTTAGTAAAAATAAGGCGAACTATAGCTTATAATGAATAAATTCTTCCATTTCTTGGACTCTAAGGTTATTCTAGAAGCACGCTCTAAATTATGGTACATCATTAGTATTGTGCAAGATATTTGGAGGTACTTGCAGGAGCTACTCGGAGATGGATGATTCGAATTTGGAATTATGAGTTTGCTGTAACTGATAAATGTCTTTTCTTTTTTATCTCAGGTGTCACACGTCTTTAAGAATTATGGCAGAGGCGTTCGATATGTATGTTTTAACCACGGTGCAGTTAAGTGGCTTGGGAACCACGGCTGCAGGATGACCGGTGGTGTCGTGAGGATAGAGCGTCGAAAGCAGTGAGTGAGAGAGAAGAATAATACAGCACCTCACGTGCAAAGCTCCTACGCGTGTAATGAACATTTCTCAAGAAATCATAGGATATTATAGGGTGGCAAATTTGATAATTTTGTAGGTATTTATTTTCAATACAATTTCCATAAAAATCAGTTTCCAATGTTCCAAGAATATTCCTAACGATTACAAACCTGAAAACTTATGTTTAACGTGGAATTTTTTCAGAAAGTATATCGTCACAGAAAAATTGAGTATCAAAAAAATATGCTTGAAGTAAGCGCTATTAAAAATTAATCCACTTTCTAGACGAAGGGATACATTAATTTTTGATAAAAATTGAAGAATTATGTCTACTAAAAAAATAAAAATTTTGAGAAAAATACAATTCATGTTGCAATAAATATTTTTGTAGATCTTGTCAAGAACGCGATTTAACCGCCCAAAACTGAAAAATAATACTGAGTTTCGTCCGAGAATGAGGCACAAATTTTGGCTTCGTCGAGCAGGAAAATAAAAGATCACAAAACCTATTGTCGGAGTGTTCCACTTGTTGATTTCTTTGTAGTAAGGGAATCCAAAGCTACAAAGAAAAAACGGGTCAGTTGGAAGAATTATAAATAAGCGGATATTGTTCTGAGGGGTCTTGAGGAGGAAAATTCATCCATTTTCTCTTCAGTACATGAATATCAGCAACTTGAAGCTGCAGTCACGACTTGAACTTTCTTGTGTATCCTTCTGAACAGGTAATCTCTAAAAATATAATTAGCCACCGGCGTAAATGCCACTGGGAATTGGATACATGGAATCTGTTCGCAGAGGGGTGCTGAGCTTCCTCAGCTCTTTGTCCAACCAATTACCTCTATTATTTAAACATCAGTGTTCCTGAATGCCAGCATCATTTTTATGGGTATCTGTTGCAAAATGAATCTTCATAGTCTTCTTCGTCGTTGGTTCACCTTTTCAAATGACAGTTTTGACAGAATTTCAGCCAGCTTCTTTAGGTCAGAATTATCTAGAGCTGAAGAAGCTGTGCGGAATGCCTACGAACCAACAACATCCAATTTAGCTCGAAATGTAGCAATTTTATTATGAGTTTTACAATAAGCAAGTTGCTACAAGTAGGTGGTGTCTCCATCCGTTTTCATGCGGAAACGGATATTCCTCTTGGTTTGAGTTACGCGGTTCATATAAATTTCAGAGAGTAAAGAGAGCACGTGATGCGTTTTTAATGTGAAGTTTACCGGGATTAATCTCCATTGGATTTTATTATGAAGATTATATTTCAAAGAAGAAAAAATAAAGGCTTTTAAATAGGACTACCATGACGGTTTCAATACATTTATAAAGAGTGTTTTGTACCATTGGTACCCACAGCGCATTATCCGAAATATCCTTGTTTACTTTGCAATGGTTCTGTAACTTAGAGATAAACATCAAATGTACGATAAAATAGTAATGAAAATGAGAAAATCATTACAGAAAAAGGGCCATGAACAGATTTTGCCTGAAATATTTAAATTATATTAGGGATGGGCTGAAAGGAAAATAAAATGAATACCGAAGAGTACTGACTAAGGAAGCATTTGATTTGAACTGATTGTGTATATTGGAAGGGTGAAGTACGTGCCAGATCTCCAAAGTGTCAGAAATAAGCTGAATTTCATTGCGGAATTCAAGTGCTTTAACGCCGAACAAAAAAATTAAACCATATCTTTTGAGTAAGTGTCCCGCACTTGTTGTGTAGAGTTCATAAGTAAGGTTAAGCCAGCGTAAGAGTAAGAAATCTTATGTTAATTTTTAATCACACATCTTAGGCTAAGAATGGTATCGATATAGTTTTGGATTTTAATGCTAAAATCAATCACCGATCATGAAAAATATCACTGAATTCGCTATCACTACCGATGGTGCAATAAAGGCTACAATGGGGACAAACCCAATGACAACCAGTCGTTTAATAGTTGAGAAGGATAAAATTTTATTTCCAAGAACTATGTATATATATATATGTATATATACCCACAAAAATGTTATAAACATAGTTAAAATACATTCTACAGCCTAGGAAAACCTTCCGAGTCTAAAAATAATTTCCGCTCCGTCCCATCAGCGCAAAAAGCACTTGACGACAAATCAGCAGTCGTCTCCCAGGGCCCTCCCCGCTCGAGTCCCGCATTTCCTCCCTCCGACTCCGAACCCGTTCCGCAACTCTTAACCCCCAAAGAACCAGGCACGCAACTTAAAGCCTTCAACTACCTCGCGCGGCCAACACTGTCGACCTCGGTAGTTCAGCAGGAAGGCGATGGCAGAATCGAGGGGCCCCGCGCCAACCTGTTACCGAGTATTTCAAGAGCTTTCCACCTGTGGCTTCAGTGACATCAGAAGAGGGGGGGGGAGGGGTCGACCAAGGTTCTATTGGGTGGACTAATGTCGACAACTTTCAAGCTCACTTGAAGTATTCTCAGCCGAAAGTTTCTATTTTTCCCTTTATTAAAGCATTTAGAATCCGTCGTGCGGATAATTTCTTCTTTTAAGATTATATACTGACTGCCTTTTGATGCGATGAGCTCAGAAATATAAATTGTATGTGTTTTTTATGAACAAATGACACTAAACTGGATTCAATGGTTAGCAGAACGATCGCGATGCCAAAAAGAGTCGTCCGAGAACGACTGTGCTCAAGTTAACTGCGCGAGAGATATCGTATGAGGGGCGGTGCGTGCTATGTGCAAAATAATGGGCGACGAAACCGTCTATTATAAATTAATTCATGTCCCAAGATTAAAAGATCGCGGAAGGGATTGACTTAGCTCACCGTTGGAGTTGTAATAGCTCAACCGTATTCTAAATGTCAGTGGTGATTTGGTCGTTTGGTCCTTGGTTGATGGGCTTGAAAGGGTGCAGCGAAGTGTGAATTAGCATGCACCTAATTATGGGCTTGGGTGTTTGATTTTACGAGGTGAAATTACTGCATCATGGGGGAGAATAATCACATAATGGATACAAAAAATATTGCATTAAATCTTGCGATTCATTAAAGGCATCATTAGAAATACCTTTTGCGTAGCATCAGTCGCACAAACTATAATCACACCGATTGCAGAAAAACGAAGAAATCTTTTCTCAAGTGGTATATTATTGTGTGCTATATGCTAATTTCTAGGTGTGTGTTTTTGTACATATATATATATATATATATATATATATATATATATATATGTATATATATGTATATATATGTATATATATGTATATATATGTATATATATGTATATATATGTATATATATGTATATATACATATATATATATATATATGTTTATATGTTAATTGTATATATATATATGTCTATATATATACGTATATATATATATATATATATAAATATGTGTGTGTTTGTGTGTGCGTAATTATATATAAAGTCGAATCTCGAAGGCTCGCCAGTGTTGTGACTATCGGTATTGTTAGCCAAAAGACAACTAAAGCAATGCATAAAATATGCGAAAGAAAAACCGCATTATATATATATACATGTATACTTATATATATATATATATATATATATTAATATATATATATATATATATATATATATATATATATATATATATATATATATATATATATATATATATATAACACTTTTGCGAAAGTCTCACGGACGTGAATTATAATGTATATGAAGTTAGCACTTGTGGACAAAGACAAAAACACAGAAATACACAAAAAAGAAAAGAACTCTGTTCTATCCTTCTCTTCCTCGAGAAAGCTAGTGAGTTTGTTTTCTTTTTTTGTGTGTTCCTGTGTTTTTGTTCGCTAATGCTAACACCATATACATTATATACATATGTATATATATACATATATATATATATATATATATATATATATATATATATATATATATATATATATATATATATATATATATATATATATATATATCTTTATATGGATGATGTACAATGTACTACTAAGTGTAACCGGCTGATGATACGCTGTAAAGGAGAATGAGTCTAATTCAATACTTTTTGAGCAATTTGTAAAAAAATTATTTCCTTCGCGTAGCTAATTATTTGATAGTGCACGTATTTCCCTTCTGTTTACAACCAAACACAAAAAGCGCGGCAAGGGCAACCTCACGTCCTAAGCGCAGCGAGAGGGTCGGAGAATTACGAAGAGGAGATTTGGAATGAATTTTTGCTTGGTCACATCATCTTAGGGGCGTTTAAATGTTTGGTGGCGGAAGAAAAATGCTAATCGGAACTAAGAAGTGTATCCTTTAAACCCCACTGCGGATGGCCCATGTGCAATAGATATACGTATAGGATCTTGTCTTTATATATTTCACCGCCCATCTCCCATCGATTCACTTTATGTTTTCCTTTCGAGCCCTCTTTCGCTTCGTGGGGTTCGAAATAACACAGGCAGTCGTCCGAATGCGCAGAATTGACTCCTCCTTTTCATGTGACCGATGGCGCTCACGAGTGAGGAGTACGGAGGGTCACTCCATCAAAGCGGTGGACGGACCGTTCGACTCGAGCAATAAACAAATCACGACGAAACCGTTATCAGTGGCGCACGAGAAAAATATTGCCGGGAGATTAATATTCTCGAGCAAAATCTCTAGCACGAAGTCCAAGTTCATTCTTTTCCTTCGAGCCCATCACCGGACGAACTCGTTAAAAGAGTTCTATCCCTTGCTCCTTCTCCACCGTTCCTCGAGAGCGGGGAAAGCACTGAAGGAACTGGAAGTTGAGTTAAGAGTGGGCAAGTCCTCGATCGTACGCGACAGCGCTCGACGAACTCTCCAAAAACGACAACAAACCCACGAGAAGCACACTCGAAACGGGTCCCTGTACCCACCTTAACCCCTCTCCCCAAAAAGTGAAAGGGCGTTCTCCGTACAAACACACACACACGCCGGAATCACAGTCGCCAAACACTCGTGCGAATCTCCTCCTCAATCCAATCAGGTGTGGCTGTGTATGTCTTTTGTGATCTCCTTTTGTTATCACCAACCTTTACCGGAGAGCTTTCTTCTTGGGATCGTCCCGATCAAACAAGCGACGACTCACACAAAGAAACGAAAATATGATGCGACGAGTCATTTGCTCATATAATATTTATATATTTATATAGATAGGTAGATATATATATATATATATATATATATGTGTGTATGCATGCTTATATAATTGTGTTTGAGGAAGAAAGAAAGCGTCTTTTTTTTTTTGGTTGGTTCCCTTTCGTTTAGAATGCCAGCTCGACGAACTTCCGTATCGTAGAAAAACCCATTGGCGGCGAAGCCATTGAAGTGAATCCCATCAGGGAGGTGGCGGGGTCTCGGCTCTCGACTGAGGGGACGGCGTCCTATCGATGAACTCGAGCGCCACCGACGATCCGTCACCGCCCTCCTCCTCCTTGACTGCCGTCAGGCCGGATGACGCGGCGGCCGCCTGCTCCGCGCTGATTGTTATCGGCTCGAACCCCGGCGAGGGCATGTCCTTCCTGGATGGCGTGACGGGCTCCGAGGCATCCATGGCCATCTTCAGCTCCTTCTCCCACGCCTTCTCCTTTCGCTCCCTCTCCTTCCTCTCCAGCTCCTTCTGGCGATTGTAGACGAGGAAGGGGAGGACTGGAAAGTGGTCCATATCACCACCCGGAGATTCCTGGGGGTAAGACGGGTGGGAAATATGTGAGTGAGTTGTTCCTTGCGGATACTGCGCTGAAAGGACGACCCTTTGATGGCCGCTATGATAGTCGGGTCGTCTACGCCGTACCGGCTAGCGGGTTTGATTATCCCTTAGTCATTACTCACATTGTGGTTTACCCCAGTAGTCTTGGGCGAATAGTGAGCTATGATTACGGCCCTGTTGCGTCTAAAAATTAAAGTATAATACGTACGAGACTGTGATATACTGGGTTTTGAGAGATGGGTTTAGAAGAGGAGGGAACAAGTAAAATGAAAAAGAAAGGTAAATACACGTAAAAGTACAAGGTATGGTAGAAGAGGAGAGAAGGTAGCTGGAAGCAATGCAAAGGAGGCAAGAAAGGTCAGCCAGTCAATGGCACGACTCCGAGATCTTATTCCTGAGATTATCATAAAATCCCTCAACACAATGATGTGTTGAATTAGTGATTTAGTAACTAACTGTTGGAAACAATCACTAAATCTTATGATGATTAATTATGGTATTTATGATCTTATTCTTCGTGTACTGATGAAATAAAAAACTCACCATGCCAAAATTTGCAAAAAAATGACAAATTTGGAAATATAAAACTAATATAATTTCTCAGATAAGAAATTTGGGGGAACTTTTTGATAACTAAATGTCGTCAAAAAGAATTTTAAGATACATATGAGTAGGCTTGACACTATTAGCATCCGTTTTCATTGATGCATTAAATTATTTCAATATGATATACGGTCTACATAAATTCAAAGAATTCAAATGATAAACTTATTATTGAAAGAAAAAGGCATACAATTTACTACTGAATGATGCTCTTAATTTTGGAAAGAAAATACTTTGTTTTTCTTCGTACATTTTATTATGCACGACCTAGGTTTCGACTAACAAAGTCATCATCAGCTGAAGTACAGAAAACAAATTGCTTTATGTACGCGCTATATACATTACCCTTCATTTTACTGGCACAACCTTTGTATATTGAAAAGGGGAGCCTCTCATGAATTCTAAGCAAATTGCCTTTTCAGATAATGCGTATGAATGATACACGGGAAATTAAAATAAAAAATGATTCAATGAAAATCATGCACTTTAACTAATTAATATTGGAAGTATTTTCCAAAACATCATCATCAGAAAGGAAGGCAGCTGAAAAGATTTTGCGACCATTCATTTCCAGTTCCACCAGCAACTTGTTGAATAAACTCAACTCATCCACTTGATATCTGTAATCAATATTATTTGGGAGGGTGAAAAATATCTCCATGCCTTCCATCTCCTTGTCTCCAAAGCTTCAATGTTATTTCTTTTGACAGAGATTATTCAAAATGAGTTTACATCTCCAGCTCAATGAAAACTGTCGATCCCGGAAATATGCCTGATGGATGCCTGATGACCAATAATCTCTTTGCCGGACAAAGTAAAAATTGAGGTGAAGGAGATTGTTTTGTTTCAAGCAAATATGATTTCTCAGCGTCCCCTCACCTCCCCCTTATCCTCTCACTCTCCCATTTGCCCTTTGAAGGGCCACACTAAGCTCTCCCATTACCTTGAAAGCCTTCTTATCCCGATGGATGGAGGGACAGATAAGAAATTCCTAAAAAGGGAATGCAAAATCACGGAATGGAGGGCTTCGGCAGAGAGGAGGAAAGAGGGAGGAGGGGTAGATGGGTGGAATAGGGTGTGGGTTGGTGGCAACGATCGAAGGGAAATGCGGAAAATCCCGGACGGCTCTGGGGGGATGAGGAGACGGTCCTGAGGAGAGGGTTAGTAGTAGGAGGATGACGATGAAAGGAGGCCCTGAGAAACAAGGTGGAGAGACTCACGATGTCCCCCGGGGTGCCCTGGGTCTCCCGCAGCGACCTCTGCTTCGCCAGACGCTTTTTCTTCTTGTGCAAGGGCCGAGTCTCTATGATCATCTCCTCCAGCTCGAAGGTGGGATCGCAGTTCAAGTGGTCCTTCTGCAACGCAAATAATATTCATGCAAGGGCGGGGTCTCCGATTCCCAAAGACCACCACTTGGGCACCGCTTACGGTAGCTGTGGTGGCAATTCGTCATGCACGGGCCTGGAAGGGCGCCAAGTTTACGAGTATACACAAGAGATATCGAGCGATAAAAAATATACACCATGGGCGATCATTTGCCATGTTAATTAAGCAATTGCAACCGAGGAACTGGCGCACTACCGCGCATTGAAGTTGCGGGGATAGCCATCGATATTCAGCAATGTTAAAGTTATTTTCTGGATGTAATATAGTTATAATGAAAATATTCCATTATATTATTAGGAACATAATGGATCATTTCTATAACAAATAGTGTTTAAAATTTGATGAGCCCACTTCATCAGGAGTTAAAATTAGATTTATATTAGAGTAAATGGATTGATACACTAATTACCGTATTAATTCTTTATGTGCACAAAAAAACAGTTAAATTTGTTTAATGGTGCACTGATAATTACAATCCGAGTTTAAAATGTTAAGAAAAATCTTGAAATTGAATATATCAACTCTGATTAAGTGACCTCGAGTTCATCAGACCGTTATATTAGACACGCATACAAAAAAACCACAATTATCAACCTGGAGGTTGTTTTGACAGGTGAGGATAGAGCCCACTTAGTACTAAGCTCAACGGCGCATGAAATTCACACATCAGGGTAGAGGGGTCAGCTCATTTCCCCGAGTCGCCAATAGCTTCCCAAGAAGAAATGGTGCCTGAAATGTAGATTGGGTGTAGCTGAGGGCGCACGGAGGCGTCATCCAGAATCTAACCCGGGCTCTCAGGTCAGTTGTCCAGCCTAACCACCCGACTTCCTGGTCCTCTAGATGCATTAATGCCAATTTGATAGCCAATCAAAGTCAGCCCTTTAATTTAAAATGGAACACCATTACCAACTGCTACTGTTTCAAAATAAATATTACCATATTTAATCAGAAAAAAGTTCTATAAAGTCCATGAGTTAATCATACACTTTAATTATTTTCCTCTGATGGTGAATGGTTTTGAAATAAGTACCTCTATAAAGGATACTGGGAAATATGTTTCACCTTATAAATTATATGAAATGAAAATACTACTTGTAATATTACAATGTAGTCAAATAAGGGACTTATACAAGTATAGTTTAGGTCATTTATTAGAGCGTATGTTAAAAATAAATGAAGGCGAATAACTATAAAAAATTCATTAAGGTAATTGAAACGAACAGCGAAATTTTCATGAATATTCAAGCACCAATTAAGAGAACTAAATTGTAAAACACACCGTTACCAGAGCGGGATGAAATGGTAATGTGAGCTATTTAAAGAAATGTAACTTTTTCTCTTGTTTGTTTTTCAATCAGAGAAATTGAACGAAAACACTGCAGCTCATGTTACTGGAGTGGAATGGGAACAATGACGTACCCAACCTAGCACTGCCTAGTACCCTGAATATCCTGCCGATGCAATACCCATTAAATGAACCCCCCCCCCTCGCCCATTTCCCGTGGGTCTGACATATACTTCAAATAAAGGGAGAGGGAAACTGAAAATTCAATGGAACATTATATCGATCACGATAAGGTGTGCGGAACCGTTTCTAATAGGAATGTGAATTCTAATTATGCATGCCCGTAACACCTGCGACGCACACGCGTCCTCCGCAAAGAGCGGGCGGAATAATGGCGACACTTTTGAGTTTATCTCCATGCTCCCGCGCGTACTCTTAACCATGAGAAACGGTGGTTGCACACCCCAATCAAATAGTTTGAGATAATGCACTCGGAAAACACGTGGAGGCTAAAATTCTCCGCACGAGAGAAACAGATTGACTTATATTCGTGAGTCTGACGACTCACGAATGAAGATAAGGGCGACATTACATGAGCTAAGTACTTTCATTGTAGAAATGGGAGCCGTGGGAATATTTTTATTACGCGCATTTCCTATTTATTAGTACATTTCTAATAGCTATACTGCCTCAACTACTATTCAGAAATAGTATTTGCAAAATGTGCGTCTGAACAAACTACTACTACTGCTACGAACGTAACCGAACTCTTCTTTCTCTTTGTAAATCCGTTTAATGAACCAAGTTACCTTCACATTCAAATAAGGAAAACAGTGGAATGAAATTGGTGTACCATATTTTAATAATATAGACGAGGTAAATGAGTGTTACGTAGGAACAATAGCGATTCCAATGAAAACATCGAGGAAAGAAATTAATTTTAATTAATGGCTAAAGATTGAAGGAATGAAATTTATATAAATAGGAGGAATGAAATCCACCGAGGAACAAAATTTACCTAAATAGCCTTATATCTAACTAATTTTTCCATTTCACCCTTAAAAAATAACAAATTGGACGCGGAGAACATTAACAGTGGCATTTAAAATATAATAATTACTGATATAGTGCCGCATATCGGTCCTGTAGGATTAAAAATTATTAAATTCTACTTAAAATTGAGTAAAATAGGCTTGTGACGCCAATTAACCGAATAGAGTACAAACTAATCGCATACTTTTTCAGAGGCGACTACTTGCTGAATAGATTTGTGGAATAAATATGAACGAGAAGACCTATGAGTCTTCTCGTACAGGAATGGATCGGATGAAATACTAAAACAGTTAACGAAAAACGTGGTGTCAAAGAAATATGAAGACTTGAAGAGGCCAGCCGATTGGATAATTAATCGGAGAGACGCGTAATACAAATATCAAGATTAATGATCAATGGTGAAGAGGTCTTAAAAATGAATGCCTCGGCAACAAACCTGCGATTTATAAATAAGTACACTTAACTATTAAAAAAGGCAAACTTTAAAGGTATCTCAATCAAATTATGAACCTAAAAAAATACGAAATATATGCATAATTTCTTCTGAGCATTGACGAGAAACTTTACATGCAAAGATAATGGACTATTTTATTAATATATGTAATATTTTTTCAGAATTTTAGGGTTGAATTAATCAAAAAGATAGTCAAAAGCCTGCATCTCATTTAGAGGCCAGGGCTACGGATTGTGTACAAGGTTCCGGGCTCATGGTGTAGCCGTTTTATTTGAGCAGCCCCAAATAAAATCCAAAGGTGGTCCTGTATTCTAACCAAAAGAACGTCGTGGAAAACCGCAGGCGGTGCTGTGATAGGATCTGGCCTTCCTCTTCTGTAAGCGGGCAATTCACCCCCGCTGGGCTTTTCTCATGATAAACTTCTCTCCAGTTTATCAATTTCATGAATCTTCAGGTTGTTTAATGTGGGTAGATGACATGATATGTTTAATTGAATAAAAAATATCATTAAAAACACTCATTTCGTCTCGAAAGCGAGATGCGCATTAGCAACGGCAATCCTGGGGTCTGGTCCCCATATGAATAGGATAAGACAACGGTTGGTGTTTGTTGACTACTGATGGTCGCTCAAAGACCATCTTATCGACAGTCCAATAGAGTCGCAGAGATGATCTTACGGGAGGTGTGAAAGGCGGCTTTAGCTGCTTGCGCAGCACGGCGTCGAAATCCAATCCGTGCATTGAAGGCTCCTCACGTAGGCCCTGGATGCTCTTCAGTCGATTCTCTGGCTTAACACACAGCAACTGAGGGGAGAGAAGCGCAAACAAACCGTTTTAAAACATGACGCTAGCAAAAAAAACTAAACATTTGCGTTCAATTATATTATGTTGTATATTATTTTCACTCTTCTGACATGAATTTGCTTTGTTTTACACCCAGAAAAAACCTTGCAGCAAAATTATTATTATTATCATTATTATTGTTATAACCAACATTTAAGCGTAAACCTCCGGATAATTTTAAAACCACTGTAATCGACGAGGAGGTTGGTTGAATCGACGGATTGTGGTTAATCACCATGTCGTGTGAAATTTAACACACCTGGGTCATATGGGAGGCATTTCCTTTGCCTATGCCTTCCCAGGAAGAACTGGTAACCGAAAAATCACACGGCTTGAATGAGGCTGACACTGCTCAAAATGATCACCAGAAATCGATCCCAGGTTCTTCGACCAGTATCCCAACACTACACCTTGCCTCCCTGATCATTTAAAGAAACATGGAGCTCAATAGTTTTATTTTTATCACACATGGATATTTCTAAGGACAAGTTCTAACTTCCGTTGAAATTAAAGTAATCTATAGGAACTTAAATTTCGGTTAATGCGAAATAAATCCATTTTCAGCGGTGAAAATGTTTATTGGTCATGAAACAAATCTATTTGCGCGCATGAATCTAACGTTTGGAATCTCGAATAAAATATTTACTCTTTCCAAACAATCCGCAAACGGAGTCTGGTTGAAGTATTACCAGAACTTAATGGAAATTGGCAAATAGTAGGAGGGAATCGTCAACATTTGTAACGAATCTTTCAAATAAAAATGTAGCAGTTGATGGTTAAACATTTGCCCACCGAAACTCGCATCCCATTCCTACGCATAAAATTCCTGATGTGTAATCCTCTATGATGTTGGAATTTAATTTTAAAATCACTCTTAAGAATCCACGGTATAACTGCGACAGCGTCAGTAATATTTATCGAGTGCGAGCTTAAATAATAATAGCGAGAAATTTAATTGTGAAATTCAAAATTTCATTAGAACAAAGTTTTCTCATGGAACGATTATTTAATCAAGTATACCAGTTCCTGATTGAAAGCATGATCATATGACCTCGACGTTTTGGAAGAGATTGCACGCTCCGCTGATCCTGCGTTAAGCTATATTGGCAGGGACGATGATACAATTCGCGGTAGGGTCACCCATGCCTGATAGGCCAAAGGGTGGGAGCCAGACAAAAAGTAGTCCGCGCTGCGCCTGATGAGACGACTGCAGAAGTATCCGACCCTAGTGGCGAAGAAATTTAAAGTGATGGCGTCACGCTAAAAATAATAATTAGTAAGGTACGGGGAAACCGCCTCGATAAATTATTCCAAGAAAATATGATGGATTCCAATTTGAAAACTAATCCCGGAAACTACGAGAACTAATCCATAGGGCGGATGTCGGGTCGGGCAGCGTGGAAGCAAGGCCTCAGCGGTCGTCTTCACATGAAATACTCGGAACTCCAGCTGAAGCGGCTGCAGTAAAATATATTGGCAAAGAAGAGGAAACAAACTGCAGGAACTGCAACTTGGAATATTAGGACGATAGTGATCATGGAAAAAAAGCTGGAAAATATGAAGGAGGGACGAAAAAAAAGACGAAATATTAATATTTTATGAGTTAAGGAATTGAGACGGAGAGACAGTGGAGATTGGTTGAGCGGTAAGTTCAGAGTAATTTATAGTGTGGCGGGATACAGAGAGGCGGAGAAAAGATGCGGTGATATTAAAGCAAGGCTTAGGACGTGGGCTAATAAAAATTGAGGAATTAAGCGAAATAGCATTATACGTGGAGGTTAAAGCAGAGAAAACACAACAGGTTTTTATATAGGTTTGGTTTTCAGAATTAATCCCGGAAAATATGGGTTAAGCGTATGCAATTAACAATTAGAAATAATGTTGCATGTTGTTGCAAGGAAATACTCGATATGGTATGGCTGGCAGTGATTGGTATGTGCTACTGGCCGAAGGGAGAGAGATAATTGCAATGTAGAAGTGAATGTTTTAGGGATAAAAATTACCGCGAATAAATACCAGTTCACAATTGAAATATTTTAATTATTACAAATATTCAAACAACAAAATAAACATACAGGCTGGTACACGTACGAAATGACGAGAGATAGAGAGATTATTAGGCATATATTTAGGGATGGTATTACCAAACTTCCCCGGGGCGGATGCAAATTATCATATTTTAGTGCTCATGAAATGCAATATTAATTTCAAGAAGATAAAAAGGGAAGAAATGGATTTCTAAAACTTTAGAGGAGCTAAAAAATAAGAAACACCAGGAAGGCATCGACAAGATCCCTGGCGAACACCAAGGAATGGGTAAAGTAGAAGAAAGAAGGGGTTATTATTAAAATGAGACGAGGAAATTCGCAAATGAGACCATAAGGTCAGTAAATACGTAAAGGCTTAGGAAACTATGGGTTACGGAAAGAATGGTTGGTGAGATGGACGAGAGAAGGAAATGGAAGAATATGAACAAGGAGCTAGATAGGAGAAAGTATAGGGAGAAAAATTAAATATGACGATAAACCAATTATACGAAAGAAACGTAGTAGAGAAAGAAACGTGCAGATATGATTAATTCATTGAGATCAAATGGGCTTCACACTGAGACTGAAAGAATTGTCAGGAAGGAAGGAAACCCATTCAAACTATGAGACGCGATAGGAAATCAAAGGAGAAGTTATTCAGCCACCCAGGAAAGAATATGAAGACAATAAAGAAATATTAATGGAGAAATTAGTTCAGTGAGTTTAGACACAAAAATGTGTATGAACAATAATATCCAGTGTAAAAATACAATGCAAATGATGTACCTAATTAAATTAAATACTCGAAAAAGCTTTTCATTCAAAATTATAAGAAAAAGCAGTGCAATCCCTGACTTTGTCCAGTATCTCGAGGCCTCCAATTTTTTCAATTATATGCCTGGCAGAAATTGATTTATGTATTTAAGAAGGGTAATATAAACTTCAAAACCTCACTATTGAATTTGCTTGCATATTTTTCGTTTTCTATACATCACTGACCAAAAGATATCTAAAAAATTATGAAGGGGTTAAATTTCCTCTAAAAACTCATAGAATAATATTTTACGTTCATTTGAACTATCATTTAAAAAAAAAATTCTTCATTTTTAAGACAACCACCTGCCTTCCCTTAAATCTATCTTTTGGTCTGATTCATTACCCGGAGGTTGCTCACGTGAACTCGGAGAGAAATAATTAAGGGATCTTATTCATAAGGCAAGAGACGCTCGATAAGATTCTGATTCTGAAAAGGTTTGATGGATGATTATGAAGCGGTCTGATTATTGCAATCACGTCTCCGTACCAACAGCATGGCTCTGAATTTTAAGAATCCATGAGAGTTTTTGTGCTCCCACAAATTGTAGCATGCAATGTCACCCGTGAATTAAAAAACCGATTCATCATTGCAGCAATTCTCGTTTTAGGTTATGAGGAATATTGAAATATAATGATGGTGAACTGATACGGTAAGTGTGCGGGACCGGATAGTCTACAGGAGGGATGAATGAGTGTAGAATCGGAATCATTGAGTGCATGAATCGGGGTCATAGAGTGTTGAAAGGAAAGATTATATGAGACGAGATGGAGATCAAGAAAAATCATGATTTTAACACTAAGCGCGATATATTGTATGAAAAGGTGAGAATAACATAGAATTTATTTATTACTTGAGTTTTTTTCCGTTATCTGTCATCAGTGAAACTTCTGATCCACGTTTAATGAACTGTTGATGACCTAAGCTCCTTCCCAACTCTCTTATTTGTAGATCGCAGCGTATGCGTTGGCTAGGAAAGACTGTCAACCAATCTAACTGGGACACATAAGGATAACTTGTAACGGGCATTAAGGCAATGTGGCCCCAATTTTATCGCTCAGGACAACTATCTTACCAAATCATGCAAACAGAGGCAGTTACACCACGAGCAATTCTAACACCTATTTTTTAGATGGATATAGCTGAGGCAACAACGTAACTCAAATACAGGATCGAGTCCTGCAGGGATTAAATATTTCTTCTACTGCCTACATCCTAAATCACATATAAGAAGGCGCGGGCCAAACGGTGTCGCGCGGTTCGTTGGGTAGAATTCTGATGAATGAAAAATTATCACTTTTTTTTAATAATTCAGTTTTTCAATAAACCGCAGGAAATAAAGCAGAAGAAATAGGAGGGAACAAGGCATACTTCTTTGTGGCTGCGAGGGAACGTTAGGCGAAAGTATCGAATTGGAAAGTTAAAATCACATGATGTAAATTTTATCCAACACATCCCAACAGTCTTTCTAGAATAAACTGGACCTGTAGCAAAACTTTTCCACATCTATCACGGAGCGGTCACACCTTTCTCATGAATAGCGAAAAAATTATCTTAGATTATGCTGGATTAACTCACTGATAGGGCGATATCTATACAGTTTAAGTCATTGATGCTGTCAAAAAATCACTTTTTTGTGAAAGACATGTTCCATTGCCGATTTGTTTTGCATGAATGTCAGTTTTTATAAGCTTGATGGTGCTTGAAGAGACTTTGAAAGAATTTTGATGCACTTCACAACAGTGCAAAGGGCCAGTTAAATTTCAATCTGAAACATTCTTCATTCAAAAGCACTGAAAATCTCGCGAAAATATGGATTTAATCTGAGTGACTATATGTTTCATTAAAGCGTTAATCCCAACGAGATTATTTGTTTTGGTACTACAGTAGTTGAGCAGTGCCTTTTACTTAAAATATCTCCGAAAGTTAATAAAATCAAGATCTCCTCTGCTCAAGTTCCTCTTTAAGTGCGCTAAATTTTTACGTTTGGCATTTATGAGGTAATAAATATTTATGGGGTGGAATTATTTTGGCATTCGTAATCACGAGGCGAAATCCGCTGATTTCGCTCGGCTGGATGCAATTTACGTAAGTGCGGGATTCATGGAAGGATGGTCACAGTTACTGTACCGAAATGAGAAGAAAGTCCATTGAATTTTGTTGACATACTTTTCATGAGTAAGGAGCAACTTCATATTAAATGGATTTACCGTGGAAAGCTCACAGGTTGTTCATGGAAAAGAAGAATAAGATATCCACTTCCATTTCAAAATGAAAACTGTAACTTTTTACTGCGGAAGTTCCAGCAAGGAGCGGGCTCGATTAATACGAGGGTCATCCGGAAAGTAGTACCCGTTCGTGCCGCATGAAGTGCTGACGACGCGAGTAGCCGCTGGACGAGGTCAGATAGCTTCAGTGGCTTGTCTGCCTTCTCTGAGCCAAGTTGCGTGACGCTAGCATTGCCTGTGTTGTTTCTGTGATTGTTTATAATGTTTAAAAAAATTGAGAACGCCGCCAGTTGTGAAGTGAGGGCAGTGATTAAATTCCTCAATGCAAGAAACGTTCGCCCATGTGATATTCATCGCCAATTAAAGGAGGTGTATGGAGACAATGTAATGGACGAGTCGTCTGTTCGGCGGTGGTGTCGCAACTTCAACATGGGGAGGGGGAACACACACGACGATGAGCGTTCGGAGAGACCGTCTGTCATTACAGACCAACTGGTGAGCTCAGTTGACGAATTCGTGAGGAACGATCGGCGCGTCACAATTGATGACATCTGTGAGCATTTTCCCAATGTTTCTCGAACAATTGTTCATGAAATTGTTAAACACCATCTGCATTATGCAAAAATTTGTGCAAGATGGGTCCCTCGCGTATCTCAATGAGCTGGCGGCGAAGGACTATGCAGCAGGAATACAGAAACTTGTCACACGTTATGACAAATGCCTTAATTTGCTTGGAGATTATATTGAGAAGTAGTTTAAAGTATCCTCTTTCAAATAAAATTTTTTATGTTTGTTAATATTTACTTTTGTGTCTTTATTTCACGAACGGGTACTACTTTCCGGATGACCCTCGTGTGTGTGTGTGTGTGTATATATATATAGCGAGAAAGTCTTCTCCAGCATCGTGATTGGAGTTCCAGGAATCTCATTTTCATTTCCATTACGGATTGTTTTTAATAATTAGTGAGGGCCCATGGTTGGTGTGAGGGGCCTAATGAAAATCTACCTCCGCGCGAAAATTACAAAGAATATTACGTAGGTGCCTCAATGTATTCATCTATGAACAGCCAAGATAAATCGAAAAGAAGATAATAGATAGAGGAAATGGTACGTGGTTTTGAGTTGGAAGCTCTTCAATCACTTTTATGCCCCTGTACTATGCCCCTTAGTCTATATTTCACATAAAAGCAAGCTTTCAAAAATCCAGATTGCTCCAGATCCAGTTGGTAGATTTACCTCTGAACTAATTTGATATTCTCGTATGAAATATTTCGTCAATCATGAAATCATGTAGAATGCTAACAATAACATAGTAGTGAATGAAATGTTGAGAGAACATACATTATGACAAAATTGAACCTAATACGGTACTGTGAGCATGCGCATGTATCAGACTCACAACACGTCATGTTCTCATAATAAGCTCAGCCCGTTAGCTGTGATCTGGAATGAATGGTACAATACAGTGAAGAACGCTGTCTAACATTCTCATCACAATTCCTAACTACTCTTAATTAAAACGTATTTCTATCACTTACCCGTAAATTTCGCACTTACATTTTCTTCAACATGCACACCTTAAGTCCAGTTTTTAATTAAGTATTAAACATATTTATAAATATATACTATTCCTCTTTATTAATTTAGTTGAATATGCAAAATTTTGCGGACAAACTCTTTCCGAGGAGAAAAAGCTCATTTAAAAACAATCACTGCAACACATTTATTCAAATTCAGCTAAAATTATCAAGTACCACAATAATGTTGGATTTCATACTTACAGCAAGGGACAAAGTAAGTGCACAAATACCACTGTTGGCACGATAAGGAGTCTCTCTTGCACATAACACGTTGAATACATTATAAATAACATTTATTTTCCTTAAAACAAATAATATATCACTAAATGAATATTTGGGGAAAACTTTTATAGAAAAAATTGGTCTTAAAAGAATAATTAGTGATTTAAAGGGGCATATTTAAATAAAAGCAAATAAAGCAGGGAGATAAAATGCTATACCTACGTTGGGACTTGGGAAGGGTTCATTAAATAAATGATCATCTATTAAGATTGCCAGAAGTATTGCCTTATGCCCTACCCACCGCCACGCTTGGCCGAAACGTAATTGTTGCATTGTAATGTTCATCGCATTAATCGCAAGAGGATGACTCCGTTAAAAGTTTTCACTTCTCATAACTTCCCTTGGCAATTATTTCTATTAGCCTTATGTCAAGCGACTACCGTGGTCCCTTTCTTCGATTGTTCTCCCCACTCTGATAATTTCTCTGTCTTTTTTTAGAATTAGTTAATTATTAATATATTCTATAATCATAGTAAATTATTGATATTATCTTAATATTATCATCCAAGTAAAAAATTAATCGATCATGTACTTCCTCTAAAACATGACTTCCTGATTTTTTTCGTATTTACCTATTACTTTTTTCTTCTGCAGCTTTTACTGTCAATTTTGGATTACATATTAATATTTCACATTCTTCGATGCCATTATCATCCGCCATATGTAATCGGTTTATTTATGTCTACTGGTATTTCAAAGGAGTACCTAATCCATTTACGATAATTAGCCTAAGTTTTAGTACCTATTAAACCAAATACTCAACAAATGTCCTTTTTCCTAAATACTGCTCCTCTCTCGCACTTAAGTCTCTCCCTCAATACCAATTAAAAATTACTACAGTGTTTTCTCTGGGAACGATAACAATTATTTCCTCCTACTATTCATGAAACCACCCACTTGTACCTAACGACGATGTTTTATCAACAGGCACACCGTAATAAACACTAAATACGTTGGTACGAATTGATTTACTACGAATAATATTCTATCACTCATTGGTCTATATTTACTACAAATCTTCATTATTTACCTTAGCCCTGAGTGGAATCACTTACCTTGAATCTAAAATCCTCAAATTATACGGATGCAATTGTATCAAGGCATAAATTCAATATTACGCATGAGTTAAAATATAATTAAATACGAGAACTTCCCGTTTGTATGATTGCTCATCAAAGTAAACAGTGTGTCTACTATGTACACTCATGATCGAGTCGTGAAGCGAATAAAATTCGATCTGGAATAATTTTTACTTCTATAATTTTTTGTGATTTTCCCACTGACGGCAATGATTGATAGCTGGATTCCGAATTCCAATTGAAAACACTCGGTACACTCACAACATGGATCTGCATGATCCACCTGTCTCGGAGATAGATTGGCAAAATTGGAAATCTTGAAAGTTCTCGACCACATTTTACTTGAAGAAGTTTCAAAAATTATAAAATAACACAATCGAGGTTCTTTTTCCTAATATAAGGAAAACGCAAGTAAAAAAAACGAATTTAAATTGAAAACAATATTGAAAAGCACCGCAAATACTCCTAGTAGAGAGTTGCAGGTGGAGGCAACTATTTAATAATTATGATTAGATTTGGTAAATATTCATATTACAATTCCTGATACGACTTTATTTCATAAAAATTAGGCAGAGATCATTTTCACTGGTGATAGAATGTTTAACACTGGGATAGGAGAGTGTTAGGCACAAGAGGCAAGATAGGAATAGGCATGATGGACGGAATAAATAGAGGGTGAAATTTTGCAGAATTAAGGAGGGGTATACTGAATAGGGTGCCAGATTTTACTATCGTTGGGAAGCTTAGCAATTGAGTGGTGCTTAGTTTGTGTGCTCACCTACCGTAAACGGTAGACTTAATTCAAATAATATATTTTTTGACAGCCAATGTAGTTACTGGCATTTATTACCTGTACGTGTTCGAGCGACCGGACGGCGATCCGCCGGTTCGACAGAGGAGAGGGGAAGCGAGTGCTGGGGTGTTAGGGAGAGGGGATGCAGACATCCAGCGTGGGGCGACTCACCTTTCGGATGAGATGGACGACGACACGGTGCCACGTGGAGGGGCAGTGGAGGCTCGCGGAGACGATCCGGCGGACCTCAGCGAGGGGCGTGGCAGCGTGGATGTCGAACGGCCGCACACCGTTCAGCATCTCATACGCCACGACCCCCAGGGACCACCAATCGACGGCGCAGTCGTAGCCGGGGCACTCGTCCGCGGAGCAGGCGAACACCTCGGGAGCTATGGGAAGAAAGACGAGCCAATTGAACGCCCGGACGGAATTTAGAACGTTGCACCCCTGGCCCTTCCGCCCAGTAGCTTAAGCCCACCTTAAAACCCCAGCGCTATGGCATTTTCAAGTGCTGTATATTCGTCCTAGCTACGAGAATAATGAGAAAATAAATATGAACCGAAAATAATTGATGGTACCCGGTGTCACTTCATGAAGTATAAACTACAGTAATCAACCCAAAGATTGGGTTGATGGGGATGGGCTCGCTTGATGTTAAGCTCAAAGGTGTGTGACATCCACACATCAGAGTGGGGGCTCCCTGTGCCGTCCGTGGTTTCACAGGAAGATCTGGTGTCGAAAAAAACACACAGTTTATGTGAAGCTGCCCAGAGGAGTCACCCGCAAGAGAACTCGGGCCCTCCAGTCAGCAGATCAGCGCCGTATACATTATTATAACGCCATAATAATTAGTATTATAACGCTTATAACGCCAGACTTAATGGAACACAAAATGCTTCAATGAAAGCAGTGACTTTTTTGCACCCCACTGGAGATTTTAGCTGGCAGACAAAGCCAATGGAGGAAACAATTTACTCCCAAGGGGGTTGTGGAATACCTGCATCAACCGACTGATGGGTCCAAACGAAAGACAATGAATGCAAGCACTGCCTATTTATGAATATTCCATGTATTACGGTGTAATGTAATGCGAATGGCAAACATAAGTTAAATAGTGGGCACATAAAATAAAATTTATTTATTAAAACTTATTTACGTATGGAGTTTATTTCTATACGGATGTGAAACGAGGGCGACAGGAGTATCACGGAAAGAGAGACTACAGACGATGGAAATTTGATGCTACAGAAGAGTTATGAAAATAAAAAAGAGAGAGTGACCAATGGAGAAGTGCCTCGAAGAGTAGTGTAAGAGAGGAAATTGTCAAGAAAAGAGGCAAACTTATTTATTTATTTTTATTTATATACCCTGCAAGCCAGCACCAGTGTGTGAGGCAGGGGGTGAATACACACCAGAATAATTTACCTGAGCATGTCTCTACCGCGGTTGAATAATGTTATTCTGATCCCCTATCGCTCGTGGAAAAAATGACATCCTAAACCTATCTGTTCCTTACTTAATCTCTCAAATTTTACAAACATGATTTCTCCTCCCGTAGTACGATGGGGGTAATAATAAATTTGCAGCATCAATGCTAAAGAGACACCCTTTCAATTTACAGGGGCGTTCCGAAAGTAATGCAATTATTTTTTAAATTCATTTGAACAGATTTACACAAACACTAAAATTTCTTCAAAGTACTGTCCTTGGGCCTCCACAGATTTTTTCCGGCGACACTGCCATGACCGGTACGTGACCTATAGGGCGTCTTCGGGGACCTCTCGCAAGGTTTTTGTCATGGCTGATTGGATTTCTTCTCTATACTTGCAGCAGATTCTCAAAAACACTTTGGATAACATTTTTCTTTGACCTATTTTATCATATTTACCTAGTACTCTTCTATTCAATCCTAATTTTTTGTTAGCTTATCCACATATTCCCCGTATGTGTTTCACCCAGGAGAACGTGAGTGATGGTAATGCCTAGGTATTTAATTGAGTCCACACATTTCATTTCGATGTTTCAAATGCAGTAGGCGTTTGGGAGGGAATTGCTCTTTTTCCAAAATTCTTAACTAGGCACTTTTTAAAGTTTAATTCCAATTACCAAGTGTCGCACAAGGTTTGTACGTATAGCATTAAGGTCATCTGATAAATCTGCTCTGTCCTTAGGATCACGGATATTACGGTACACCACTGCATCATCGGCCAATAAACGTATCTTACTAGTGATTACGGATTCAATGTCTTTAACGTTAAGTAGGAATGACAGAGGTCCGATAACAATTCACAGGGGAACACCTGAAGTAATTTCTACTGCAATTGAGCTCCATCTATGACTTCTCTTTGTACCCGACCATTAAAAGAAACTTCAACCCAACCCCGGTTATTTTTATCAATGTCAGATGCTTCTAGCTTTGCGATTAGTTTACTATGAGGTTTCTTTTTCAAGCCCTTTCTTGAAATCTAGAAAATCGGTTCCACTGGAACATTGCTCTCTCCCGAAGTAAGAATATCATGAACAAAAAGCGCAAGTTGTGTCTCGCAGGATCTACCTTTTCGGAAACCGTACTGATTTCTCATAAATAACTCCTGATTATCGCGGTGTCTCATTATCGAACTAAAAATTACATTTATGTTCCATAACCTTGCACAAAATGGATGTGAGGGAAACAGGTCTGAAATTGCTCGGTTCCTCCTAGTCTCCATTTTTAAATATCGGTATTACGTTAGCCATTAATTAAAATTAATGGAAAGCATTCTGAGGCACGATATTTTACCGAAGACCATAATTAAAGGTAATGTAGAAAGAAAGAATTAGAGAGGGACAGGAATGAACTCCAAAAAGCAGGAAGTAATTAAAAATGTCACTGCAAGGAGCTATTAGGGAATGAAGTAAAAGTCAAGGAACAGGATAATATCGATATATCCTACCAACCACCCCTAAGATTGATACTCCCGTGTTCATGATAAATGTTATAACAAAGGTAAGTGCTGGCTGTTCAAGATATTCAATAATATCTTGCCGTAGGAAGAATATCAGCCTTTGTTAATTTTCTGGAGTCGACGTATACCTCATGTATTTAAATTTTCAATAATAAATAACGATTAGGTTATGTCATTATCTAAATATTTACAGTCATCGACTTCTTCCCACAGTGCCCAATCAGAGCCCAAGTAATCTAGCTGAAATTTGATTTGAAATGTGAGGTTAGAGCTCCCTCGAACTATACTATAGATCACTTATACACTTTGGCATGCGGAAATCACATATTAGGCGCACAGTTGCTTTTCTGGTGCTGCCTATCCCAGCAATTTCTGGTACCAAAAAAAATGTATCCAGTGGCATCATGATGTAGGTTCAAAAGTATAACCATTTAACTAAAGATACTGAATGAGAATGCTTGAATTAGGATACTGTGTTAACTTTGCAGCGCTATGAATTATGCAACTTAACCTCTGAAGTTCCTGCTTCCCTACGCATTTCTCCACTTTTCCACAATATTTACCCTCAGAGGAGTATGTGGAATTTAATGTAGAAATTCCTATAATATTACAGAAAGAATCTATTAACCAAATTGAAGTAATAATACTAAAAACTCATCCATTCTTCAAGAAAGGAATAATTAAAATAAGGTCCAAGTGGGTTAAGGCATTCTTAATAATGATTTTTTAAACTGCTTTTACTTAGTGGAACTTTTACATTTAGGAAAGGAAAATTACAACTTTGTTGTTTCCACTTAATAATTTAATTTTACGACCCGGGTTTCAATACATAGTTCCATCTTCAGATGATCTTCATCTACCTGAAAATGATATTTATTGGAATCCGGGTCGTAAGATTAAAATATTAAGTGGAATTAACAAATATTCAATTTTCTTCTTTCTATTCTTTTACTTTTACTTCCATTTATAACTGCTATTTGATTTTTACTATCTCAACAGAGACAATACGGCCAGTTTCCATTCAATGTATTTTGCTTCTGAAGAATGAGATTGAGTGAGCGCACCCTCCATTTCAAATTGCTTCAAATTGCTTGCACATTGCCTAATTGCTTACAACAAAAACAAAAATCTCCGGTGGGATTACGCCATCACCCAAAGGCGAATGTGGGATGGAAAGCGGATAAGCACGGTCCCGAAAATTCGATAAATTTTCTACGGACCTGAATTTAACTTATAAGATTAGTTTCAAAGTTTGTTAAATAAGAAAAGAAAATATCTTCAATTTTTGAAGAAGTCACAATCATTGGAAATGTCAGCATGTAAATGGGAGAATGTTGTCGGTTTTCACATGCAAAGCGGAGAATGTGGGATTGTAAATGAATGGGATTCTCACGTGCAAAATGAAGATATTTTTGCGGAATTTGTTTCTATGCATTTCTTAAAAGCAAGGAAAGATTTTTATTAGACTCTTGCCCTGCTTCACCGTAACAAAACTGCACTTTACAAAATTACACGGTTGCAGCTACAGAATAAAAGAACAGAGGTGGTAAACAATTCTTCCTGCACGAGAAAAATATATAGTGCATTTTATACGACGGGACTTCTAAAGTGCCCGGGCACGAAGGCAAGCTAAAGGCATGTAGCACAAAACTGGTTCGGCTACCGGGACATCCCCGGGGAAAAACCATCTATACTCATCCAACTCTTAGAGCTTTCCTTACCCACGCGACAGCGTGAAATCCCAGAGTACGGGGATTTGAGCGGGATTATCTTTGACCTCCCTCCCCATGGACTACAACCGAGACGTGGAGGAAGTGTTCATTCCTATGACCCATAGAGATGTGCTGACGGGAGCAATTTCATTGCTCCTCGACAAAATTATGAATATGAGCTCTGGAAAATGCGGGTCTCGGCCTACCAAGCCCGGTAGTCTGGTAGAGGCAAACCTTACTTGATCATCATCACTCGAAATCCTTGCGAGGTGTAATTAACAGCAGCAACAGAGAAGAAGGTACAGGTGAGGTCCGAAGCATTTTAAATAGGCAGTTGAAATTGGCAGATGAGGACGATACTGAGAACAGGGATATAAGAAAATATTAAGTGAGATTAAGAGAGGAAATATTGATATTTTAGGGCTGAGCGAGGTGATATAGCAGGATAGCATTGATTACTGGAGGCGATGGCTACAGAGTGGAGGGCTAAAGAGCGCAGGGTAAAAGAGACAGAGGTGTAGCTCTAGTGTTAATCAAAACTGTTGAAAGAAGCGTCGTGCACATAGAGCTAAGAGTAATACATTAGTTTTGGTAGAAGCAAAAGCTTAACCTTGGTATTTATTCAGGTGCACATACCAATCGATAAGGAGAAAGAATGGGGCGCGTGATTAGAGGAAATAACCTCAGGTGCCCCTTTAAGGAAATACCCTGATATGTGGGGGATTGATACATGGCGGAGAGTAAAGGGAATGGTGGGAGTCATGTAATGTACTATGGTTTAGGAACAAGCAATAACCAAGGGGAGACAGGAATAGAATTATGCAGAAAATAGGTTTTAATCATGAAAAACACTAGATTCATGGTTAATTATCAACGTCGGTATATGTGGAAAAGCGCGGGGATTCAGAGAAAATTCAATCAGGGCTGTGATTTAGTGAGAACACGGATACAGAGAGCAACAGAAAAAAGATGAGAACATGTCAACAAAGAGATATGGAAAGCCGCAAACAAAAATAATGGAAAAGTTAATGGGAAAAGGCCAAGGAAATCATGAATTAGAGACAAGATGATAAGAAAGATGGATAAAAGAAGGAAATGGCAAATATAACCAAATTAAGAATCATGAGTTTGGTAGAAACATTACGAAGAGATGAACAGTACGCCGAGGCGGGAAAGTGACTTAAAAAACAATAATTGAGGCAAAAAAAATTGGTGGGAAATGTACTGCGAGGATATGATGAGCTTACCAAGAAATGGTGAAATTGGTGTAATATAGGTGTAATCACTATTAAACAATAAGAAGGGAAAAGCCTACATAAGTTTGAAAATACGGCAGGAATATTATTGATTGAACCATAAAAAATTTAAGAAAGATGGAAATAATACATAGAAGACCGTATGACAAAGATATTAGGCCAGTTAAATCATGCTAAAAAGATATTAGGCTAATAAATGCATGCAAAAAATATATATTTTGGATGGTGATGACATAGGTTCAGACCTACTCGATTGTGACATAGAAAGAGCATTAAGGGGAATGAAATAAAATAAGACTGCAAATGGATAAAATCCTCGCAAATACCTGCCTACAAAATGCGTTTAAGAAAAATTGGAAGGTAAATTTTGATGGGCTAATTCGCAGCATGAATGAGAGAGGAATTTCGCCGCAGAGGCAGAGTCAATATGTGATGAATATAGAACAAGTTTGATTTGGCACGCTTCTAAGGTGATACTTAGAATCGTAACTGAGAAAAGAACAAGAGGCCAAATGATTACTTAGAAGATGATTCGTTTGGATTTAAAAATGGGAGAGGTACGATAGATGCCATTGTTGTAATTAAGTAAATAATAGAGGGGAGCAGCGGAGTCAAAATGCGTTTCTTTAGTAAATTTCGAAAGGCGTTAGATTGAGTTAATTAGGTCGAATCAGTAATATTATCGTTTTATTCTTTTCAGAAAATAGGAGTAGATCGGCGACTAATCTACAACCGATACGGGTCACAGACTGCTCATGTGCGTGTGGCAGATGGAGTGCTGGGATGGGCAGTGTTGAGAAGAAGGTAAGCCAGTAAAAAAAACAGAGGTATCCATTATTACCCATGTCTTTTACTTGTACGTTAAGGGAATGATAAAAGTGACATGGAGAGAACTGGAGATGGATTAAAAGCCGGTACAAAAGGTATAAAAATCAGTCAAGTTTGCAGATGACCAAAATTTAGGTACTTAGCTAAGGGGCTAACAATTGTTAATGAGCGCAGGTGAAGGGTTACGCTGGATAGGTACGTGTTCATTTGACATCACATTCACAGTGCTAGGCACATTCACAGCAAGGTAGGCTACCGTGCATCGATATTGTCATTTGTAGCAGACTATATATTATGATCCGAAGGGACAAAACTCGTACATATATCATGGTAATTTCGGCCGGTAATTATCCCCGGTCAGTAATTAGTATTTGTTCCTCTGACTACAGTACGTTTAGGAGGGGTGGAAGATGGTTTATAGACAAATTGTGTCGGATATTTGTTCTTAAGGATCCCGAAGAGACTATTATGATTCATAAAGCAGTCTCTAAGGCTACAAACTAGCCTCTCCTCCCTATCTAGTTCATGATTTTATCCATTCAAATCATAGTACGTAGTTGCTTAAGTGCGTTCGTAGATGTATTAACCGGTGTGGGGGGAGCTAATCGAATTTTATTGCAGATTACTTTACCCCACATGGAATGGCTCCAAAGATAATATGCCACTTAAAAAATGTTCTCAATGAATGCTAATTTCTTTACTGAGACGGATGTGAAAAAATTACATGAATGGCTGTTAGCTAGCATTTTTTTCATATTTAGCAAGTCATTAATCATATTCAAATAAACAAAACATTGGAAGAAAATCTAGAGAAATTGATGGAAAACCTGACAGTAATAATTCACTCAATGCAAGGCTCTTAAGATGTATAAGAAATAGTTTGGCATGTGAAAAATAGTACTTATATTAGAGTCAAATTTACGGGCATGGATTAGAATCCATACGACACATGAAAAATGCATGAAAAATTGGAGCTTCTCATCCTTTAAAATATTAACGGGTAAAAAGATAACGAACAATTTTATAAGTTATTTAAGAAGAGATGGTCTTTGGAAATATATTGAAATGCCTCTGTACATAAACACCTAACTTCATCAATATTTTCAAACTTTGAGCCATTGGCCATTTTTATATAGCTACTAAAATTTCGTATACAAGATTGAATATATATATATATATATATATATATATATATATATATATATATATATATATATATAATTATTTCTATACACGTGCATAAGATACTTACTGAATGATTTATATTTCCCTTTTCTCCTTTCAAAATCGCAGTAATTGACAACAAAAGAGGCAAATGGCTTCGAAGTACGGTGTACATTAATTATCAGGCTTGGATCTTATAGAGAAGCAATAACTACATTAGCGCCTGCGATTTTCCACAATCGCATTTAGGAGAAATCTAATCTAATCAATCTTTTGATTTTAACGGAGGAAATATTTATTTTCCCTAACGTAAGCTTACATAAAAGGTCAATAACCTATATAATCTGTATGTAAAACTGGTGCAAATGGCTGAATCTTAAGGTATCATCATAATTTCGTAGATTTTAGCCTGGGAAAGACAGTTTACGAGAGAGAGAGACACACAGTGAACGGGGGTCTGAAATCGAAAAAAGTTGTCCAAAAGACCATAAATATTCTTTTTCTGTCCAGATTTTTAACTTCGTATGGTCTCTCACTACTGAATAATGCATGTGGTTTTACATACCTTTGATCATAGCTTCAACACATTATAAATATGCAGGGTACCAGAGTAGATCGAATTCTGCGTAAAGCGACCACCTTCAATTTTCCCAGAAAACCTTTAAAGCCAAGCCGACATAGTTTCCATTCAACCAAAAGTGTAGAGCTAACGAAAAGATCTTACATGTATGAATCATTCCTCCGACTAAAATTGGGCCTGTTTAATTTGAACGGAATTTTCAAATATTCATTAATGGCGAACGCCCTTTGTTGTTTATGCCTAAAATTGTAAAACTTGCTATTTCCGTCAGTAACTTACGCAAAGCGATTTATACTCGTACCACCAAATTTGCTGAAGAATTTGAAATGCGAATCTGAAGAGAAAAGTCGCACGACGCCGAAAATAAATTCTATTTCTGCGTCATGCGGCGAAGCCCGGCTCCACCAGTCGGCTACTCTGGATGTGATGACAGGATGATTTAGAAGTATCATACAGGCTAGAAGGCATCCACTAGGTATTGGTGTTCTTCAGCTTAATCGTTTACAAGCAAATCGGTTACCGAAATGAGTCGTTTTACGACTAAACGGGACTCTTGAGCAGTCCTCCGGAAATAAAAGATAACCACTGATATAACCATCGAAATTAATTAGGTAGCTGAAGTTGACATTTATAATTTGGATCCCAAAATAAAGCAGCAATGCTCCTCCGAATTAGATAAAGAGATCTTTCAACGTCCAAAAATCATGAAAATCAAATGTTTGAAGGAATTAAAATATATGTAATATATAAGAGAAATACATTTTGCATGAAACTTCATCCATGTAAATTAAATTTATATTACTCCATTAATTTTTCGAAAACTCCCTGACTACCTTTGAAGTAATTATAATTGAAATAACGTTTACCAAGGCTAAGTGGGTTTTCAAGTAAAACTACAACATTTCTTCCACGAATTTAACAGAGCATTAAATCGCTTTTTAAGCCAATTAAAGGGAAATATTCTTAGCAGAGATAAGAAGGTGGTAGAGCTCTGCTACACGAGAAAGTAGAACTCTAAGACTGCGTTGTCATAAAACGTGATTTTTCGAGAAAGCCTTTTGGCTTGTAACGACTAGGGAGAAGAAAGTAAATGTCTAGCGGGTGAGTACATCTACATCTACGCGGTAAACTGCAAACTACCGCTAGAGTGTGCGGTAGGGCAGCCATTCCACACCCGGAATGCAACATCAAAACTATTTCACTTAAAATTTACCAATATAAATGTTAAATAATTCAAATTATGAAGGAATATCTGCAAAAGTTTAAATGCAGTATGCTATTCAAATGTAAAATCCTTCTAAATGTATGCAAAGCGAATTTCTATTAAGAATAACAATTAAATAGGGCAAGTATATATAATAAAAATGCGATAGAATGGTTTATATCAAATGCTTATTTATTATATTCGTATTATCCAGGTATTCTGACGCCTTATTCTTCGCATGAAATATGATATTTTAAATCCGTTGGGTTTTACTCTAATATGGTTCTCATGATCTCTACAACCATATTATGACAAGAATTATGCTATATTTTTAGAGCATCGCAAAAGAGCTGCTTTCAATTAGTTAAAGAGATTAAATTTGTTCATAACTCTGCGCTACGCGAGTGACTTGCAACCTGGTTCATCTGAATATGCTAACAAGTTTGACATAAAAATTTACAAATATTGCCAATATTCGCTCCTCATCATCTGATTCAACAATGAAACCTTCTTCGCAGTCTAATTGGGATTTTAACTTTTGAAAACTTTCACATAGCTGCAAATAACCTTTGAAAGCGTCATTCACTTACACTCTCAGCACTTCCAGGTATCGAGGAAATGATTCCACTTAGCATTAAGATATTTGCTAATCTGGTTGAACTTGACAAAACCTGTCCCTTACGCTTTAAGCAATTATAATTCTCTTATTTATGCAAATAAATTATTCTCTTATGATTGATATTTTTACTATACTGAGAAATATTTTCACATTCACAGTACATTAGTTCCTAATAATTTAAGAGTTTTACTGTTTGGTGAAGTGACGATTTAGAGTAAGGAGTTCGAGTTATGAGAAGAGGGTTAAAACATTAGTTTGAAAGCAGCATGTAATTCAATTAAAGACGGGACATAGAAATATCTACCAATTATAATGTATCCTTCGTTATTTTAAGATGAGAAGCTATTGATCTGCTTTTCTAGTTCTACGAGAATATTGTCTTGTAATAATAATTAAGTTCCCGTAATATTGAATTAATGCTGTCGTCTGATAATATGTTAAATGGCTATACGTAGAGTTTTGTTAAGGATTAAGGACCTATAACTCGGCATAAACATTATATTAAAAGTTATTTAACGTATCCTCCACGCGACTGGTTGTTAAATTCAACACACACTGCCCCCGCATCTACTCGTATATACTTTAATAGTTCATTATACTGAGAGGTGAATTTGGTAAAAATTTCAGCGTGAGTGGTTCCAGCTGTTTTACAACTTTCAGTTCCAATAATTCCGTCCATCTGTGTATTCTGAACGGTGATGATATGTAATAATGTATTTATTTAAATTGCAGCAGTCAACAGCTTCTAAAGAAACTATTTCCTAAAATTAATAGTTAGTAAAGTATTAACAAAAAGCTTTATCTTACTGTTATAAAATTACCTACAAATAGTTTCGTTCGAAAAATTATTACTCTCGTCGGTTAAACTTTTGCAACTCCCTCTAAAACTGAAACTAGAGCCATTTAGAAAAAGATCTTCGGCAATGAGAAATTAAGAGCTCCAGTTACAACCTACACTTTTCTCTAAAAAGAACTAGACTACCCGAATACCTTACCTGCTGCACTCCTGCACACCTCCGGTGTGTAATAAATACGACGAGGATTGGGAGTTTCCTACACGATCTGAATTATCGATTGAATGTGAACGTAGGGTTCCGATATCCTTGCCGCATTACGTGGCAGTAGGGGCTTTGGATGCCGAATAGTCTGATTGCACTTGGTATCAGTTAGAAACATGTATAGCGTTTAACTTTGCATTTTTCTTCCCACATCACAAGGTAAAAGGTCTCCCCTTCCCTGCTAAAGACATTCCTCCGAAATTCAGATATTCAGAATGACGGCTACTCTTCATCAAATTATTGATCCTTGCAGAGTTTCTTGATCAAACTGCCACTTACCGAAAGATATAACATAATAATTATCTTATTAGTTTTAGAAAATATAGCTTCAAAATTCGGGCAAGGAATCGTATGCCCGCTTGAATAGAGAAGGCTCAGATACTTTGAACACAATTCCAAAAGAAAACTTTTCCTGCTCTAAGAAACTCAGACAAAAATTAAACTGAAAAAATCTGAAATCGTGAATGTTCATTCACAATGAATCTACTCATAGTTTCTATTTTGATCCAGTTGATTTTCTCTCCGTATTGGACAACAAAATGATTTTGCCATTGGTGTATTCTGGTATGGGATCGAAAATTATAATTATTGGAGAGCATTCGGCAATGTGGATATGGATGAATGGAATTGGAGGATTGCTTTGGTGAAAAATTATTCATTTTTGATTCATCGAGTGGACTATAAAAATATTTAACTTTCGTAACGCAGGGAACGTAGCACTCCAAAAAAGCGGACAATGAAGGCCTAGGAAAAAATATCACCCTCAGGCAAGGAAAACAAATCTGTGACGCTAACATAATTATAGGCAAGGTGTTTGAATCTAATCAAAATACAACACCCAATTTCCCGAGTCCATGCTTCCAATTTTGTGGCTTTTAGTATACTGCGGATATTATTTTTAGATGCTCTTTCCATTTTACCAGCTCACCAAAATTTGACGGACTTCACTAAATATAAAAAAAAACATGTTCATCGGTTTCCCACTCAGACATGCAAAATAACCTTTTTTACCGTCAATATTACGTTGAGGTAGCTCTATAGTGACAATAACGCAGCGAAAATAAGAAATAAAACAGCCTTCACAAAAGGTCATGCTCACACAAGATTGAATAATAAACGAGATTCATAGACCATGACAAAAATGAAAATCAATCATTCGAACTCCCTAGGCATAAGATGTTACTAACACACGGTTGGGTTGGATTGGAATAATTCCAAATAGTTGGCCAGGAAGGGAAAGGGAAGAAGTTTTCAAGTTACGACCAGAGTATATGTATTCCTATTTAGTCGCAGAATGAAAAGTTCACATAGGGGAAAGTTTATTCTGAGGAGGGTAGGGTGAAGTTGATAAATTCGTTCAACTACCAGAACTGGAGTTTGGTTAGCAGACGCAATATTTACGTGTATTCGTAGAGTTTGCACTATTCTCTTCAGGTGTTGAGCGCCGTAATTTTGCGATCAAATAAGAAAATTTTTGGTACCCACAAGGGAATACGAGCTGCGAGAATATATTTTTACAGGAGATTCTCGCCATTGTTAGGGTATATCGTTGTTAGGGAAAAGTACTGAAGCTTGAAGATCTAAAGGTGATTTATTCTAAAAGATAAGAAGAAGCATTAGTTGTAGAGGGAATTATTAACTACAGGGCAGTAAATACTAAGTTTTCGTTCCATGGGTCCGAAATAAGAAGCCTAAAAGGAAAATTTACTTGCTTAAAGAAGACGACTACAATGGCTTAAAGTGCGTGCAGCAGAAACAATTTGCTAGTTAAAAAAAATAGTAATCACCGTAATATTGAGGATACGGGGAATCACTTCCTTGAGATCACGCGCTCAGCAGTCAATTAATTCATTCCCAGTAAATATATAAGAGATAAAACGGGACCTAAATGGTACAACGCGGATTTTCGGAAAGCGTTAAGAGTATTCAAAAGGAATAGGTTAGCAGGAAATTTGAAACAGAATCTATTAGCATACCAATATTTAAATGCGGATACAAGGACAAACCGAGCAATTACAGACCTGTTTCCCTCACATCCATTTCGTGCAAGAACGTAAATGTAATTTTTAGTTCGATAATGAGACACCGCGATAATCAGGAGTTATTTACGAGAAATCAGCTCGGTTTCCGAAAAGGTAGATCCTGCGAGACACAACTTACGCCTTTTGTTCATGATATTCTTACTTCGGGAGAGAGCAATGTTCCAGTGGAACCGATTTTCTAGATTTCAAGAAAGGGCTTGAAAAAGTACCTCATAGTAAACTACTCGCAAAGCTAGAAGCATCTGACATAGATAAAAATATCCGGGGTTGGATTGGAGTCTCTTTTAATAGTCGGGTGCAAAGAGTAGTGATAGATGGAGTTAGCTCAAATGCAGTAGAAGTTACTTCAGGTGTTCCCCAGGGAAGTGTTATCAGACCTCTTTTATTCCTACTTTACGTTAACGACATTAACTCCGAATTCACTAGTAAGATACGTTCATTTGCCGATGATGCAGTGGTTTACCGCAATATCCGTGATCCTAAGGACAGAGCAGATTTATCAGATGACCTTAATGCTATACGTACAAAACTTGTGCGACACCTAGTAATTTGAATTTAACTTAAAAAAATGCGTAGTTGAGAAATTTTGGAAAAAGAGCAATTCCCTCCCAGACACCTACTGCATTTGAAACACCGAAATGGAATGTGTGGACTCAATTAAATACCTAGGTATTAGCAGCCAGGCTGGGAATCACTCACGTAGCGAAGGTTAAATTACAGATTGAAGCTCTTGCATATATTGGAATCTTAAATAAATCTCTTTAACAGTGATGTTCAAATGTGTCAATCCATTGCACTATGGTATGAGAGATTATGTTAGTAAAATTAGCAAGATTAACAGTAGAACAGATAAATTTAAGATGCCTTTTTTCCAAGAAAGATAAGGGATCATAATAACATTGTTCGACCGCGGTAGGGTCATGTTCCGGTAAAATTATTCTGGTGTGCATTCACACCCTAGCAGTAGCTTGCAGGGTATATAATTAGAAAGTCACACATCAGTTCAATTCTTCAATTTGGAAGATTTCGACGTTGTAATGAAATTTTTGATTTTAGAGCAAGGAAAATCAAATGAATTTCAAGCTCTGGTAGAAACGGATTCTCAATCAAAGATGCGCTGGGAGCTTTGGAAAGGGTTTAATTCTATAGTACCTGCAGTAAAAAGCCGATTAGATGCTTTGATTGGACTCCATTCAACATGCATGCCGAGAGCAGTGTTAATATTCTAAAGAAGCTAGCCAAACGCCACGACATATTCGAAAGATTTTGCGGAGTAGATTTCAAAGATTAAAATTTAGTCACTATTTACTGTTGGATAAAGGAGGCATGAAGATTTCAAATGTAACTATTACGTTGAGGATGAAATCAATGCTGGAAGCTAGAAAAGAAAACACATGTTAAAATGGAGTGGAATCCTAAGGACGCTACTGACCTTCAGTCGTACTTCACTTCCTTGTAAATCCAGGATCGTTTTGACGGGACGTAAGGTGGGCGAGAGGTATGTATCGATGAAAACGAAGAGAATACGTTGAGAAGAAAGACAGCCCAATGAAAAAGTTTGGAATATGATGGGGGAGCTGCATGAAAAAATTCGAACAGACATAAAATGTGGATGGGGGAGATAAGAATTGAATAGTATTTCGTATCAGTATTTTTCTTCTTCTTCTAGGCCGAGACAGAAGGAAGACTACTTATAAGAGCGAGTGGAAGAGGAAAAGAATGCAAATTTTGTAGGACAGAATGTACGGTAGAAAGCTTGATGAACTGAGAAAGGAAATAGTACAAAAAGAAAGTGTTAATTTGAAATCCACAATGTAGTGTAACACTTTTATCGTAACCGCAGTACATGAAGCATACCTACCAGAACCATACCTTCCAAAACCTACCTACAGTGGATATTCAATTTAAAAAATTGCTTTGAATTTTGATTTCGCCTAATTTTATTTTGGCGAAAATGGTTCAATAAGTGGACCGTCGCTTGCAGTAAAGGTGGGCAAACCTGACAAAGCTTCGCGATACACTAAAAGAAATCCCCGCAAGCCTTACGATGATGGGGAGTTTTAAATAAAAAGAAGCACTTGGATTGAAATATTGAGAGAGAACAAGATTATCGTGGTAGTGCTAAGATAAGAAAAATACAGGGGCGAAACACTCGTCCATGTAAGGGCTATGTTGACACAAACGCGGGATCAAGTCATGTTTTAAATATGAATGGCATCTACTACCTGTCAGCTTAAATCATGCAAGTCTTCTTCTCCAGACAGGAAAAATATCACATCTTTACTGGAACCAAGTCGCTCGGAAAGATTATTCTCAGCTCCAAACAGAGCATGAATCTCTATTTTTTGGCCAAAAGAATATGCCGCATTTGATTGATTGCTAGAGATGTGGAGTTATTGAGCTAGAAAACTGCGCCTTAAATGTAATACAGGGTAACCGTAATGTAATACAGGGTAACCGTAATTTAACTTCTGCGGTCTTTAGGTTGCACTTTGTCGTCCTCCATACATACTCGAGAAAATAAGCGAATACACTGCGATATGACCACAAAATGGGAATATCTAAACCTGAAATATCCGAACCTCTTAATGATAGATTTCAAATCTGGTGGTTTAATTTAACAGGCCCTTATTTTTTGGAAACTTACGGATATCGAAATAATTATTTAAAAATATTAAAGCATGTTACGTTAACTATAGGTAATTAATTATACCAGGGGGTGGTCAACTTAATATTCAATGCTCCCTAGAAGTATTGAAAATTCCTGGAAATAAGACTATCCAAATATAGTGGACAGAAAAATGTCATATAAATTAATTTTTCAGAAATAAAAGTAGGATATAATTAATTGTGGGAATAGTTTGCATACAACATTCTTCAATATAGTATTCTTGAAAAATAATTTTTTTTGATAATATTCGGATAAATATTTTTAGCTAGAGAGCAACAGAAGCTTTTTCGGATATTGCTACTTATAGAGAAAATAATTGTAATGAACCTACAGACATTTGTTGCATTGACTTCGCACTCCACTGCGAAGAAGCTAGAATAAATCAGGGATAAGGGTTACACTCAATCATAATGATAAACATCCACAAAAAGATAAAAAAAAATGGAATTAAAATAAACTCGATTTGGAAGTTAAACCAAAATATTAACAAAAACAAAGGAATGATTCTGAATTGTGACGCAGTATATGGGAATAAAAATGTAAAACGGAGGAAACAAAATCTAGGAGACGGAAATACCTTGTTGATACTTGAAAAATAAAATCAGCAGAAGACGAAAATGAAAAATGAAGAGAAGAGAAAAAGTCTGGGAAAAGATTTCTACAAGAAACAATACTCCATTAACAGCTAGCAGAATGAGTATAGAAGTAATACAAAATTTCATGAAACGTATACCTTGAGTATACTTTACAATGGTAGCGAGATTTGGACAAGAATAGTAGCATAAAGTGAAAAATTGGAATCAATATATAAGCGGTGATCCAGGAGAATGGCAAAGGTTATTCGGAGGGACCAGAAAACTAACAAAGGTTCCCCACGAAGAGTTCAAGGGAAAAGAAATCAGATGAGAATTCTGTAACCAAGACGGGATAGCCCAATTGGACAACGTTGAAGACAAGTGTGTGCTTCTTAATCTCGTTTTTAGCGGCCAAACAAAAGTGAACACAAATAGTACATTACGCCAATTATGTATTTCTAACTCGAGAAGTCTGTTTTCAGAGATTATATAAAGCTGTATAATTGCTGGGCAATGCCACATTTAGGAACGTTAAATGATGCTCTATTTGTAGTGTTAAAGATTTATCAAGGAACTAGATGATTGGACCGGCTTTGCAACGGAAACTGCAGCCAAAATCATAAATCAAATATTAAAATTCAATTTTGTCCACCTGTCTCATCTACACATGATTAATTTAATTATAATTAGTTTCATTATCAATCGAGTCAATTATTCTTTTAGATTTTTTATTTCTCATGAACAATATGATCGTTTTCACGTTTCATTAGATGAAAATGAAAGAGGGTATAATTATAACCATATGAGCTGAAGTCCCGAAGCAATTTCTGGCAACCGCCAGCCGAGCATAAAAAACGATTTAATTAACAAACAAATGAAGTAAATAATTCAGTCTATCAATGTTACTCATCAATTTGGAGGGATAATTTAAGTTTAATGTACCTAGTTAAATATCTCGTGCTACTGAACTAGAGAAAAATCATTGTTGCTAGAGGGCTCTGATGAAGAGTTACAATAACTAAGTTGCCTTTATCTTTGTAATCATACCCCCGGTATCAATTTGCATTGCTAAAACTTTATAAACATTTGAGAGCATAAAACGAAAGTATTTATTCATAAAGACACTTAAATGATCTAAAATGCATAGCATGTGATTACGTTAATGAGAGGGAGCACTGCGCGATTTCCTGACTTGGACAATACTTTCTTGCGTCTCTCAATTCTTAGGCAAAAAGTACTTTTCTGCATGATATCTTTGTGAAATCAATTAAATATTTTATGCATTTCTTTGATAAGATAATGAAGAGAGTAATTTATTTACTTGCCTGACTCCGGGAAAATGCATGTGATATGATAAATATTTTGCCTGAAAAAACTCAAACGTTATATCTGAACAGGTACGAACAAAATCTACTCATTTCTTTGGGGCTATACACATTACAAAGTCCATTAACTTACTTTTTCGTGCCTAAACAAACCATTACCCGTTTTCGTTTTATAATGTTAGGGTCCTTTCGTACCCTCGTCAATAAAGAGGTATATGATATCTCAGAAGGAATGGAGAAAGAGGATAAGGAATTCATTGCATACATTTTTCGGATTTTTATTCAATTTCAATTATTTTAGACAATATATTTCATTTTCACTCCATGCAGAATAACAAACCCCGAGTGTAGATGTGGTTTGGTTTGTCTCCCATCATAGAAGAGCCTAAAAAGATTTTATTTGGGAATCTTCTACAATTTAATTGCTATTACATTCCATAAATTGAAGTGCAATAATAACAACAAGAGAAAGGAACAATTTTCTGAAAAATAAATTGCTTCCATCATAACCAGTAATGAAAAACCCAATTTTTCAAGATCATTCCCCTACTCCGGTGCGTTCTCTTAACTCTCTTTACCTCTTCCTAATGAGCTACTATAGCTCTATCTGCTTGTTAATTAAACTGTTTCACCCGAAAGACCTTGAAATATTTTTTTTATAGGAGAGAAATAATAATAATATCAGTTCGTGTGTACTAAAGTTCTCTTGCATCCAACGTAGTAATACGTAGACATAGATTGGTGACAGTGGAGCTCGTCCCGAACAAAAAATTGGAGCACCTAAAATTCAATCAACTGAAGAGTGGGGATTAGTTTGTTCCCTTGCGCAACCATTCGGTTTCTTACAAGACTTCAGTGACCAGTTACTCCACCGCTTGGGTTTTAGAGAGGCTTAGTTCAAAGGAATCACTTGAAATTTGGAACGATAGCCGGTTAGATAGCATCAAAGTGCACTACATTGAAGCCCACCTCGCCACGTCTTTCCAAATCAATTATCTTAGTAAAATCAAAAAACGCTACTTACAAATTATTGATGTGAATACAGGAAGAAAATATAGGTTTTGTAGGAATGATACCTTAAAACTCCACATATAACCTCAAATTTTTTTAACGATTTTAGGAAATTACTGAGAAAACATATAAATCCTGGACGATAAATATTCTTAATAGAAAACTAATAATTCAACTAAAATATATATTCTTAATTATTTTAATAGGCACATTAAAAATAATCCCAAATATTACTCTCCATATGGATTAGCCAACTGCCTTACTAATTAAAAAGGTTGACGAAATAAAGTTAAAAAGGTTAGAAGTTGAAGTGGGTTGGCTATTGTCAAGAACTGAGTAAAATTAGAAAATGTAATTAATCGTCTTGGTATGTACATTACGTTTTGATAATAAAAAATATAAATTATGTTTCAAAGTTAGTTACTGTAATATATACCGATATTTTAGAAGCAACCTGCAGTTAATCCTCCGGGTTTAGCAGTAGTCTGTAAATGTTACAAATATAATAATATCGGTATCTATATGTGCATTCTGTACAAGGATACATTGGGTGCAATTGATATCTAATCCATTCAATCAAAACATTTCAATTAATGAATACTACTCAGTCAGGTATTTTTGTAAGTTTAAATTAAAATGTATAGTATAATATAACAAAATAATACAGGCATGAAATAATAAAAACAATTAAAAATATTGCAAATATTAAATTCATTAATCACTTAAAATTTACAGAGAACACAAAAAAATAGCACTTTGAATTTCATTCGAATGATTTTCTTTTAAAACTATTGGGCTAAAACGACCACTACAGTCAAAGGAAAATAAACAGTAATCCTAGTATGCAAGCCCTCGCGTAGTCCTACAAATTTTGGGGAAAGTTTCATCTTTCCCAATGTATTTGTGATTTTAAAATCACGATGACTAATTAAAAACTCATTTACTTAACAGGGTTTACATATTAATCAAAATAACTCACCCATATATGGTTTGGTGCCAGACATGGAGGTGGCCAGTTGGCCCTCGGAAAGAACAGTGGCAATGTTGAAGTCTGTGATGTGGGCATGACCTGTTTGGAGAAAATAATGAAAATATTATTCAAGAAAATTGCTTTCACCTGAGGGGGCAAATTTTATGCCGACTCCATATGCAAATACTCGGATATTGTGTTTCTATGGATTACATGAATTATCATCATAATTAAATATTTACCAATCAAAGTTTCCTCAAGTTGCCTTATAATAAGATGAATAATATCATTATCTTTGAGTACAATCGTGCCATTTACTGTATACTTATTTCAAGAGATTGAAATATAATGTTAGTAATGTGAATAACGCCTAGAAAAACCAAATGATCTTGGTAACTTTAAAAAATCTCCCTTAAAAAATATTCTCCTTTAAATTTCCTTTCATTTTACCTCATACCTTGCGGTTTTACTACCCCTGCTTGTTATACCATCATTGACGTGCCAAAATGTAATTGCTTTGCAGCATAGTTACAAAAACTAATTGGAAGTCTCCCCGATGTGAAAACAACTTTAGCATTGATTTTTCCGTACCCCAATGCACAGCATCCCTCATGAAAGCGCCGGTGGCGTCGGGGAGAGAGAGATATATGGATGATTCCGAAAAATTAATTGTTACTTTCCCATCCCAAATTAAGCAAATATATAGCGAGATGTGATGAATGTTTCCATCAGTTCGCATTTCAGCAGGAGCGGGAAAATCGCGACCGGATAATGATTAACACGATTCTGGGGGACGTTATTAAAAAAGTCGGATGATAAAGAATTCTTAATTAACGAGCCATGGGAAGGTTGGGGTGCAAAGTTAACTGAAGCGAGGGAAGAGATTCCAATGAAGCGATGAAAAACAGAAACCAGTAAACCTGGACTCCAGTGGAAACAAGGAGGAGAGATCGAGGAAGAGAGAAGGTAGAAAGTACGTGGGAAAGAGAGAGATAAAGAAATAAACAGAAGATGGGGAGGAGATATGTGCGTTCGTGTGTGTGTGTGTGTGTGTATGTGTGTGCTCATGTGTGAGTCTGCGTAGGTGTTCGGAGAAAGATGGCGAAAGAAGAAAAATTAATTATGACAGTGGAGGAAATAGATAAATGCGGTGGCGGTGGAATTTTCCTTCAACACAAAAAAAAAAGAATGTAGAGAGGAGAGCGCTGGCCGAAAACGACGCGGGCGCCATTATGCACCAAAATCGCTCCGACGCATGGAAACACTTTTCCCTCCTCCATCATAATTAGAAACAGACCGTCGAAGAATTCGCCAGCTCGCCTCGTTCGGGATATCCTTGGCACGTGGCGAGAGCGGTGAATACGCGCACTGCACATATTTAGAGAGACTGCGTGGGGAGGACTTGGATCTCTCGAAAATAGCAAAAAAAGGGGAGATCCATAAGGGAAGTCAGCGGGGAAGGGCGAGAGTTGGGGTGGGGAAATTTTGGGGGGTTAGTGCGAAGTGGAAGTGGAGTGGGGCAAAGATGCGGCCGGCTGGGGAGCGGTAGTTGGGAAAGTGAAAAGGATAAGGGAGGCAGAAGAAGTTTTTCAGATCCCGGATTTGGAGCAAATCCTTTTGAGCCGGACGAGGAAAACGGGGAGTAAGAGAGAGAGAGAGAGAAGAGAGAGAGGAAGGGGGAGAGAATATTCCGTCGTATCAAATCAGTAAAGATAATGAAATCGTTTGAGTCGCTTTTGAGATGAAATTGTATCGTTCAGCCATTAGTAACTTGACTTTCGGTACGAGTCTAAACAAAAAAATGTTTAACTGAAAGTATTTCGTGGTCCGTGACGGTAGGGGATAAGAATGAGCTCTATCCCGGATGGAATTACGCGATATTTACTCTCATGGAAATGTTAATTAGCCGACGATTAATACTTTTCAGCAATAAATTGGTAAGCTTATGAGTTTGCTATGCTCACTGAACATTTTTATCTGTCTGTAATTTATCCACCAAACGTATTTTTTTACATGAAAGTTCAATACAATAACTTTTTATCCCATGCTTTATAAATAGGCCGAACTTAAATTGGTGTTCTGGAAAAAAGTTTCATTTTAGTTAATGTTTGGTCGTTTAAAGGGAGGGAGAGAGACAGTTTGAAATCAATAGTAGGCCGTATACTAAGAACTATCAAATCAAATGTTACCAGCGAAAATTCACGCATAAGTCTGAACGTAAAAACAATTGATAAATACCCCTCTAATCGTATAAAATATAAAAACCTAACTCTGTCCAATCAAAATATTTCCCATGCTCGACTCCAGTTACGGGAAATCGTCTGATCAAATTTTAATCAATAGATGCTAGATGATTTCCCACAAATTTTATTTTTTGTCAACCGAAGGACTCCGATATAAATCCTTTATATATCTTAGAATTTTAAAACTGATGAACACTAACGAATTGACATTCCATCAACTCGAACGCGATTTTAAATTGAGCACACAACATTCGTCATAAAACTCAGTTCCAACTCCAATGAAAAAAAACGATAATTTTTACGAATTGATATGGACGGCTTTAGGTGCATGATTTAATGGTATAAGCTCAAAGTTTATGTGGAAAACCATGGAAATTGGAATCGTCAGAAATATTCATTCGGTTCGCATCAAAGTTAGGATCAATTTTCACCTTCGTTCACAGGTCACTAATTGTAGACCCCTAATCTCAATTTAATGAAAAGTGAAGAATATTTTTTTAATGAGACAGCTGGTTACCATGGATATGGCACTGCTTTGAAAGTGAGGGATGCGGATATTACGCCCGTGACTGTTTTGCATCCCGGTGGGGAAAAGTTCCCTTTATTTCATCTCTGCGATGATTTTGCATGAAAACACTGGCATAAAAATATTTAAAAAAATAGCACGCCGCTGAAACCACATGGAACTATGATATGTACATAAGATTTTAATCGCAAAAAGGAAACATTAAATCTCTCCGGCCATGAGGCGAGAAAGATGAAGGAGAAAGGGTGTTTAGGAACCTTATTGTAACGCTGAGTGGCCCATAAATGAAGGGGAAAGAGGGTTATTCAACTGCGTTTTCACCTCAAGAGATGTGCTAAAAAAACATATACCTATATACTGCCAGGGTGGCGAGCGAAAGGCAAGCATTCCCAGAGCCATGCGACCGCTAAACGGGAAATGGAGTGAACTAGTTTTGTGTTTCGTTTTTGACATTTTTGTTTGCGGAAACTTAAACGCCAACCCTGTTCGACAAACGACAACAGAGCAAGCGGGAGATAGCTAGAAAGAGAGTAAGAAATATAAAATGGACCTTTTAAAAATGTAATGATAACAAAACAAGAACTTCAAAAAGAAATGACCTGAAAAGGATTTCATACTGTTGATGGAAGAAGACGGGAAGTCTTGTGGAATCGGATGCTGTGGATTCATGACAGCAAGAAAGAAGGAGAGATGTTTCCGCAAGCGGGAGTAGGAGGAGGAGGTCAATGAGTGGGATAAAGGAGGCTCTGGGAGTTTTTGGATGAAGGAAACGTGGAAGGGACTAGTTTACAGAGGAGATATTGAAGAGGGCCGTGGGGAGGAGCGAGGGGATAAAAACAGGGGGAAAGAACGGTCGGAGGGGATATAAGCGGGGCGCGCGAAGAGGAGGATGGCTTTAATGAGGTCGAGCGTGGGAGGGGAAAGGCGGTTGGTGGATCCAAAGGGCGGCCTGAATGGATGGACGGACGAGGGGGATGGTGTGGGTGTCTTGTGACGGAATGAGCATGGCGTCCGCAGGGATTCGAGTGAAGTGGAGAACATGCGGGAGGAGTTACTAGAAAACAGATAGGAAACGGACTATGATGAAACAAAAATAATGCAAATTCTACGAAAAAAAATTTCTGTTGGGTCAGCCGAAATGCCTTAGCGAGATGGCGATTAAAACTCATGACCTTGAAGTTCGGTTTGCCGGTTTGATTACAGTGTAATTCGTTGACGTTTCACCTATTTTATTGTAAACCCTGAAGTTTACGGTAGTAGTAGAACATACCGATTCGGTGCAGGGTGATAGAATCTTTGAGTGTCTGTCATGTGCTTAAAAAAAATTAAGTTCCTTAAGGATAGATATTTGCCTGAAAAAAAACGGGTACAGGTACCGATCAACGTAATTTTTAACAGATAAAACTCTCTAAATACTTTTGATATCAACTTCCATGGATACAACACAATTTTTCTAATGCTTAGTGAATGAGGCAGTAAAATGCCGACAATAAAATAAACACTGGACAATTAGAGTCACTTTACCTATTCCCGATCCATTAGATACGTAAAACATTAATTTCATTCGTCAGTATCATATTACCTACGTAACTGAAATAATTGTCTTCATTCGTGTGGACTAATTGAACAAATTAACTTCAATAGAAGACGTTTACTGATTTAAAATAAACATACATATATTTTAGGGAAACCTTCGCTCATGTTGCTGTAAGAATTTTAATATATCCTCTACAATGTCCATATTCTCCCTTGAATTTCGCGTCGGCGATTACATTCAAAGGTCTAGTGGAAGCATCATCTATAGCCTAAGAACAAGGTCGAATAGAACTTGCCTCCTGTCAAGGATGTGAGAAATAGTATCCCAACACTTACCATCCAATCAACCAAACTGGTCATTTCCATCGATTTAAGGACGCATTAAAGAACCATTAACGTAACGTCCTAATTTACGTAAACGATCTACCAAACAATTTATATTCCCAAATAAGACTCTTTGCTGATGACTGCATTATAAACAGATGGATAGAGCATGTAAATGACCACGTAATACTACAAAATGACATCGATCGCCTTGGTGACTGGGTTACAAATAATAATATGGGCATTAATATAAGTAAAAGTAAGCATATAAATTTTTCAAATAAAAAGAATGCAGAAAAGGAAATTTATACCCTCTTTGGAGAAAGAATCCCATGCACCAGTCAATGCAAATATTTAGGCATTTATTTAAGTTGGGATCTTGGGTGGGGAGTCCAAGTAGATAATTTGACACGGAAGGCATTTAAAGTATTGCATCGGGTGATGAGAAATTTAAAAGGAAGTAGCGTAGCCACAAAAGAAAAAGCATATAAGGTACTGGTTATCCCTATCCTAGGATACTCCCCCATAGAATGGGATCCATATGAGGTGGGACATATTAAAACGATAGAAAAAGTTCAAAGAAAGGCAGCAAGATATGAACTCGGAAGGTACAAAAGAACAGATAGTGTCACAGAAATGTTGGATGCACTGAAATGGGAGAGTTTGAAAAATAGAAGAAAAAGGAATAGGGTAGGCACAATGTATAGAATCGTTAAAAAGGACGAAGCGTAGAAGACTTATGGTATGGGATAGAAAAGCCTAACTTTAAGGGAAAAAACGACCATAGTTTCAAAATAAAAATAAGGACGCAAAAAACAAATAAGAAAAAATGCTCTTTTTTAAATAGAACTATAATTGATTGGAACCAGCTGCCTGGAGGTTTGTTTGAGCCCTTTCCATCCAATTTTAGAAGTTTTCAGTATAAATGTAAAGCGGCCACTAGGTAATAAACTTCATTGTAATTATTAAAATATTGTTTGTATGTGATGTGGACGGCATTTTGTATGTGATGTGAAAGTTGGTTTGTATGTGATGTGGAAGTGTCAGTGTATGTAAAAATATTTTGTCTCTTATCTGTTTTTATAGTGCATGTATGTATGTAATTTTCGTTGTAAGAGTGATCATTAACCAAACTTGACCGTTGCCACCAGGAAAATCGTCTAATTGCAACGTAATTGTAAAATAAATAAATAGTAACAAAATTGTAAAGAGGCCATCTATTCAATGAATCTCCCTCTTTGCTGAATTTTTTTTACGAAATGTGTACGTTTCACTCAACGCAAAACGACTATTTTCCAAATTTATGTTTCATTCGAAATAATACCCAGAGACTTTGTATTCTTTTTCTTATTTATTAAAGTTTGTTTCCAACCAAAACCTGCCTTCAATGGCAGAATACCAGTACTAATGAATACTACTACGGTTGTGAATAAGCTAAATATTTTCACACCAAGAATAAAAACATCTGTCATCTATGTTAAATTCGAGTCAATAGACTTGGTGTCAGCCAAATATCCTGATATCAATGACTACTTTATTCAAGTCATTTCCAAACAAAAAAATAAGGAGGCCGATAAAATCTATTAATCTCAACTTTCTTCGCACATTTTAATCAATGCTAAAATGCTTAAGACCTAAATCAGGCATCCAGTAAAGGCAACTAAGATGAATGTCAGTCGGTCATTTTAGGATTGAATACATTTGATAAAGAGATTCCGAAGATAAATTATTGCTAAGAGCCCTTTTCAAAGAGAATCAAAGACAGGAAGCGTCTACGGGAAATACAAAAGTCCTTTTCTTCGACTTGAAAATGAATTGTCGGGTAACCCACCCTGAAACAGAAAAAAGGTCGCAGGAAAGCGAATTGAGAAGGGTAAAATAAAAAAGCCCGTGATAAAGGAGAGAGGGGAAAATTTGAGTCAAACGAATGGCGGCGTGATTGTGACAGGAATGACTCGAGATCACAGGGGAAAGAAGAAAGATTAGATGGTTGTGGGAAAAGAAGGGAAGAAACCAATTAAGGGGGCAATGAAAACATTTTGTTGCAAGCGGTTTAATTTTCACCGGATATTACATTCCCCGGCCGAACCTCGGGCAGGTGCGGAACGGATGCTAGATTTCTTTCGAGAGCCGAAAAGTTTCACCGAATCGTAAATTCAATAAAGGGAGAACTTTGAGCCACCAAGAAAATCCCCAACTCATTCATTAAGGCGCTTTTTGAAAACTTCCAGGCAAGTCGTCGGGGCGAGACGGCGCGAACTGTTTGAAATGGAACAAGGAGGGAGAACGTCTAGCGGAGAGAAAAGCTGATGGCAAGGGGGGCAGGAAAGAAATAAAGGGCGAGTGTATCTTGGAAGAAACGTCGATTCCCGAATGAAAAAAAAAGAAAATATTCAAAGGATTTTCCAGGTCTCAATGTGTAGAGCACGATAAGATTCTACGTGGAAATTTGAAAAGCGGGCTTGAATTCCCTTAGTCTTCTGTGAGAAAACGAGCGAGGAGCTCGGGGAGGTCATTTATAAGTGAAGGCGCGGTTTCCTGTCCGCAAAAACCCTTCATGGACAACCAGAGGGGAATTTGCTGTTGAAGGAGGACGAAGGCGCAAAAGAAGATGGTAAAATGAGAAATGGCAAAAAGTATCGAGAATCATAGAGTAATGGGAAATAGAAAAGTAGATTAAATGGGGTTACACAACTTTTGACTTTTATTTCACTGTGAATGCAACATAACCGCCTACCATAATATTTTGCGGTTCAGGTATCAATTATTCTCAAGATCGTTGAATGAGAGAGGGAAGGAAAAGGAAATGTACACAGTAACACTATATTGTTTGCTGGAAACGTTTGAAAAAATCTAATTCCGTTGTTAATAGGAAACATCAAATTATTGGAATATAATATTACTGAAAGACAGGATGACGATTTACGAAAATTAATTTATTGTGTATTATCGGTTGAAAAATATCGCAGGCTAACAAAAACCCGAGGGAGATGGAAAAGAATGTGAAAAATACTGACACTTGACTTCATTTATTAGTATTTCCGAACACATTCATTCCTGAGAAAATTCAGACACAATAGTACATTTAACATCGGTGGAAAAGTTTCATTGTAACTGCGTTTTAACATGAATACCACAAACGAACACGAAATGAAGACTAAAGCAGTTGAGTTTATACATGCATTCATATTAAATATTTTGGAATACTCACTCTCATACTCGTATATCGTCGGCATTCCCCGGCTTGGCATAACATCACACATGAAAATATCTCGGCGCCTTGTTTGTGAATAGAATGAACTCCCAAAGCTGAGGTTTTTGAACGGAAAACACGTGAAGCAGTATTTATATTCACTGATGTACAGTGAAATGTGATGATGTTAAAGCAAATACTATAATAAAGCTAGACAAGCTATTATTTTGGAGAAGGGAATTTAAGTGTGTAAATGAGTTCTGATAATTTCTAATGGGGATCAAAAACTGTGTTCTGAAACATTTGCCTAGAGAGATGTTAAACAAGGTGGGCTCATCTTCGATGGAAGGAAAAAGAATATAATCACAAAAATGCAACAATGGAAGGATGAAAACTGACTCATTTATATTATTCCCGGAAGGACGCCAAAAAATGCTAATGTAACGAAAATGTTTTATAGATGAGTGGATAAAACGAAAAGAGGAACAAAATGTGTTGAAACCGGTATTCATGAAAAAATTAAGGGAAGAGAAAAATTCTATTCAGTGAGGCTAATTTTTCATCTCTAAGGATTTATAATATCTTGACGGATAGGGACATGATTTAAAGTTGAATTACGCCAAACAATTCTTGAATTACTATTATACTTAAAAAATATTCTATTTATATATCGAATTCGTCATTGCATAAAATTTGAGAGAATCATTGTTCTTTGAAATTTTTTAGACCCTATCTCCAAGAAATATGTACAAAAGGTATCAAATTGAGTGACGTAATCATAATCAAGCCGAAAAGAGGGTTTACCGCAATGACGTGAAAATATAGCCAATGGAGAATGGTAATCAGTAGCCCTTAAGTACACTTTTTTACATATTTGCTTTCCAATGATGATATTAACGGCCAAAATATTCCAATTATCTATTTATTCTAAAACAAAGGTAACAAATAGTGAATAATTATCCGACTGATTGGCTGAAACAAAGACATCTCAAAGGTTTGTCATAACGTGACTTTTCAGTTAAGCTTCTAACTCTCACATTTTACAATCTAAAGTTATCAAAGTTCGCAGCCAATTGTAGCTTGATCTTCTTTCCATGATAGACCGCGAAATCTGCAATATAAATAATAATTTTGGTACCTTTAATATAATGGACGAAACAATCGGATCTAGTCTGGGACAAAAGCAAGGGTAAGTTCATCTAAGACAGTCAAATTACGTTCCGATTCAGGTGCTACGATTTTGTAGATGAGCAATAAATATCCATCTTTTCTAAAAATAAAATTTTCAATTATAAATCTTCATTCCCTTTCGTCGAAGTAAACTCAAGGACTGGATGGACGGACCCCTACCCACAATATAGCGTCTTCTTGATGAGCGAGAGATACATACGGAGTTGTTTGCACGAGCATGCTCCCGCTCGTGGGCAGCAGACAAAGGCCAAGGGGGGGGGGAAGGCAGGTCGAGGAGGATGGGGTGAGGAGGCGGAGGAGAGGGGCACATGATGAAAGGAGAGGAAGAAGAAGAAGAAAACGCGAAATTGGCGAGAGGAGACGGAGAGTTATTTTGGAGGAAGGCATAACGAGAAAGATTGTGAGACTTCTGCTAGGGAGTTAAAGGGGACCAGCCGATGAGTGGTGTAGGTTACGGAGACGGTAGGAGTGGATGGGAGGGAGGAGTGAGCGGAGGGGATGATGAGAGAAGTGGGAGAGGTGGGGGAGATAGAGAGGGATGAGGTGCTCTATTGGGGGTGACGGACGGGAGAAAGTATGGGGGGGAGGGGCGAGGCCGCGGGAGGCGTGGAGCGAGCGGAAGGGTATGGTAGGGTGGGAAGAGGAGCTCTAGCCCTCTCTCTCACGTCGGGAGAATGAGGAAGGAAAGACGGGGGGATGTCTGTTTTAGGCGTCGTAGTGTCGTGGCGCGTCGAGGAAGGTTTGATGAGGGGGGGGAGTGACGAAGTCGGCTGCCTCCACTTTCAACGGTGGATGTGGGAGCGGGGGGGGGGAAGGAAGGAGGAGACCCGACCCGGAGATCAATATAACGGTAAGCAGTGTGACGCGATGTGACTCCGATTAATGGCGTGCGTGTAATCCAACATAAATAGCGGCACGCCGTGTTGGAGAGCGGGTGCGAGGAGAGATAGAGGGGGTTTCGAATTGCGTCGGTGAGGGAAGAGGGTTCTGGATTCGAGGGAAGGGATAATCAATCCCATTTTGGAGAACGCGTGTGGACGGACGGAGGAGGAAGAGTGCGGGGGGGGGGGGTGCGTGGAAGCGAGGTATTTCGCTCTACTTGAATTTAATGCTCGACGCGGGCGCAAGATCTCTTCCCTTGCCGAGAGAGATAGTGTCCAACATTGACTGCTTAGTTAATTACTGATTTACACGCTTCGCTGAGTGTCAAGAGAATTGAGCGGTGACATGTGGCCGGAAAGTAGGCGCCGTGACGCTTTGATGGCTGCGGGAGATGACCGCATGCCATGACGCCCAAAGTTACGGATCGGGGCACACGCTTCCCCGTCAACCACTCAAAGTTTAGGACGTGAACGCATTTTTTACCCTTTCAGTGATTATTTTGATCAAAATTCCCTTCATTACGCTCGCTGAATTTCCTTTTTGGAAATTGCTCACTAAATACGTTTGGAAAGTGTTCAGATTAGAAGAGAGCATCCGGCACACTTTTTTTCATAATTGAATCCTAGTTCCATGGTCATTTGATTACTTGAACGTCGGTATCAAATTTTAGGGTGCGAATTATTGAATGATTTCTTTTTATTGGATAAATGAGAAAACCTTGTCTAATCCTATAGTAGATATTTTCAGATCGTCTGCAAGGAGAAGTTGATTTTTAACGTTTCAAATAACCTTTGGTTTTTACTACGGTACTTATTGCATGCGAATGCACGGAATATATTTCTATTATACACTAACAACTAAACACTTACAAAGAATTCACACGTGCGTGAAATTATACTTTCTGCATTATCATATCATCAAATTTAGTTTATTTATGCATGAAACTATTTTTAATAAATATAAATAGAACTTTGTAGGAAAGTTTGTTTGTTTAAGGTGAATTTTTACAAAATACTTCCTTTCACCCCTGTTGACTGGTTTTCGACAAATAGTTTCATTTGCCTCAATGATTTCAATTTAATAATATTAAGACACCAAAAAGTAAACTCAAATGCATTTGAGAAAATGCAATGAATTAGAGTATTTGCGAAACTTCGCTCCATCACACCTAGCCAACTTTTACGCAATGCGTGTGGGGGGTGGAAGAAAATATTTGCTTTGCTCACGGACCAGAGAAGGTTGATTCGTCAGTTGCGAATATCAAACCGTTGTACCAGATCACATTTTAATGCGACGTTCGGAGAATGTCAAGGTGGATGGAGAGGGCAAGTAATGGCGAAGTCGAGTGTGCCAATTGACGCCAGGAAGGGAACAAATAGCCCAATATATTCGTTTGCGCTATGAATAAATCAAAATTTGTGGATGACACGGGAGTCCCCTTTAAGAGCACTAATACGGAAAAACAAACAACACGTATTCTCCATCAGGCTTACGCCTGAGGGTAAACACCCAAATCCAATCATAACAATCGAGCTCAATGCGATGGATTACCTCCGTCCGACCCACCCTATTCCCCTTCTCTTCCTCTCATCCACATTCACTTCGGCGGTCTGGTCCCATCGCCCATTACAGGGTGACGTTCCTCAATACCCTTCACGCCTTTCACCACGCCCAAACAACGCGCGTCGCTTGTTTTCTTTCTTTCCGTCCCTCCCAAACCAATCACGGGACGCATTTGGACTACGAGAGAGAAGTTCGCACAACGCTTAAGGGAGGAGGGATCGAGGGAGGACTGAACACGAGGAATGCGAGCTCCAGAGGACTCCGCCCTGGCCATAAAAAGACTCAGATATCACCGATAACTGATAAATATGTGTTTTCTCCCCGGAAATTCTATGGCAAAGGGGGTGAAACTGAGGAGGAGGGTGTAAGGGGATAACGGCGGGGGAGGGAATAAACCTCGTGCCGGAGAGTCAAGAGGGAAAGAGAAAATAGTGGGTGAGGGATGTGTCGGGGAACGGGAGTGGGACGGAAGGGAGACTGGCGGACGGAGGGAAACAGAGGGCGAGGAAGAGAGAAGAGTCAGGGAGGCGGGACGTCCGAGCATTACCGGCTATCCTTGATTCTCTCTGCCGTTCTACCACTTCACCATTTCCCCCCCCCCCCCGAGTCACATTTCGTGGCGGCGGCGATGACCCTCTGGGAAATCGATCCCTCATCGCACTCTCGCCATCTTTCACGTACTACCGGGGTTCCCATGCCCGTGTCCGATCAGCGCGACCCTGTCCCATGTTCCATCGATCGAACGAGAACGGATGGCTGTGGGCCACGAACGGTGTGAGGGCTAGAGTGTGACCGAGTGGGTGCGATCCCGGAAATAAATAGATTTTTTTTCTTATGGGGTTAGTACGTTCTACATTTGTTGGTACACATCTTGTACACCTAGATCTGATGTACATGTGCGCGCTCGCCCATAGGGCAAGAGTTTTTACTTGAAGTTTACTACCGCAATCGGTATATGCTATACTGGCACACTACGTCCAAGTTGTTTACTTCGTTGCGTTTAAGCGAATACTGAGGCAAGGAGAAGCTCTAGTAATGTAATAAACTACCGTGGTACATGAGGTTCATGATAAAGTAAAGAATGTATTTTAATATTGTCACTAAACAACCACTCGAATCAAAGAAACCTTACTGATGGCTGGTCCATTTGGGGAGAATAATGCCGAATAGTAGGGTTTTTTTACATCACCTTAAGTTCAACAGGTGAGCCACCTGGGCCGGTGACAGATGAGACGCATATGTCGAATCTGGCCATGGTAAAATTACCTTTCAGTTTCGTTTTTTCGATTTTCGAATCTGAAGCGATAGCCATCGTTGCCACAAAGTGTTTGACATCTGTTCGCTAACTCTAAGAAAGTATGTTTATATAACTGATATCAAAAAGACGCTACAATCGCTAGATTAAAATACTCTTACTCTTGCGTATTTTTCAGTTCAGATTAACGTCGTGACATGTAGATGCTTAAAAATAAGACTACTAATCGTGCAGCATGGTTTTCGCGGATAGCAATTTGGAACTTATTCATTATATTCTCATGTTGCAATTTGACTAACATGTAAGGAGGCTCACATTGTAAATTGCATTCCTTAAAAATGTTTTCACTACATAAGAAAATAACCCATTTAAAATCCATTCTCAGAAGAAATATTAAAAATACCTTAATATGAATGCAACGAGTGGAATCTATCGTAAATAAAAATAGTTAAGCTAACAATTTAAAAACCAGTTTAATTAAATGAAAATACCATAAAAATAAAGATAAGCCAACGAAATAATTACTTTTCCGAATATCTGCATGCAATTTGAGGCTGAAACTTCTCGTAGACCATATTATATAGCGTATAAGTCAAGATTGTTTTAACCAGCGAGAAAATAAGAGTGAAATGTTTTCGAAAATAAATCATATGGGTACGAACGCAGTGGCCAATCAATATGAATATCATTTCGAGAGATGAAAGATAAACCAGATTAGGTGGGGAAAAACTAGAGCAGTTGAAACAGTTTACTTATCTTGTAAGTATTATGGTCTAAGACGGTCATAGTAACAAGGACATCGAAAGAAGAATTGCGTTAGGCTAAGAAGCTTCCACAAAAAGGCGACAGTTGACGACAGAGACGTTGAAATAGGATTATAAAAATATTAGTGACACCTTAGATATGGAGCATTGTTTTGTAAGTCGCGGACACTTGGCAATCAAAACAAAATTAAAGGCGTAGATTTTGCAGGGGTTTTAGATATGGGTGTGGAAGATGCAAAAGCTAAAATGATCCGATAGGACAACAAAAAAAGAAGTACTAGGCATACTGAGAAATGAGAGGATTGTTGGGATAAATCCAAAGGAGGTTGGAAAAATGGATGGAGATAATTTTGACTGGAGATGGAATGTGGAGGACTTTTATAGAGGAGAAAATATTTCGCAATTGAGTAAGGAGGAGAAAGAGGATGTGCCTCTTTGAATGTGTGGAATTAAAGAAGTTTAGTGTTGTGTGGTGTGCTAGGATGTGTCTTGTAAGGCGAGGCTATGAATAGTAGCAGTTTTCATTCCGTCTCAATCAAAAATCTACATTAAACGGTAGAATCCCACACAATCATCCTCAACTTTCAAATAAAGGGAGAGAAAAAGAATGCCTCTGGGTTTACTGCACAGTTGAGTTTCACATTATTTGAAAAGGCAAACTATATTTGTAATAATTTATAATATTGAATTTTCAATCGCAGCCGATTATTCGAAGTGTCATGGCCGGAGTTATTAGGAAAGATGATGGATTGGTAGGGTCTAAAAACCTCATTAAAGAGATCCAGGCTTAACTTGGGGATTAGGTAGATTTTGGGGTTAAACACGAGGGAAAACTCGACATCTTTAACAAATTATTATTAACGATAGGCATTTAGGGCCCTATGGCTTAATACCGGATCCACCAGATGACGCACCTCGCTTGAATCGCCCTCTTACCCAAGTATATACCGTAGTGTTACTGCAAATTCAACATCCCCGATTTTCAAACCCGAAACCTCAGCGCATACTGCCATTACAATGTATTCTGCTCCAAGGGACTTTGCTCCCAGAGCAATAAAAATTGTTTATATTACAATAGCTAAGACAATGATCCGGTCCGAGTAATAAATGTCGTTGGGACTGAAGACTTCTTACTGTTGAGAGATGTAGCACTTTTTACTATTACGATGGGACACCTTACCGCCAACTAATCATAAAATCTGCAGTCATCCTGATTGAGATGGCAAGGGAATTTTCAGATCTCGCGCTGTAAGTGGCTTCCCAGGTAAAAACGGAACCGGCAACTTAATAATTGGCTGTATTTGAACTTCGGACAAAAAAGAGAAACAAAATCAATTTCCTACTGATCCAAATGTTTATAATTTAACTTTGTACATGCATTAGCGATAAAGCCTTGATACTGAAGACAAGAGAATTGCCCATGTTCAATGGGTAGGAGGGATCCGAACCTGCAACTTCTAAGCTCTTTGGAAGCAACAAGATAACGCAATTGACTAATCAGACTAAACTTGTTCACAAAACCTATTTTCCTTTAACAAAAGGGCACCTCATTTGACACAAATTAGGTTGATAAAGGCACAGACGCAGAAGGCTTCGGGGCAGATCGGCGACAAACAGAAGCGTAAGCATGGGCTTCTTTGTCAGTGACAAGCTCGAATAGCTGCGTAGGCAAAGAAAATCTCTCTCGCTCTTTCAAAATGAACTTCAAAACGAGACGGGAGAGGAGGAAAAGGAGAAATATGGAGGGACCTTCTACAAGGGACCTCCCCTTTTATCTTCGAAAGCCTCAGGGGCTGTGCCGCGTGCCCTGACCTACTTCAAGCGCTATCAACAGGATGTGAGCGATTTTGTCCCGATTATCTCTTTTCTCGTTCCTCTGAATTGTGAATTCACCGTCACAATTCTTTATATGGCTATAGAATCCCAAAATTACTCAGGGAATTTTCCTTGGAGGGTAATAAGAATATGTGGGTTGCCAAGGATGACATTAATAAGCAATATTTTATTTGGAAAGGACTGGGGACCATAATTACACATTCCGTACGATATCAAGCAGTTAAAATAAGAAAATGTGAGATTTCACAACAAAATTAATACCTTTCAGAGTGAGAAGGATGAAAATGTGGGCGAAAATAACATTAAGGGAGAATTATAAGGGATCATATATGACATTCAACCGTGAAAACGTTGACACTGAGGGATAGTCTTCATCGTTTACACAAATTAAAACAACAAAAACTGATTTGATGTCGTTATTAAAGGTTTGCAAAAATTCAAGCACTACGCGTCTCAGAAGTCACCTTGCCATGGTGACATTTTGAAAGATGTCTTCCTGATTATATACTCAAAGCCATTAATGTGACGGAATATTTTATATAAAAAAGCCATCACAAATATCGATTAGCTGCTTTGTTGTCAATCAATTCCTGCCCGGTTGATTAAGAAAATTTTAGGGTTTTTTCGGCCACCCGTTCGAAGAAAGGGTCATGAAATGGATTGGAAACTTTGAAGGCGAATAGAAAGTCCGATTGAGCTTACGAGATGGTAGGAGCCAATATCCCCTCCACATAGGATATTTTTGAGAAACCTCGCACCTAGTACTTTATATTGAAAGAATTTGAGGGGTTAGAAGATAATGATGATATGTTTATCTATCTGACAGAGAAATAGTGAGATAGAACATACATTGGGAAATAACACTAAAACACACGATAAATACCAATATGTCCTAAAATATATTTGAGCTGCATCCACATTTTCTGTAGCCTGGGGATTCTAAATGACCGTCCTATATTCCGAAATCAAATATTTTTCTCTTTCACTAAGACAACTACGGAACTTGTATGAGAGAGCTCAGAGTTATCAAAATTACACATTTAAAAAAGACAATAGAGAGTCATAATTTTTGTACTTAATTTATCTCATTGTTTTAAAAAACTTTAAATCAATCGATACATTTTTAATTTTTAAAATAAAAATTCCAAAGTCCTTTGCGTAATGAAAATAACAGCAAAACGTTTCTCAAGGAAGATTCTTTAAAGCTATGAAATCAGCCAAAATAAAAATTGAATGTATTGTACCTTGAATATCTAACGCCCGGGATGAAACTAGGAATTTGGGAGTAATCATTAAAAGTGCACTTTCTAATGAACAGACAAATGAACAGGAATTACTATAAGAGCAGAGATATTCTTGTTCTTTCAGCGTCAGGTCTTCCTGGGAAACCATAACCGGCACAGGGAAAGGAACTGGCCCCCCTACCCTGATGTGTGAATTTTCACACGCCGTATAGGGCTTAGTACTGGGTGATCTCTACCATCACCTACTAAACCGACCTTCGGGTTGATTACTGTGTTTATGGTTTATGGTTTTTATATATATATATATATATATATATATATATATATATATATATATATATATATGACATCAACTACGAAATCAAATAAAATCAATGAATACGGAGCTTCAAAGCTATTCTCTCATGTTTGTATGAAAAAATAAATTTTGTCGGTAGAGGATGCAGTCACTCGTACGATCGTCAGTTAATACGCAGAAATATATTACAACTCCAGGCACAAATTTCCATCAATTCCACTTATATACTCTCCGCAGAACTCGGACCAATATCTGCTCTGTTGACCCAGTTAATAATTAACATTAAACTTCGTCAATCACGTCCCAGGGTCCTCGGGAGTGATTATCCGCGTAACCGAAGGCATGGGGACGAAGAAAAAATTCCAGCATGCGCGTTTGCGCTCGGAAGTGGCAATGGCGAAGCGGCAAGCCTCCCGAAGTCGCCCAAGCAGGGGCGATGCAAGCCCCTGCGGCGGCGACGGGCTGTTTGCGGGACTGCGGGCGGGCAAAAAAATGCCTCGACATGTGGGGACGACGTGAGCGGCGGGGTGGCAAATAGGATTCGATGGCTCGGAAAACAGGGTTTAGATAGAGGGGAGAGATTGGCGGGGGGAGAGACGAGAGGAGAGTTTGTTTGTGAGTTTGGGATTATGCTGTGGAAGTGGGAGAAGGCTTGAGGGGCGCGGGGATGAGGTGTCGGGGGATACTCAGATTGTTGGGTTTATTAACTTACGTATCCTGAGGTAACTACTACTCCACGCTAATGACTATGAAGCTATTATTAACTATTACGGCATATTACTAGGCACCACGGCCTACTGCCTACAATAATTAACAATCCATAACTATTTCTAACTCGTTTAAGCCGCTGTTAGTTATTACATTAATGACGAATATTAATGCACGTCAATAGAAATAATTAACCACACCTAAACATTAGGAGCTATAACTAATTTTGACTGGTTATTAACCGCTGATAACAACTAAAACTAACCACTATAAAAAATAATGACTACCAGTAGATGTTACTAAATAATAACAATTATAAAAGCTATTAATAAATACCTAAACTACTTATAAATATATCCTGATAATTATTTTTTACAACTTTAGCGTCTATAAAAGTGTATCTTTTGTGAGCAATCTAATAAAAAAATTTTAATTATGTCTGGTTGAACATTGCCTCGGTGGAAATAATTTGCAAACTACGGAAAATCAAAGTCACTCAGCATACGCGTCCAATATACGAGGGTCATCCGGAAAGTAGTACCCGTTCGTGCCGCATGAAGTGCTGACGACGCGAGTAGCCGCTGGACGAGGTCAGATAGCTTCAGTGGCTTGTCTGCCTTCTCTGAGCCAAGTTGCGTGACGCTAGCATTGCCTGTGTTGTTTCTGTGATTGTTTACAATGTTTAAAAAAATTGAGAACGCCGCCAGTTGTGAAGTGAGGGCAGTGATTAAATTCCTCAATGCAAGAAACGTTCGCCCATGTGATATTCATCGCCAATTAAAGGAGGTGTATGGAGACAATGTAATGGACGAGTCATCTGTTCGGCGGTGGTGTCGCAACTTCAACATGGGGAGGGGGAACACACACGACGATGAGCGTTCGGGGAGACCGTCTGTCATTACAGACCAACTGGTGAGCTCAGTTGACGAATTCGTGAGGAACGATCGGCGCGTCACAATTGATGACATCTGTGAGCATTTTCCCAATGTTTCTCGAACAATTGTTCATGAAATTGTTAAACACCATCTGCATTATGCAAAAATTTGTGCAAGATGGGTCCCTCGCGTATCTCAATGAGCTGGCGGCGAAGGACTATGCAGCAGGAATACAGAAACTTGTCACACGTTATGACAAATGCCTTAATTTGCTTGGAGATTATGTTGAGAAGTAGTTTAAAGTATCCTCTTTCAAATAAAATTTTTTATGTTTGTTAATATTTACTTTTGTGTCTGTATTTCACGAACGGGTACTACTTTCCGGATGACCCTCGTATAAGAATCGGTGCGACAAGTATTAATTTTTAGTATTGAACTTTGGGTTGTTAGTTTATAAGGAGAACAGTTTAACGTTACTACGCATAATAAAATATTTCGCGCGCCTCCCAGGTCTGAGAGAGTCCTTAGAAAAAAATATGTTCAACAACCTAAAATGAAAACTATCAAAGAAATATAGGGCGGGTGGGTACACTCCTGTAAGCACAATCAATTACTCGCAGGCTGACTTTTATATTATCTCAACGGGCCAACGTGTATAACATTCGGGAAAAAACCGGACTCCCAGAACTAATAGATTTAGGGAATCCATTTTCCCGAGAATACCACGCGACAGCGTCCACTTTAAAAGGTCACCACTCGTAATCCAATCCCTCGAACACCCTTCCCCACTCCTCGCATTGCTTCCCGCCCAGTCCCTAAGGTCCACACACGCACACACAAGACCACACTCACCGGAGGGTTGCTTTAAGGGGGCGGAGTAGGAGAATGTAGTTGAATGTGCCGAGGAAAGAGACTGAGTGGGGGTTGAGGTTGAGGCGGGGCAGGCGGAGGGAATGGGGAGGTTGGAATTTGAAGGGAGATGGGAGGTTGGGAGTGTAGAAGAGGTGGCATTGGGCGGCGGTGTCTGTGGATGAGTGGCTCTGCAGGAAGCGGTAATGGAGACGGTGGAGTGCGTTGATTGAGGGAAGCGAATCGGTGGGGTGGGGAAAGATGGGGCGAAAGGCGAAAGAGGGGGAAGGTAAAGGAGAGAGCTCTACGTTGGGTTACGGCACTTACCGTTGTGCGGTCGGAGTGAGAAGGTTTTTCCTCCTTTCGTCCCCCGGGGTTGAATAAAGGGGGAACGGGGGTTAAGGTGAGGAAGGAGACCGGCGGAGTAAGCACCGGGATCGGAGCAATGCGATACGGCCATGTGCGATGCTCTCGTGATATCGCCCTTCAACATCGAGGCCTTCGGCTGAATGGAATGCGTCGAATTACCATGAAATCGAGCGACGGCAAATCGCAAGGGTGTGACTATGGTGAATTCAATTTATAAAATGTATGAGATGTACTTGAAGCGTATTGGCATTGCTTTAAGCATCGATACTTTTTACTTTTTAACATTGAGTTTATGTTACGAATCGATGCCCAAAACATCGCAGAGGCCCAGGCACTGATGGGTGGGTTAGCGCATGGACTCATTCCCGTCGCCCGTGAAAGAGAGAGCAGAGGAACAGATAAATTAGTTGCAGAAGGTAAAGTTCGAGAAACTAACTCTAATTTTCCATAAGCTACTCTTTCCAGTGCAATCTGATCCACATTTGTAGAGCTGTCAACCTTTCATGCAGTGTAAATTGATCGTAGTGATGCAACGCGAGCTGAACCCGAAGAAAAACCAAAACGTATCTCGCAAAGCCATAATAGTCAACATGCCATCTACCCTTGTACAATGCGTTTGTAATTTACAAAGAGCAGTTGCCTGATAACTGTAAATTCTATCATTAAAGACACATTTTCGAAGAAGCCATACATCATATTATTATATAAATAATAAAATATTATATTTTTAACAACAGGTTTTATTCACGACCACTTTTAATTTAAAACGGCTGGTTGCCATTTCCATACCTAGAACTATTACAAAGAGATTTTAATCTCTTTAGTACAAAAAATATTTTAGAAATTTTTCTTCAGCTTGCATCCCGAATCAATTCACTGTGAATTACTTTTAATTTAAAAAGGAATATTTGTGTTTGTAAAAGCGATTAAGTTTGCAGCGAATTATGTAGTAAGGAATGGACTTTGATTACAAAGAGTAGGTGTGACCTACGTGCTGAAATAAAAATACTAACACAGCTAAAGAGTTTCCTCTTACCCACACTTAAAAGAAATGCAAATATATTACTCCCTTACTTAATATAGGAAACCCTGATTATTCGCTGAAACAGGAAGTGTCATATGCATCTTCTTCTTATTCATAAATATTTGTACATTAAAAAAATACATCAGCCGAAGATTATGTGGCTAAGTAATGCGATTTATTTTGTAAAATCGATGGAGGAACAGTGACTGACTCGACGTCTACAGAACCTGCTAACGTCAAGTCACTATCTGCTGACACTTCGGCATATACGTCTGTTTTTAATAATTCCTTCAGGAATTTACCTTTTTTCCATTATTGGTACGAAGAAAGTATTAAGGTAAAGAAGCGCTGACATACCCCACTCAAGGAATGAACCTTTTATTTGAATTTATTTCTCAATTAAAAAACTAAATTACCCGCATGGAAAAAAGTCCATATTTAACAATGAATGATGCGCTTTCAGAAACTGTGCCGGCTGGTGTGACTAATGTTGTTAATGAATAATTAAAAGTTCATTCTATGATCACCTTTTGACGGTCGAACACTAAATTATGGGACACTTCATCCATTCGGAAATATCATTACCAAAGCAAAAATATCACCAGGTTTCAGCAAGCACGTCTTCATAAGTGTTGGATTGACACTTAGAAACACAGAACAAGTATTTTCCATGGTTTATTGAAGTTGATTAAAGCAAATATCCTTGTGAAAAAGGCGATCAAAACAGAATCAGACATACGGCATCAAAGAATAATATTACCAAGAACTTATTTGGCTTTACCAAGAAAAAATTGTTTCAATTTGAATTTGATTATGATGTCATTTGAAAGGGGGAAGACCATGCCGTTAATATTTATCCTTTAATATTACAATTTTACCACATGTTAACGCATATCTGTCAAACAGAACTCTCATAATCTACCAACACAGTGTATTGCGTTCCTCGTGCATTCTGCTCTTAATATGTACAGCGTGCGTTCCGAAAGTAATACAATTATATATTTTAGTAGCAAATTGTATAGGCTTGGCTGGCCGTCAATTTCCCGCGAGGCCATTATACAATATGGTAGAGCTTTCTAAAACCTATAGTAGATATTCCTACACAAGAATTGAGTAGATTTTTATAATAATTTTCTTGTAGCTGAGTTTTCGAAAAAATGTGTTATTTAAACACTGTCTTGTCAAATAATCTATTGCATTAAGATTTTTAAGCATTGATTACTAATAAATAAAGAAATAAAATAAATGATAAAAATAAAATATTACAAATTTGCGACATCATTAAAGCTATTTTAAAAAATGCATGTCGTTCTTGCCTCATTCTCTACATATTATTGCGACATGATTATAAAGAGCAGAAAAAGGTTCCGAATGCGTTCGTTGCTAGATTTAATAAAAAAATATCGGTTCCTGCTTCAAAATGCCTAATTAAAATATCTCTTAGGTCGTTGAGATTGTTAGAGTATTATTTTGTGGGTATTAGTTTATTTTTACAGTTTTATTTGTCTACGTAATGAGTTTATCAAAAAGATGCGTATTTACGGCACGATATAAGGCCAGGTGATAGTTATTTTCACATTATTTAAGGATAATAAAATGAATTTTTAAATACTCAATGCAATTCACCCCACATTTATACCAGAGTATTTTTTCGAAAAGTGACTGAAAAACATCTAGATTCGACAGTTGACCATTTGATGAAAATATTCTTTGTTTAATCGTCATCATTTCAACATTTCAACCGGAAGATTGGCTGCCTGTTGGTCTTCATTCTTCTCTATGTAATACTACCTCCTTGACGTCCCGGAAAATTTTCCATCTTATATCCCTCGTTATTCGTCTGAATATTTGTTGGGCTTCCTTGGGCATCCTTTTGGATCTTTACTCCTCTCTCTGCTCTCCCTCTTCTCGCTAAGGCTCCTAATAAAACTATGTATACCGTTCCAAAGTATGCCAAATATAGTGCTACATTTTTATTTTCTTCCTCTGGGGTTCTTCTATAATCTTAAACTTTACTACAGCAATTACTTATTTGATAATGATTAGGGCTCATAGAGCATTTATTTACTGTATGATATTGGTGCAACGTGTGTGGTAGTAGAAAATGCATGACGTTTAGCATCGCGTTAAAAAATAAATGTGCCAAATAAACTGGGATCATTCTGCTGTCCTTTTTAAAATGCGCTCTCTATTTGATGACTAGCAAATGGAATTCGATAATTTATAGCAAAGGGATATTGTCTTTGTTGTGGAAATATCGCAAAGTCCCAATTGAGATTATTTTTCATTTAAGGTCATTTTAAATGTATCAAGATGCACATCAGTCCAATCAAAACGAATTTTGGACAGGATTCAATCAATTAATATCATTAATCAATCAATACTGAGTCATGTACTCCATAATGCGAACATTTGCTCTGCCGTCTTCATATTAGGGACTTGTTAGTAATCAAATGTTGTTTACGAAAGGTAGCTACAATTATCCGTAGGAATTCCATTAACCTGGGGGATGTCAGCACATTTACCCTTCAATATTGCCTCCAAATCCGTTTTCACTCTTGAGTTGAGAACATCGCGATCTATTTCGTGTTCTCTTTTGGGAGCTTTCGTCTCTCTCCAATATCTCGCCATTTATGCTATTCTTTAATATAGTAAAAAACTGCATATACTTTAAATGAATATTAAATGACAGTTGGTCTCAGCCCAGGTGATTACTCTCCACGGAGTAAATTGCCTTAGTTAATGTAAATTTAAACTACAGGGTGCGTTCCGAAAGTAAAGCAATAATTAAAAAAAAGTAATTTATTAAACGGATTTGCAAAAACACTAAATATTCTTCAAAGTACTGTCCTTGGGCCTCTTCACTTTTTTCCAGGGACTCTGACATGACCAGTAGGCGCCCTGGAAGGCGCCTTCGGGGACATCTTGCATGGTCTTCATTACGGCTGAATGGATCTCTTCTATGGACGAAAAACGGGTTCCTTTCAGGGCTGCCTTAATCCGAGGGAACATAATAAAGTCTACCGGGATAACGTCAGAACTATAAGGGGGTGGGGGAGCGTTTGCACCTGGTGTTTGGCCATGAACTCGCGGACTCGTAGCGCGTTGTGGCAAGGCACGTAGTCGTGATACAGTTGCCAGGTAGCGGAGATGTCTTTTCTCGTCCTGCTGACACTTTTTTGGTGTTTTTCCAGGCCATCCACGTTGCAGGCAGCGTTAACGGTCTGTCCTTGAGGAAAAAAATCCTAATGGACCATTTCTTCACTGTCAAAAAGGACAATGAGCATTGTTTTCACTTTTGATTAGCTCATTCTTACCTTTTTGGGCTTGGGGGAGTGGTCGGTGTGCCACTCAGAGCTTTAGCGTTTTGTTTCTGGGTCGTATTAAAAAACCCAGGTTTCATCACCAAATCCATCATCATATTGTCCAAATAATCCGGTTTATTTTCAATACGTTGCAAAAGTCCACTTGAAATTTCCGCTCGGTACGTCGTCTGACAACACCTTGGGCACGAGCTTGGCGCTCACTTTCTTCAGCACTAAGTCTTCAGTAACAATGAGACACAACAGTAAACGACAAGTTCAGTTCATTGGCAACCATCCTGATAATCAATCGACGGTCAGAGTCCAAAAGTTGTTGAACTCGAGCCACATTGTTGTCAGTTTTGCTGGTTGACGGCCGCCCAGAGTTCGACGTTCCTCTTCCCGACCCTCCTTAAAGCCTTTAACCACCTTGAAACTTGTGAGTAGGGCAGGGTAGAGTTCTCGTAAGCCTCACGAATCATATTGCAAGTCTCCTCAAGATATTTTTTCAGTTGAGCACAAAAGTTAATCGCGTAACTTTGCTCGATCGTCGATACCATTTTTTTCGTGACACGTTCGGCGCAGAGAGGTTTACAATAACTGACGTCCTGCCGCTTTAACAGCTTAGAGAGTACTGAGACTGGTTTCGCGGCAAAGCTTTAGCGTCCCCGCCGCCTATTTCAAGTGTTTTAATCCCACTCCGACCAATAGAAGTGGCGCGGGAAATTCAATTGCATTACCTTCGGATCCAACCCTGTATATTTTTAGACTACCGAACGTTGGTCGTGTCTGTTGCATTCTATATGATATCAGATCTCCGAATCGAAGTCAACGCAAATTTCGTCACACACTACCCAAGTCTGAAGCCAAGCACGCAAGCAATTATCCACGAGAATAAAATAAATCATTCTATATACTCATTACATGCCTTTTGCGTCATAGTTTTCAGCATGAAATTTCTAGAGGAGACTAAAATTTGTCGTGATATTAGAAGTTATTATAAACGTTCATACGTTATTATAAAATTAGCCTCATAACTGAGAAGTTTTTACCAATAAAAACCAAATGAGAAAAGAGAGGTCGTCTACAGATTCATAATTTGGATGCGTGAATTTTGTCTAGTTTCATTTTTTTCATGGCCTACCTACCTTGCTGTCAAAAGATGAAGAATTTAATCGATTAACAATGGATAAAACATATCATTTTATCTCATAATAGCATTTTTTAGTGTTTTTTTCTAATTGCTATTATATTTTTTATTGGACCGTTTTCTAGTCTCTATATCTGCAATAAAAGTACAGCCTTGACCAGGTACTTTGATTTAATTACCATCACTGTTTCCGTTTGGAAGAAGTTGATCTCATTGAAGATTTATTTTAGATTTGAGCAAACATTTGGGTTAATTCTCTTTTGAAATAATATTTTTCAAACTTGTGATTTATCTTTGAATATTATTCAATTTTGATAACGCAGAAACGTTTTACGGAAACTAGTTCAACGCAGTAAGTCTGCTGTCATGCGGGCAGAGGGTTAAATAAAAGAATGAAATCCTCGTCGGGGATTCGGGGATAGATTTTCAGTTTTATTATGATTATTTCCATTAGTTGATTTTACAGTGTAACGTGCACTCAGACATATGGAGCAACTCATAATCGAATCCAATTGCCATTGACCTAAGGTATTTACGTATCCAGAATTCAACAGCTTAAGGTTATAAATTACAGATTCAGGTGTAATGTGCTGGAACGGGAACTTTTCCATAATAACAGAGACGAAAAATTCTACAATTTATCGAAAACTGTAGTAGTCTTCGTCTTTGTTTTTAAATTAAGGTCAGATTAAAATTGGCTTTAAATTACGTTTCAACTTTTTAAACCCGGCCTGGTAGTACCCGTTCGTGAAAATGTACCCAAAATACGAAGCCGCTCAAAGATAAAGCGTTATTATAAATGAAATATTTTTTCATGGATATCAACTTAGAGGCCAAAAATATTAACTTATTGGCATTTTTAACTACCGAAATGTAATCGCTCTGATTTATTTCTGAATGACTCTATTTTCTATCTCTATTCAGTCACAAATGAATGGAATCTACAACATTATTCGATTTGGGAGGTGATGAAGGAAAGGAAGCTTTACAAACTGAGTAATCGAGGACAAATTCTCAAAATGATTGCCATTCTGTTCAGTTCTCAATTTACCGTAGTCATGAAGATATTGGAAGATTTTTCTCCCTCCCCCACACCTGGAAGCCTTCTTGAGTAATTGCGGTCACGTCATTTCAGAGGGATGGAGTACAGGGTGCGGTTTCATCCAAGACTCATGGTCTGGATACATGTGATTTCACCATTCCTCCTCTAAGCCCCTTCATCGAAAATGCTATTTCCGGTATGCCTCCCTTCTCGTTGATTAGTGCAAAAATAGATGTTTTTTTCCGTACCTCCCGTTTCCTCGCAAACTAGTTAAACCGAATGATTATTAAAAGTTGAGACCCTCAAGCCGTTGACGTCACACCGATCCGAGAATAAATCTATAACAGGAAATCGACGCAATACACACTCACATGCCAATCGGGACCACGGGCAGGCCTGCGATTTGCCTCTTATTTAACCGCAGGACGGAACAGATTTTATAATTCTCACACATTCCATCAGCATTGCCTCTACACCCCCCTTGAGGTGCTCGTGACGACATAACTGGGCACGGTGCACTTAAAGCTGAACGCCACAAACCTGGGTGCCAATTAAGGAATTTTGAGGGAAATTTCTTAATTGGTCTCCAGGTGGAATTTCAAAAAGAGTCTCGAGTGAAACAGGATTCGGCTGCAGTCACATTTTGGGCCCTGGGTTGCATTGCTAGGGGATCCTACCTGAATTTACGATGAAAAACGTCATTATTGGTTGATGTTGAGAATTAGTGGCACCTGTTTAATGAATATCCATCGAATGAAAAGATTCATAATGGATTGAAATCGAATCTATTGATTGAAAATACTGTGGATAAGAATATTACTAAATTTATACCACTTCTGACGAGTTCAAAGTAAAACTTTACAAAGGTGCTCCAAGAAATGCAAAGACTTGTGTTTGGTGAATGCATACAGAGAAGTAAATGACGAAGAATTTAACGCACACCATTGTTGGTCTCGCGGTAGATACAAAACAAAGAAAAAAAAGGCTGACGAACTTCAAAAGTGAAAATGCATGTACGACAAGAAGTGTTAGAGTGAAAAAACTAGAAAGTTGCGAAGTGACGAAGTAGCCTTTACGGAAAGCGCCAAAAACTTTTGGTGGTCGGAAATCTTAAAGGGACACTCACGACGAAATTGGAAAGATGTACGGCGTCGAAAACCCAAATTGCAGCCAATCTTGTACATACGAGGTGAGGGAAAACATTTTCACCGTAATTTTCCGTTAACTCATGTTCAGAGATTACAAAAATAATAGCTTTTTTACGATCACTGTGTACCTTCATTTACGCCAATAATGTCCAAGGAGTCATTGTTTAAATGTACGCATTTTCCTATACATCGCGAGGATTTTGAGTCTTTGTGAAATGTTATAAGTGATAAGATTGGTGATTGGATCCTCATAGTATCCTTACAGATTTATTTTTTACGGTTTTAGTTCCTTATTACTATTATGATTTTTCCTGCCAATGCCCAGGTCCCTTTACAGCCAGAGATTGTCACGGAATTTAGGATCTATAAACTGAGAGTACGATGAAAATTTTCACTACTGTATTTGTAGGGTCACAGTATTATGTTTATCTAAACTTAACGAATGGCGCATAACTGGTATTTGAAGGAGGCGTATTTTAGGCAGCTTAAAGGGAAAGGGGTCATCTTTTGGAAAGGAGCTTGGAGAGTTGAGTCCAGGAAGGGAATGATCGTTGTAAGACAAAAAAAGTCTGAAATAGGTTTCATAATATTTATATCAATCTTTATCCACAAATATAGCACCATTGCTGTTTCTCCCCAACGCACATTTCAAGCAAAGTCGCGGTGTCTAAGCCTTCGCAACGGTACGGCATGCTTAAAGAATATTTCACCATACATCAGTCAAAATTTCCTCCATGCAAAATATATTCCCTTTCGTTGCATCCATGTTAAGTTTTTTCGTATGGTAAAAGAGCTGGTATTGAAAATGAACTCAATAGGGTACGTAGACGGTGACAAATATTTTGTAAATACTTTTATTTTAAGTTGGAATTTCCTTTACTTTTTGAAAGTACATGGGTTCACACCTTGACAAACCTATCCCCATTCATTAACATGATTAATGTAGCCGCACCTACCCATAAATACGTGGCATTAAATACGTTCAAAAACCATTACTTGACACTTTTAACAAGCAAAGACGCACTAAAAGCGTCTGGAACCCTGGTGTACACAGAAATTCGTCACGGAGATACACATTCTCGGAAAGTGACATTCATAATCTCAGAACTTCCATCACCACCCATCATCCCTCAAGCGATCCCACAACCGCCTGCCGTATTCCTCCGTATAAAGTTAAAAGCTTTTAGTACGTATATCTTAAAAACACTGATTTCGAGAGTTCTCACTTGCATTTCATATTCACTCTGCTTCTACATTCACCACTACTTTTATCGCAGTATCGCTTTATGATACGTATAAATATAGTATAGTGTATATGTTTTGGAATATTTGAATCAACAATTACTTAGTTAAGTATGAATTGATACTACGATTTGTATTTTAATGTACAAATAATGTATTTTCAAGATTTACGCACCCGTACGTGAAAGTAAGCCTATTTTGCTGACACAGGAGTTTTTGAAAATTACCCCTGGTCGTATAAGGAAGTACCAACATTCATGCCACGGACAATATTTCATTAAGGGTTAAAAGTAAAAGTTGCGCATAAAGATTCAGCAGAGTTGGCTTACAGCCATTGAGAGAATAAAGGGTTATTCTAAACTTTCATATCAGGCATGAGTCGCATTGTAACACTAGAAGGGCAAAAGATATCTGGAAGATTCTTTCCCATCAACTAGATCAATAAATTTTCAATTTTCTATATTAGCAGACCAAAGAAAAGGTCACTCCCGCGGAATCTTATCATCCCATGTAGAAGTGAAAAAATAATACCATCATAGGGCTTGTAAATTGGATGCAAACCTCACTCGACGGAAAATGTCCGTAGCTTGTGCAGGAGGATACATGCGTCAAACTCGGTCGCACCTACGGAGTCCGCGGTGACACTCAATACTCACGATGGTGAAAATATTATCGCGAGACGGTGACAGATACTCTGGCGCCTATTTTCCAAAGACGAAATACGACGTGGCCCCATTTGCTGAACTGGTCATAGAGAGGGTGAGGGTATAGCATGAGGACGATCGGTGGGGTAGATGGTTGAATGAGGGGAATGTGGGGGGAGAAGGACGCAGAGCAGCATGGAAACCAGGGAGAGAAGGGACTGGATAGGGGTAGGACGGGCAAAAGAGTGAGATAATGCTGGAGAGAGGTAAAGAGATACAGAGAGAAAGAGGGGACAGGGCTTTACGGCTGGCAGAATGAGGACGCGGGAGGGGGGTGTTCGGGTGGAGATGGGTGGGGAAATGGGAAAGGTCTCGCCATTTGATGGCGGCGGCGGAGATTTGAGGCGATTGGCGAGGAACAGAAGTGCGTGCAGGGCCGAGGAGAGGGAGGGCGGGTGGGGAGAAGAGGCGGTTAACGATGGCAAAGAGGGGAGGGAGGGTTTCCGATGGGCGGAGACGGGATTACCGTCGAGCGGGCATGATTAGAAGAAAAGCAGGGCAAGGATCGGCAGACACTGGGGAGGGCATGTGGAGGGAGTGGAGGGGAAGGAACACGTGTGGGTGTAAGGGGAAGTGGCGAGTGGGAAGAAGGGAACAAGGGTCGGGACTCGTGGGGACACATCCCTCGAGTCTTGCGATTTGGCAGTTGACCACGAAGGTGAAGAAGAGAGACGAGGTAAAAGATATCTTCTCCTGCCGCAATCTTTAATCATTCGCCTCAGAAACTTTCTTGATTGCCGGGCGGAATATTTCGAAAAATTCATTTTTCCCTTCCCATAAACTCCTCAAGCCGAAGCATTGGGATGGACAGATTAAAAACTAATCCTGTCGCATTAGGGTTCTCCACGCTACCGGCTAATTAATTTTTTATCCGCCAGGTTATTGCTTATGTGAATGCGTGAGAAGCTTACTTGGAAGTCAACAAATTTGCATTGCTAGGGATAGAGGTGGTTATAGAGTGCACGCTGACATAGGAGGAGGGCTAGAAGAAAATTAATGTTAAGATATTCATATTTTAAATTTTCTGATAAGGCTTTTACACCAAAGCAATCAATACAAAAGACGTTTTTTGAAAAAAAATTAACAGGCTTTAAAAGTAATTTATTTCTCTCCCATAGATTCGTCAATAGATATATTAACTGGATCTAATACTTTGTGATATTGAAGAAGTCATATTTAAAATTAGTAGGTTTATGATGCTTCCAGAGTAGGTAGGTGTGCAATGCGTGAGTTATTTTTAGCTACCAAAAGCACTATTGTTCATGATTATGCCAACGTTTTTATTGATCCATTACCGTGAAAAAATGTTCCTTTATCATAAATAAATTCAAAAGAGTAATTTTCTATATTTCCTCATGGGGAACACAAAATACTGTTTATGTTTTTCATATGAAAAAAAAACAAAAATATATGTAGTCCACATTCCATTTTGGTGTATTAACATTCAAGATAAAATATTGGGTTGCAACGAGTATGAATATGCCCATCAATTAAAAATTGTTTCCATTTTATTTACTAGATCAACCTTTAAATTCCATATATAATATCAATATCTACCAGCTTTAAGCATCTTTAAGGAAAAACATATTATGCATTGATGAAAAAATATACAATGTAAAATAAAAAAAAACAATACATAGAGCTTTTAGCAAAAAAAGAGTTCATTATAACTGTGGAAATTTGAGAAAATTATATGAATAACGAGAACAATAAATTTATTTTTAAACTATGGTATGACCACAATCCGCATATTCTGCAGAACTTGTGCCTTTTAGACAGAATACTGCTTTTGATAAGTTAAAAAAAAGGTGAATACTGATGACATGGCCTATTATCATAATTATAGTTATCAAAGGATGCCAACTGGAGATTGCATATTCCTACATGATGCATTATAAAAATTGTTATCAGATATTTATAGTCTGGAAATTTTTTGTCAAATAAACGTTTTATATAATTATAGCTAACATAATTTTCAAAGAAAACAAATAAATAAATGTTTCTCACGCCTCAATGTGAACTGGAAGAGAGAGAGAAGAGATGATGACAAAGTAACGAAAACTTTTAGGAACATCAAAAAGGAAGTCATTAGTCCTGGCTCAAAAAATCACCAAATTACGATAAATTGACCATTTGTTAACCATCATATTTGCTTTAATTAACATACTTTTATCTTTTTCTTTCTTGGAGCAACTAAAAAAGCAATAAAAATATTGCTAATTTATTTTTACAAGGAAATTTTCTGAGATGCCCGCATAATATGTTCAATAAGCAAATAATATTCATTTTATATGCATACCATACAAATTTTATATTGGTGTAAGGCAAAATAAAAAATACTTCTAAATAGGAAACTTAACGACCTAAGTTACCATTCACAGGAATGAATTATGTCATTTCAAGTCTACTTAAAAAGAACAGGAAACATAACGAAGATATTCGCACACTAATACGCACAGTGACGTCACAGATACATAACTTATACTTTTGAAACCTTAGAAAGCTCTGATTGGCTTCTTGAATGCGCAGTGCAGGTTTATTCTAACTTTCATCTCTCGGGTATACCAAAGTATATGGTAGCTTCATGGACTTGGCGAGGATTTTTGGATTGTCCGGAAGGGGAGAGAGACAAGAGTATCCCCGTCAGTTTTCTCCACGGAGGCCAAAAAGAGCGAGAGCATTTCCTGGAAGGGAGATAGCTGGGGCAGAAGTGATCCTCCGTGGAGCCCACATTAGTCAGGCGATGCTCCGAGAGAAGGGAAGGCGTGTTGTTGGCCCAAATCTTACGTCAAGGAGACTGGAATGCGTGAATTATTCGGCGTGAATTGTGGGTACAGGAGCCATACCGGAAACGCCCCTAAATCCCAATGTTTTCCTCACACACAGAACTTAAGGGTTCACGCTCGAAGTAAACAGCGATAATTCATTAGGTTGCAATGTTTTTAAGATAATTTTGCGGAAAACACGAGTAATAATGTATGAAAAAAATGTTAATAGCATGTGCAAAGTTAAAACTTTATAAAAATGGGAGAAAATCAAGAAGAAGGAGTTGTACTCACGTAAGGACTTATTAGTCGTGCAATTTTGAAATAAATTATGTATCTACCACCAGCGTTTTTCAATCGCTTCCTTGTTACGTTGGGAATTTGCGTTTTTCTACCAATTGACTAATTTCAAGAGATCATCCGGCACAAACCACTCAATCCTTCAATACAAACCACTCAAACCTTCGAGCTTGAAAGTTCGTACGTTCATCATAATTTATACGAAATGAAGAAATACGAAAAAAAATGCTGAAGAATTTTCGTACAAGAGACATATTGAAATTTAGGGTCGAGTACTTCAGTTAAATGAGCAGGAAAACCCTTCAAGCTAATGTCATTTACTTTTTTATCAAAGGTAAATTATACTAAAGATAAATACGTAACAAACGTATAACACGAGAAAAGAGGAGGAGCGTAAGGAAAAAGGAGGAAAATACAAAAGCCCTATCCCATGGCCACTCAAGAAGACGCTCGCAGATTCAGCCAGCTGTTCCCTCCGGTCGTACTCTCCTGGCTCAAATAGAAAAAAGTGTGGTCTTCAGTAAGTACAACGCAAATGAACCGATCACCAAATGGCCGTCGAAGACAAACTCGGAGAAGAGTCCCTCCTTCACGGAGCAAGTGCCTCATAGACACGCTCTTCCCATTATTTTTCCTACCTCCATTAAAGTGAGCTTTAATTGCTCCACGGGGAACACCTTCCGGGTTTCCCCATTGCCGAGGAAAACCCTCTTCAATTTCAGGAGGAGCATTTGTGCGGCTCCTTGAAAGCGTAAAATGGAACTCCTTCGATTAGAAACTTCTCCTCCTCCTCTTACTCTTCTTTTCCGAAAAATGTAAAGTCCATGGAAGTCAATTTATTACGCGATGCCGATAGGAGAAAACCGTCGAGTCACTGGCTGGGGACTGTGAATGACGAGATAATTTTGGCTGCAGAAGAGAAGCGTGAGGGCTCTGCGGAATACAGATTTCTTTTTTATGAAAAAGAATGTAAAGGATTCTACAAGAAGCGATCTGAGACACGAGGGAAATATTTTCGTAGCATTCAAATAAAAGAATTTTAAGGTTGAAGGCGTTCAAATGCCACTCGATTCTGTTGTAAGCAATGCCCTGAATTAATAAACTAAGCCGCGGTTTGAATTTTAAATCGGAAATTCCCTTAAGGAATTGCGAAGATTTAGGGTGCCCATACTGATACGATTTGTATGCTGGACCAATTCTTCTAACTGCTAATCATCTACTCCCGCGCGGTAAGATCTGACAGGAAAATTGAACAAAAGGATAAAGCAGGCATTGGCTTCAGAATATACGTATTCTACGCCACGAAAGTAAAATATTTTCCATGAGTAGAAAGAAAGGAAATATAGAAATAACATTTCTTTTAATATAAGAAGCACCGCCAAAACACAGTGGTGAATATATAAGAGGGTTGTCCCATTAGTACCCGGCCTGGCCTGAAGATGGTGGTAGTGTTTTAAATAATATCTCTGTATTAAAAAGTATGAATCCTAGAAAGCATATATTTCAAGTTTGAAGACGCTACTTTGTTCAGTATTTGTTTGGCAGCCGTCAATAGTAAAACGTTTTCAGCGAATTTGTGAAAAAGTCCTTAGCCCAACCAATATAAAAGCTGAACTGGGTTCTTCTCTGGGTGAGTCTGCTCCTTCGTTTACATTAAAATTTTGGGTAGCAGAGTTTAAACGAGGTGGTACGAGCTGTCAAGACGAGCATTGATTGGTTGACAAAATGAGATGACGACTCCAGAAACGGTGAAGAAAATCCACTAAGTGATACTGCATGATCTTCGACTGAATGTGCGCGAGCTAGCGGACATAGCAAGCATTTCAAAAAGTGCGGTACATCGCATATTAACTGAAAATTTGGACATGAGAAAGCTGTGTGCAAGATGGGTGTGGCGTTTGCTCACACTCGAGCTAAACCATTGCCGTGAAGATGTTTCAATTGAGTGTTTGGCAAAGTTTTACAGCAACAAAGCAGAATATTTGTGCCACTTCATAACCATGGAGGACAAAACATGGGTCTGTTCCTTCACATCCGTGACAAACAATCAAAACAATGGATTCAAAAGGAGAACCGTCTCCCAAGAAGGCGAAGACCATTTCATCTGCAAGCTAGGCCATGGCGTCCGTTTTTGGGGTGCGTGTGGGAAAATATTCATTAGCCATCTCGAAAAAGGAAAAACTATCAACGGCCAGTATAATACTTGAACTTGATGCAACGTTTGAGCGAAGAAATCAACCAAAAGCGGCCGCATTTGGCAAAGAAGAAAATGTTGTTTCATCAAGACAATGAACCAGCTCACAAATCTTGCAATGGTCAAAGTTCATGAATTTAAGATTGATTTGCTACCTCATGAACCCTATGTACCAGATTTAGCCCGCTCGGATTATTTTCTGTTCGCAAACTTGAAAAAATGGCTCGGTGGTCAAAGATTTTCCAACCGTGAAGAAGTGATGTCGGCAGTAAATGGTTATTTTGAGGAGCAAGACAATTCTTATTATAAAAAGGGTATCGAACTCATTAAACATCGCTGCGAAAAGTGTATAGAGCTGATAGGAGATTATGCTGAAAAATATATGCATTTTTTTGGAAAATATTTGTTTTCTTAATTGGGTCGTGTGCTCCTAAGACCACCCTCGTGTATACATATATATATATATATATATATATATATATATAACTATGTGTATGATCGTGTGTGTAATCACAAGCCAATGTATATAATTACAGCAGGTTAAAAATTATTTGAAAAAAGTATTAATTTAAAATAAAATAGCTCACTTGAATACTACTGAGTAGCTGAGGTGTGGCTCCCTGTACTTTGGAGGGGGTTGAGACCACCGAAATATTCGAGTGAGTTATTATCATTTTAATTATTCTTCATTAAAACATTTTGTCACCATGCATGTGCGTGTGCATAAAACATTAGTGAACTCCATAAAAGTGTTATCTTTACATTAATGTAAATATTTTTAAATCGTCTAGCGAGCATTCAAGTGGATATTTTCCCATCTTAAAGGTACACCCTTTGCTTTTTCCTACAAAAACATAATTATAAATTAAAGAGAGTTAATTTTCTTAATTATGATAATATTTTCACACATATTTCTTGTTCCCATTAATCCAAGATATAAACACCAAAAGGACCGAAGATTTTTAGGGTATTTGTTAGTTTCGTAATTCCTCGCGAAAGATAAAAATATCCAGGCGACTGAATGTCTTTCGTGTATTCTTAGGCAACCTTCAGAAATATTAATGGTTTTGTGCCATTTATTACTTGTCAACCTTTGTTGCGCCGAGGGGCAAGGGTAAACAGACACGCACATGTTGGGGCATATCCTGCCGTATATGCAATACACATATCAGTACTAACTTGCCAATTTGCATATACCACAGGATAAAACCATACTCACATGTTTCTTTTGCACATTAACTTAAACTCAAAAGCTACCAGCCGACTGACTTAATGACCTCCTGTGGGTCTAACCATCAATTCAATTTCAATTATTTTGTGCCGTGTCAATCGTGGGAGTCTCCGTGCACAATTAAAAAAATACATAAAGATGCATGTATAAACATAGATATATATTAAATAAAATGAATCACGTCTAAAATGTAATGTTTTATAATTCGCTAAAGTTGGGTTTCATATAAATATTAACGTTCATAAAACATTGTTATTACAGGGTATGACAACAATATTTTCTTTTTTAAAGGGATTTGTTTTGGGAAAAAGTAAGTTATGTTGTAGCACTCAGTATTTTATGTGTTTTAAGCAAGTTCAGATATTTTCACACATTCTAGCATACGTAAACATATTTCGTCCTAAACTGAAATCAACCTTCTTTTTTACTTTTAAATTGGATTATTTAACAAATACGAGCTACTCATGTTTGCATTCGAGCAAAGAACTAGCAAATCGTACATATCATTAAAGACAATTGCAATCAACCAAGCCAAATGTAGAGAAATGCCGACCAAGGCGGGAATTAAACCCATATCGGATTCGCATAGGAATAAAAAAACACTACAAATGAAAAAAATAGAAATATTGAATCGACGATAAGATACGAGTAGTAGCCTTTTTTATTTAGCCAATGTGAGACTAGGATTATGGTAAAGTATTACTTCATTTGATGAAAATCTTACTTTAATTCATAGAGATCGAGTCCCATGAATGGACCTTTAGGCAGACACTGTAGAAGCTCCCAATATTCTAGCAGCATCGGTAAGACATTTCACGGTGTGATGGGGAAGATTAAAAAAAGAACTCCGAAAAAATAATTCAAAAGAAAGCCTTTAGGTAATAATAATAATTGAAAACTCAACAGAAATGCATCATGTTAGTAAAATATTTTGTTTGCATAGCAATAAATCAATTCAATCACCAAAATCTTAGTTTTAGGAAATTGGCATTACTATTGGATTATAGTGTTAGAAATCAAACGAATAACAGAGCTAAAACAAATCCACAATAAACATTTCCACGTATTCCTTGATCATCATCATCTACAGTATTTTTACCCCAAAATTGATTTGCTGCAGTCATCCTTGTTTTTCTTTTTAGAGCTGATTCACGTCCCATCGTAGCTTTTCAGTCTTACTTTTTTATTTATTCTACGTAATTTTCTCTTAATCTTACTGGTGATATATATTTCCTTCAAATTTCCCTTCAATTATGTTTTCAACTAATCCATCATGCCTTGATGTCCGTCCAATCCATATAGTTTTCTTTGGCGGAGTGCTCTCCATTTGGTTCATTCCTCCTCTACTCTTCTACATATATACTGTATATATATGCAGCAAGAATAGAAAGAAGCCTTGGACTCTTTTATTCCACTTTGGTCCAATTTTTAAATATACCATATCTTAGATCAGCGGTGCGCCTTGCTCTATCTGAGCGTTTAGACGGACTGCTTCCTTAGTAGTAACCTCATGTTCATTGAACTCAGTATTTGCCTCTTTAGCATGATCACTTTCATAGCTTGAGCTATTCTTCGCTTGAAGTCTCTCAAACCCATTCAACCCCAAATTATACAGGTCCCAAGGTAGATGGAAGATTTCTTTAGTTTCTCTCCTCGAAGTTGGATATCTGCCTCAACCTTTCTCTCCTCCACATAAAAAATATCATTTTTTGTCGATGCTCAATTTTACGAAGGTAGTTTAAAAGTTTCTCGGAATTACCACAAAATGTCAGCATAAGCGCAACGATTTCTTGCGTAGAAACAGTAACCCTTTATGAGTAAATACGTAACGTGTCAGTGGTCTGGGAAGAGATACGTGTTACTGACGCCTCTCTGTTCTAGCTTCCGTGAAGAGATTTGTGAATGTGGGAAAAATTGAGATTCGAGCAGTGATTGTATACTTCGTAGAGAAAGGTATGAAATCTAAGGAAATTCATGCAAACTTTCAGAGAAATCTATGGGACTCGGTTCCTTAATGTCCAACTTTTGCCAAGTGGACAAACAAGTTTAAGTTTGGTTGGGACCGCTTAGATGATGATACCCGTAAAGGTCGGCCAAAATGTGCCACTACCGAAAAATGTTTGCAAAAGTGCATAAAATGGTAGTGAAGGATCGCCGAATGAAGATAGAGTAATCGCTGAAGCAGTAGGAATGTTACCTGAATGAAGTGAAGTAAAATCATCGTACTCTTCTCTAAGCACTCATGTAATTTTCCACAGTCGTAGCTATTTTTGATTATTCGAAACAGAGTATTTTTCACTCTGACCCTGAGTGCTTTTATTATATCTTCATTTATGCTGTCAACTACTGGTGATTTGCTATACTTAAGGTCTTGAGGACTCAGTCATGTTCGCTCCTCAGTTCTACAGGGCCATTTTTGACTTTTTAGCAAGAATTTTCCATTAATCATTTCTTCAAATGTTTTGAGCCTTGTAGAATGTGTATGTATTCATTCCATCTCTTCACTAAGTCTTTATTTGCTATTTTATCTTTCCACTAGAATCTAATTTGATTTGGGATTTTCCTCTTTTTTCTCCAAAAAGTCTCCTCGCCAGTTATAATCTGTGTTGCCGTTTCTTTTCTCTACGTTGTCAAGGGTTTCTTTTTAGCAGTTTCCATTCAATCTTCATGATCTTCCTATTCTCTCCAATGAATATTTTCACAACTTGCTATGGGCTCTCAGTTTCATTTATTGTATTTTTGTACTTTCCACATTCATCTATGAGTTATTTTATTTGAGCTATTATCTATAGCTACTCAGTCACCACCTTATTCACGAATTGTTCTTCTCCAGTTAATATATTAATTATTTTTTTCCATGGTCCTCCTATGACAAATTTATGTATTCCTACTACTTTTATTTCGATGGTCGCACTGAAAATGTTCTCCTTCATACTCTTACTTCTGAATATATTTATGTTCTACCTTGATTTCTCTACTTCATCTATTTTAATGGAGACGGCTATTCATGAACACCAGTTGGTGATCGCATTACATTTGTTCCGTAGCAGCTCTTGCATTGCTTAACTTGGCACTGGGTATCTAGTTCTGACAAGGAGTTAGTCAATTAAATATCCTGTCTGACATCTTCCATGATTGTTCTCTGACATTTTTCAAATAGGGTGTTTTCCACCACCATGTTTTTCTTGCTACAGAATTTTATCAGCCTTTTCCCCCAATTTGTTTTCTCTATTCAAAATAAACAATTTGGGAGACCCTCTGATTGGATCTAATTAAATGGTCTCCCATAACGGTTAGGTTCGCTTTCTTTAAACTGCACCTATAGACTCTTCCAGTTTTTCGTACACCTCTCCTATTTCCTCTTTTGAACGGTTGGGCATTGACAAGTACACGTCAACTAGCGCTGTGTTTGTAGGCGCTTCCTTAAGCGTCATCGTCAGAATCCTTTTATTTTATTGGTAACACTAAACATACATACTTACTTACATAGAATTAATTTCCAAAGAGAATATCTAATCTTTAGGAGCAAAATTAAATGAATGCCATCCATATTAGAAATAAAGCAATCAATAAATTATGATGGGTCTTCATCAAATAGAATTTATAAATGATTTATGATGAAAATATAACTCTAATGTAAATGATAAGGGAGAGCATTAAACTAATAATGCTAAAAATCCATAGGCACTAACTATAAGGCTCAGTCAAGGTCTTACATCATACGCGAATATACTAAATTCCATATTTTATTTGGCTATTGTTCCTCGAAGGCTCACCAAGGCTTAAGATTTTCTTTCGTTGTTTAAATCCGATTAAAATTTAGAATTGAAACATAATAATAACTTGAAAATTAAAGATATTTAACACCTGAAAATAAATTTTTCATGAAGTAATATGTGAAATAGTCTTCAAAAATATTCTATTGTGCGTAAAGTAAGCCATTGTTTTGTCTTGGTATGATAATATTAAGGCACTTACGATATTTAAAAATTAAAACCAATAAAAAGAACCCGATCAATTTGACATCATTTCGTCAACTATTTTCTATCTTCTTTGGTAGAATTTTTCTGACTAATTTCTTCAAAAGTTTCCCGGCCTTAAAATACAACTCTTCTCCAAAATTCGCAGACTTAATTTTTTTGACTCTAATATTCTATACTTTTCTTATACCATAGTCAATCAGTGATTGGCATTTCGCGTTTGCATGCCTAAGTGGATTTACTTACCAAATGAATGGAAATAGATCGGATAAAATCAAAAAGTAAAAATATTATGAATCCCGAAGATTTTGCTGTAGGCTTTTAGGGTATTAACTGCATAAAAAAGGAAAAAATATTACTCACGACTTATTACTATAATACATTTGAAGTTGATTTCTCTGAACAATGGAAGAAATAATTTTCGCCGTGAGCCACGCAGACGATTATTATTATAAACTCAGCAAACATGCAGAATTTTATGTAGGGGTTAAAGTCTTTTACATAATGGGGTTATAAGGTATACAATAAATGATATCAATTAGGGTGAATTATCTAGTGATTTGCAAATTAACCCGGCATGTACATCTAAATCTTTTTTCTGCAGACTTCGACGCATGAAAACCTGATTAAAAATATTTTCTCTTTTAAATATCCACAAAAAGTTCATCAAAATCATTATTAATGATATTGAAGGCTTCCATGAGTGTGATATACTAAAATTTTAATGTTTACTGATATTAAATAGAAAGAAAACCCTGGATGGAATAAGTAAGTGTAAATAACATATTTCCCGATGAAAAGGGAAGCAAAAAAAGTATGACACTAAAAATTAATCAATAGAATCTTATTACCGCTTAATCAAGACAACTCAGGAATGTGTAGAGATTCTCCTTGAAAACATCGCTTTATTCAATCGAGGCCTGAGCTCGTATATTTCAATTTCCGGCAGGTGTGTGAACCAATTTCCGGTCACGTGATTAATACATAGGGGTGGTAACTGAAAGACCCCTCCTCCGGATTACTGATACGAACATTGTTTTCAGTTGCATAGACGTGATCATTTTTTATTAATGCGTATGATCCAACGTCATCTGTATAAATAACTTTGTGATATTATTTTCCACTGAATCACTTTATATAAATTGAGGAGGACTATTTAGAAGTGAGATGTTGCAATGATAATGGCATTTTAATACTGAAACTGGGCTGAAAACCAATCAATTTCAATAGAAAAAGTTCAAGCTCGATTATTTAACAATTTCCGCCGAAAGTAGGGTGGGATGTATCTACATTTCATTTCCCAAGTGCGTATAAAAAAGCAAATTATGCTTTCGTAGTATTAACCTCACGTAAATCCCTCTCTCATGAAAGTTAACATCACATTAGCCGAGAACTTTACATTATTCATCGAAATACATTTTGTCTACCTGTCCTCCAATCATCCTTATCCACAAGAATTATTGTATTTTTGAGGCAGTAAAATAATATATTAAATATAATAATGCCTTAATACTTTCAGGCATGAGGCTAGTGAAGAGAGAAAAGCCTTAATCTGGAATCGAGTGAAATTAATTGCCCTGGGAAGACTGAAATCACGTGCTCGGTGAGTATGAAAGCACGTACTTTTTTACTGCCAGCATAAATTACGGAAGGCTTATCTCTTTTCCCTCCCGGTATGATTACATATTTTTTTTAAACTTAACTCGATGCTGGGATTACTCACGGCTTCTGTTTTCCGCCACGAGGCCGTTTGTTCACTTTCCATAATTGAATGAGCCGACCAGCTGTACCTCTCCTAAACACCCACGAATTCCTTCCTTTCCTCCCGCGGATTCTCCTCAATTTTTTGTCCCGACCACGTCCGCTCCTCGCGGAACACCACCAACCGACGGGTTCACCCATTTTATCGCCCACACTCCCATCGCCCTTGAAAGAAAGTGTTCACGTGCAAAGCGGCAAAAGATCCATTATATTTCCAGTTCCAACTAAAATTAATTACACAATGCCATTAAATTTACGGTTTTAACGCAGTTAAATAACAATAAAATGAAAATAGAGGGAAAATAATTCCAAATATTAGAAAAAAATCTTACGCTTCTGAGCTCTTAAACTCTCTCGCACGACCTATTATTATCCACATCCATCCGACAGATACAGAAATAAATTTGCGTCGTTATGTTTCTTGAATTGCTTGAGATTAGCGAAGGAAATTGCTAAGACGTGTGTTTCCATTTTGCAAATCTCATTAAACTGGCGCCATTACCGCACCGGGTGGATTTCAATAGGACATTAAAACAGCGTTTATCAGGACTTCTCCCCCGTCCGTCTTACTTCCTCAATCGATTACAAATATTAATTCTACACAGAGCAGTAATTGACGAGAGCATTATCTTGATCGTTGGAAACAAGACTGGGAGTGTGCGGCATTTGGGAACATTCAACGCATTCAGCGATGTGTTTTTTGCTTTTCCTGCGACTCATATGGTTTCCCCGAATCTCATTCGCAAAAAAAATCAAACAGATTTAGTTTTTATCTGATAAAACACTTTACCCAGCTTTCAGCGAGGGGAAGCTCTCTGTTTGGGCTTCGGCAGGGTGCTACCAGCACGGTATTGCTAGATTTATGGGCCGACATAACGCAAAAAATAGACACTCACCGAAAACGATCGCTCTCCTTTGAAATATGGAGCAACCCCACCACGAGTGTTAATGGTGCTCCGTTTTCTGCTTTAGCGCTATTTCCACCGCAACTTAAGACTTCTGCCTCAAACCCTCGCTGCGTGGATTGTCCCTCTCAGCTAAATTCGTCACGCGCAGCGAGACAACTGCGCTGTCTGTTCATTGCGTAATTCAAGCGTACGAATTGGACGTGGAGTTTAGCATGCAAGAGGATATTAACTCCTCTCCAGTGGTCCAGCGAAGAGAGTGGGGAATTTGAAACACCACTGTCAAAGGAACTCCCTTTCAATTCACGGCACATCAGGATGAAATCGTTCACCGTTCGAAGCACATGTCAAAAGTGTCATTTGGGCAAGCATTTTCGGGTCTGATTGCCCATAATTCTCTTCTCCTCATTCTTTTCCGAACGGGTGGATTCCAATCGGGAGACCTGATTACGCGGACGGCTAGAGAGAGATGGCTTCCAGTACGGCGAATTTGCTTTCACGAGAGAGTAGAGTGAGGACTACAAAGAAAGCGTGCGCGCATTGACTGTCTGCTTGATTTTATTCACGTGCTATTTTTCTCTGCGCACAAAACATCAACAATTGAACAAAAAAAAACCAGTTTCCTACATTGAAATACCTATATTCTGGCTAGACCACGACCTTTTTTTTATTAAATAATAAGAAATTTTAATACACCAAGAATCAATTATACCATATTTTTCTCAACGGCAGTTGACTATTCACTTACCGCAGAAGATACGTGCATAAAACCCTAAAATAATCGATCGATGTTTTTTTCAAAACTACTGTTGACAAAAATCCCTGTATCACTTATGAGAAAACATCGCAACCCTGTTAAAGATTATTGAAAATTTTTACTTTTGATTTTAAATCATTCTTTACCAATTAAATTCACATATTTCATCTAAACTCGAACCACGAATCATTAGATATAATAACCTTAAGAAACCAACTGCAACCTTGGCGAAACTTCTATGTTGCTATCAATATTTTACGTATTTAAGAGTCCGTATTAAAATATATGTCTCAATATTATTCCGTGAAAATCTTCACAAAAAGATAACTTTTACGGTTCATTCCCATTTACATAGCTCACGGCACTCGGATTAGATGTAAAATAAGGTCGTTTAAGCTAAATTTCACTGACTAGATAGATATATACTTGTATAATGGAAAGTGAATATTAATATATATATATATATATATATATATATATATATATATATATATATATATATATATATATACAAGGTTCGTCCGGAAAATAAGTGTACTGATTTTTTCCCGCCGCTCCAGGCGCGCCCAGCACCGCTCTGACGGGCTGCGATTGGAGGGGGGTATGTTGGCAAGCGACGCTGAAAAAGGCAGTCGGCTCTGAGCTGTGGTGTAGTGAGGAGATCTGTTAACGCGAACCTCCACGCTCGACCCACGTCACGGAACGCGATGCCGAAGTTTTTGGAGCAGCGTTATTCCATCAAATTTGCGGTAAAGCTTGGGAAATCGTCTACCGAAACTGTCGGTATGATTAACCAGGCTTACGGGGAGTCAGCCATGTCCAGAAACATGATCTTTCGGTGGCACAAGATGTTCGTGGAGGGCAGAGAAGAGGTCGACAACGAACCACGGCCTGGACGCCCATCAACGACACTCACCGACGAAAATGTGCGAAAAGTTCGCGACGTACTGAACTCTGATCGTCGTCTTAGTGTTCGGATGATAGCAGAGCAGTGTAATGAGCCAACAACAATAGTGCACGAGATTATTAGGGAGCAATTACAGATGCGAAAAATTTGTGCAAAGTTGGTGCCGAAAGTGCTCAGTGATGATCAAAGACTCAATCGTTTGGAAATCGCGACACAACTTGCGGATCACTGCAAAAATGATCCACATTTTTTAGAGAACGTTGTTTCGGGTGACGAGACGTGGATCTTTGAGTACGACCCGGAGTCGAAGAGACAAAGTGCGGAGTGGCACACCCCATCAAAAGAAAGCTCGCATGAGCAAATCTCGGATCAAGGCGATGCTCATTGTCTTTTTTGAAAAAAGGGGAGTCGTCCACTACGAATTTGTACCTGATGGTGCCGAAAATTCTGAGTGTCGACCAACAGGCGACGCGTGTGCGCATTTCCGAAGAAGTGTTAGCCAATTTGCACCGAGATGAAAATGTTTTGGACAATGTGATAACTGGTGATGAAACATGGGTTTTTCAATATGACCCCGAAACGAAAAGACAATCCGCGCGATGGCACACTTCCGCGTCCCCACGTCCAAAAAAGCTCGCATTAGCAAATCAAAACGATGTTGATTGTGCTTTTCGACCGTCATGGAGTGATTCACAAGGAGTTTGTCCCACCATGGGAGACTGTGAATGCGAACTTTTACGTGCAGGTGCTCACCCGCCTCCGAGAACGCATGAAAAGAGTCCGACCGGCCATCGCAAACTGCTGGGTGCTTCATCATGACAACGCGCCGTGCCATGGCGTGCTCGTCGTCAGACAGCTCCTGGCCAAATACGGCGTTGCCACGTTGCCACACCCGCCCTATTCTTCCGATCTGGCACCACCGGACTTCTTCTTCTTCCCCCTGATGAAAAGACAGCTCAAGGGACGACGTTTTGACTCGATAAAGGCCGTTCAAGAGTCTTCGACGAGAGTCATCAACGGCATCCCCAAAGAAAATTTCCAGCGGGCGTACGGGGAATGGGAGCAACGTTATACTAAGTTTGTAGCAGCTCAAGGAGCATACTTTGAAGATTATTAAGTCGATGTAAGTATATCGTCAATAAAATTCTTGTAAAAAAAATCAGTCCTACCACTTTCGGGTGCGACCCTGGATCTGAGCCCCTGGCCTCTGGTATATATATATATATATATATATATATATATATATATATATATATATATATATATATATATATAAAGCTGTCCAACTTGTGCATTTCCTACTTCCGAGTTGGTCTCAAAATTCCACACTCTCACCCTTTCCGCCACCTCCTCCTCAACCACCCCCACTCTTTCAATATAAGCCTGACCTCCGCAGCATTTACAGCCTTCCCCCTCCTCCCAAAGGCCCTCCGGTTTTTCCAAAATGCCAGCGACCACCGAACAATCCCAACACCCCCCCTCCCTCCGACAATGCCCATGACATTGTAAACCTTTCAAACACCAGCCTTTCAGACAATGAAATATCCGTTCTCAGTAAAGGCCTATCCTTCTCCCCTACACCAAAAATAAACCACATAAACATACTCACTGATACCCTCAATTTCTGCCGAAACCTTCGATGGCGCGCCTTCTGGAAATCACAAAGTAAACCTTTCAGTAACTTAAAAACCAATCCCGCACTTCACAAATTCCGCCCGGCTTCAACTCATGAGCCAAAACCCCTTCCTAGTAACCATCCTGTCGAAATTTTTATACGTCTACTTATCGAAAAAGTTTCCAATCAATCCTTCAGAAAACATCTCAGACCGAAAAATAACCTCTCCATGAACGAACGTCATGCCCTAAAAACCCTACAGTCCAATCCTAACATCGTTGTTACCTCCGCCGATAAAGGCTCCTCTGTTGTAATTCTAAACACCAATGATTACATTTCCAAAGCCCTCGCTCACCTGAACGATACATCCCCCTATACCACTCTAACCAAAAACCCAACACAAACTTTCCAAACCGAAATTCGGTCTTTTCTCCTCCACTCCGGACCAGAAGAAGGCCTCACCTCCCAAGACATATCCCTACTTTCACCCCCAAACCCCAGAACACCCCAGTTTTATCTCCTCCCAAAAATACACAAACCCAACATCCCCTGTCGTCCTATAGTTTCCAGTTACAATTCTCCCACCGAAAGAATCTCCGCATTCCTTGACCACCACCTACAACCACTTGTACTCTCCTTGCCCTCCTTCACGAAAGACACGTACCACTTCCTCGACCGTCTAAATTCCGTCTCTATTCCCTCCACACCCAACCTACTTATTGCCAACATCGACGTTACCTCACTTTACACTTCTATTCCCCATGCAGAAGGTTTATCCTCCCTCCGGCATTATCTCTCTCTACGCCCCCTACCCCAGCGCCCCTCAACGGAATTTCTCCTCAATCTTGCCACTTTCGTCCTAACTAAAAATGCATTCACTTTCCAAAATGTTTTTTACCTACAGACAAAAGGCACAGCGATGGGTACGAGGATGGCACCATCTTACGCCAATCTCTTCATGGGCCATCTCGAAGAGACTTTCCTGTCACAGCAACCCCTTCAACCTCTTTTCTGGGTCCGCTACATAGACGATATTTTTATTCTCTGGACACATGGCTCTGATTCTCTCAACAATTTCTTATCCGCCTTAAATTCATCTTTCACTGTTAAATTCACCTCTTCCATTTCAGACTCCACCATCACCTTTCTTGACACAGACATCTCACTTCAAAACAACAAATTCACTACTTCAGTACACATCAAAGCCGCTAACCATCAGAAATACCTACACCACACAAGCTGTCATCCTCAACACACGAAACGCTCGATTCCTAACTCTCTCTCTATCCGCGGACACCGAATTTGCAACACCACAGCCACTCTCAACAAATACCTTGACAATCTACACCTTGCACTCCTCAAACGCGGTTACCCAGAAAAGTTACTACGAAATAAAATCCACCGTTCCACCCGACCAAACACACCACACAATAACAAGCCCACATCTGACGCAGGACTCAACCTTTGCACCACCTATTACCCCGGATCACACAGACTGAAAACCCTCCTTAAAGAACTGTTTCCAATTTTACATGACAATGACGCGACCTCATCCTTACTACCCCAATGCCCATCTATCGCATACAGACGACCCGCCAATATCAAAAACCTTCTGAGATCCACCAACCCTTGGGCGCCCCCCCGTGACAAATTTCCCAATATTTCCCCAACTTGCAACCGCCCCCGATGTAAAACCTGTCCTCTTATTATGCCTACCCCCCTCTCCCTGCATCCCCTCATTGCCCCCTCACCTCGTTCCCACGCTAATTGCCTCTCAAAAAATATTATTTATCTTTTAACATGCAAACATTGCACTTCCTTTTACATAGGCAAATGTATTACCCCCTTATCCATCCGAATGAATAATCACCGGTACTCCTGCAATTCTGCCTCACTCTCTTCTCTTCCTATCCTTTCACACGCCAATTCCCACAACCTTTCATTCGACCAGTGTTTTGCTCTAAGCATCCTAGAATCCCTACCTGATTCAGCCACCAACATAGAGGTGAGAACTCGTGAATCCGCCTACATACTATCCTTCCGTTCCTTTAAAATTCCCACCCTAAACCGCCATATTTAATTTCCCTCCCAGCATTCCCTCCACACCTCCCCTCCACGCCCATAGCTCTTTCCCCTCTCCTCTGCAATAGCATATTTTCAGTCTCTCTTGAAGAAGGCCTCTGAGAGGGCCGAAAGCTCGAACAATTTACCGTGTGAGTGTTCTTTTAAATGTGTCTATTCTTTTCTATTTGTGTTATATTGTGTCAGCCCATTATATATATATATATATATATATATATATATATATATATATATACACATACATACACATATATATACATATATATATACATATATATATATATATATACTATATATTTATATATATAAATATCTTCGAAATGGAACGCTCTTCGGCGACGCACAAATATATAAAAACACAGATGTAGATTTTATATTCTCGTGTGGGTCGCGGTAGTCCAGGGAGTAGAGCGTTGGACTACTGACCAGAGGGGCCTGGGTTCGTTTCCCGGGCAAGGCACTCTAAGCACCTTTCGGGTACCTAGCCTTCCTGGGAAACCATAACCGGCTCAGGGAAAGGAACTGTCCCCCTACCCAGATGTGTGAATTTCACACGCCGTATAGGGCTTAGTGCTGGGTGAACTCTACCATCACCTACCAAACCGACCTTCGGGTTGATTACTGTGTTTATGGTTCACATATACTCGTATAATTACCAAACTAAAATTTTGCTTGGATTGTTTCATGATAAACGTTAGAATAATCATAACATGTATTAACATCGTTTGATACCATATGAGTAATGTGTTAACAAACAATATTATCAAATTTTTTGCTCCTGTTACTCTATACCCTTTACAATTTCATATAAATATAGTGCATTGCCAAACGGTGATAGTATCCATTGAAGTGGTATTTCCAATATTTCCAAGTAACGACTGCAATAGATGAATGTTAAGAATCGGCATTGATTAAAACGGCATAAAAATTGTGTTAAATTTTTAGTTCTGGGTATATTACCTGCATTATATCTGTCAATATATTCAAGTTAAATTCATGAGTATCATTCATTAATACTAATCTTAAACATTCGCAAAATATCACTTCGAGTGGATTTGTGGAATGGATGAAATTAATGGTTCTTGGATTCATATCCGATATGTTGATGTTTCAGTAGGCACTGAAATACAAGATGCCTAATGGAGCATACGTTCTTAATGTGGAAAGCGCTGATCAATGATGACACGCCACATTAATTAGTAGTAGTTAGGAGAAAACATATCCAAGGCACAAGAGAATATGAACAACCCCCCTCATGTCATGTACCTTTCGAAGTTTAAGCCCTTCTCGATCGTTTACGTCAAATGCTTCCTGTGAAGTATATATATATATATATATATATATATATATATATATATATATATATATATATATGTATATCGGCGGTTTCCCATCGCCCCGATGCCAATATATCCCAAACTATTTGCTGGGATATCTTACGTTTAGCCGCGCGCTTTAAACCTAACCCTCGGCAGCTATTCTTCACACCGTCAAGGAAACACCCGTACGCTTCCCACGGAATTAATATATGCCGCTCTGACACTTTCTGTTTAGCCTTCAGCCCTCGAGAGTGGCACGAACGCATACCATACCGTCACCTCTTTGAAACTCCAAAACACCTCAAAATTTATGTGTCAGATAGATTTTCAGCGGAAGGGTGTCTCGGTAACCACCGCCGCCGCCGAGTCGGATCAGCTCTTGACAAAGGGGTGCTAAGGAGTTTCGCTACACTCTCACAGCGGCAGTGCCAGCAGGCGATGGTGACACCTGTTGCCACGGAGAAAGTCCCAGACTCGAGGGGGGATCTCTTTCCTCCCCAACCTCTCTCGCACCACCCCCTCCCCAATCCACTCCTCGCACCAACCCGGGCTCGAGACCATCAAGTGCGGGTTGACGCTATCACATACATATGTGGATCACGTCGTGGAGGCGGAAAGTGAGTGAGAGGGCGGGTTTGAGTTGGGAACGGCTAGGGTGGGAAAGAGACAGACAAACAGAGTGGAGAAAGAAATGGGGTGAATGAATGAAGAAGGTAAGTGGGGAGAGCGGCATAGAGCCTACAGATAGAGGACATGGAACGGGAGTTAAAACTCGGAATAAATTAACGCGGTGGATTGGGTTGAAGGAAGTGAATGGTTTTGTGCGTGGGAGAACAGACGAAGCATCAAGATGAGGATATGCACTCCACGTTGCCCATAATCTCAACTTAATGCGGCCTTGGTAAAATGGCGCATTAAAAAATTGAGGGATTTTGCGGAAAATTGGGGTAAAATAACGAAACTCTGGAGAGGTAGGATGAGAAACGATGTCTTTTTTGTTTAGTTTTCCGTTGTTTGAAAGGGTGGGAACAACGTTCGCATAAATCAATGATCGCAGTTTATCAAGGAATTTCATATGTTTCCGTTTATCTGGAAATAGTTTAGGAATTATTATCATAAAACACATAGAAATTTTACATCAGTCATGATTGATTTCGAAATTTTACATCGTGTAATAGATAAGGGTTGTATGAACTATTATCCTATTTCATTGGATGGCCCTATATTTTTGCTTAGATCCAGGAAACTAAGATGTGTAATTGGTGGAAGTATTTTATCAACCACACACATATGCAAGAACTTAAGCAGTTTACAATGGTGAGAATGGATTATCATTACACAAGTTCGGACATATTGAAGCTTTTCTTGAAGTATTGGTAAACTTCCGATTATAACTATTTTTCTTTGGTAATCTATTGTTGAAGGTATTTTTTGAATGAATACCGAGTTAACATCGCTACTTTTGTTATATTTGTCTCACAAGAAAGACCTGACTCAACAGGCTACAGTAAGTTGTAGTTAAATTCCGCATACATTTCACCATTCTTTATTCCGTCCAACATGTCTATTTTATTATCTCCCTATCCCACCTGTCTAATGATTCTGTCCTCCATCACAGTCTTCAGCATTCAATCCTCAGTTAAAATTAAATGCTTTCACTTTTATTGCCCCCTTAGCACTTCCACCAACAATCTTCTCTCCTCTCTCATCATGTCTAGTAACTCTTAGTTTATTATCCCTTTTCGCCCATTTTATCTCCGCCCCATTCATCTCTCCAAAACATCCAATCTACACCTATCTACACCTATCATCTTGCTTAAATTACCAAGTTTCCGTAACGTAAAAACCCGAGCTCATCTTAGTTTTTACTGATCTCTCTTTAGCATCCTTGCTCACCATCCCAAACATGTATTCCCCCTTCAATTCGAAAGCTTCTTTTGCAAATTGTATTTCTTATTCTGATATCTTTACTACTTTGACAATCCTGGTCCAAAACAGTTTTTATATAGCTATCTGCTCCAGTGCTCAACCTTCTATTTTAAAGTTTAATACAGCCTTCCAGCTTACGGTAAACTTCATAAGCTTAGCTTTGTTTACATGGATTCTCATCCCATACCCATCAAACCGATTTCGTAATGCGTACATCAATTATTTTAATGCATTTGTTACCTTATTCCTATATCCAGCCCTTCTCATGCCTGTGTTAACATATCAAAATAGTACGAGTTAAAACGTTTCAATGGTTTTGCTACTTTGCTGCAAAAACGTTTAGATGGCTGAAAATAATAATGGAAACTCTGGCTCTAGTAAATCTTTGAACATGTCTTTTGGTGGATAAGTTGATAGTGTTTTATAATTATTTCATGAAAGAACCATACACATTTTCTGCAAATCCATGAAATATTCAGGAATTTTACGGAAACAGCAACTTAGGTATAAAAGGGGTGCTTATAATGAAATTAGTAGGAATACTCTGGGTAGTGTTTTTGAAATTATCTGTTACCCCATTACTGGGGCCTAGTCTGCTTCTCTGCCGCCGCGTCAGTGTATTATTGTCACATCAAGCGAAAATTAATAAAGTACATACTTATAGGTGTGGCATTTACAATTAAAGCCTTCAGGTACACCCTTTAAATACTTCATCTGCGGATTAAAAAAAACAGAGTTAATTTTAACTAAAAATGAAAAAGAACCGTGTTTGCAGACGCAAAAACCGTTGAATATTTAGAAACAACGAGGGAAAAACTATAACATTTCTGTGGTGATAAGTGAAGATAGCCCTTGGGAATAGGTATGTCTTATAAATGATATTGAACATTAATTCCTATTGACAATGCTCAGGACAGAGGGGAATGTTTTTAGTTTACGTTTTAAATCTTTACCCAGGATTATTTGTAGCGTGAACGAATACTCATACCTTCATTTTCTTCTGTTTAAAATGACTCTTTACAGTCAATTATAGCTGGTCACTGAGGGAAAAAAATCTAGCTTCGATCAGTAGTGGTCTATTAGCTGTAGATCTCGGTTTTTAAATCTGCAATGCAGATAAAACAACAAATTAACTCTTTTTGAAATTTCTTGTTGACTTCAATCGGACAGTAAAGTATGAGCATTTTTCATTAAGTACATTCTTTGATCCAACTTTTGAACTTGACCGAATTCCTGCATACAATGGCACTTCAGTGGCATCATTTCCTATAGCCACATAATTCAATGCAAAAGAAGCAGTGAAGGCTAAATGAGTGCAGCAGATGTTGCATGACTTTTTTGGATTCTCATCACGCTTCACAATGGGAGTAACAAGTTGCTCTTCGCGAGTTTCGGTTGAGCACGCACTCCACGTTCCCTTAGGTCCGGAGGTCAACAATGGACTAGAATACGAGAACGCTCCACCCATGAATAGGGGGGGGGGCTGAGGGCTCGTTAATATTTTACTCTTAAAACTTCTAAAAGTCCATTGTCAACTGAACAAACTCAAGTGAGTCTTGGAAGGTTCTTCCACATGCGTCGCAATTGGCGGTCATCTGCACTCGTGGGAGTAATTAATTGTATGTTTCAGCTTCACTGGAAGCTATTGAGAGTAAGCGAATACAATAAATGAAGCTGTCATTGATCACACCAACTCGCTCTCCATACCTACAATTCATTCAAACGATGAATGATTATTTGAGCAGAATAGTGACGAGCTCATTGTACGTGTAGCAATGGCATGGGAAAGGTAGTCGACGACTTAGGCTTGGTTATTAACGCCATTGAAAATTGGTGGCCATTATGGCCTTGAACTTCCCATCTGAATGATTGAGAAACAGAATTGAGTTTTCCTTCACCAAACAGTACGATAGGGATCAAATGACCAGGACCGCGTTTTTGACTTAAAAACCAATCCTGGGGATGTAGGTACAGTGAACTAACACACACTGGGAAAAATCCCCATGAACACATTTTATCAGGCAAATATCAGGTATCAATCGATAACGAATTCGAACCCATTGCGTAATAATACGGATGGATACATTTTGAGAATACTTGTAATTCTAAAACTACCGGTTCACATTATATTTTATGCATTTAATTATTTCAATGATACATATTCAAATCTCAGTGTAGGCATTTGGTGCTGCTCTATTTATTCAGAAAGACTTAAATTTGAAACAAGATAGAGTGTAACGAAGAGCAGCTAGGTTTGTGAAAAGTTGATATGAACAAGATAGCAGTGTCACGACACTTTTGAAAGAATTAGGATGGTAGCCACTAGTTGACCGTAGGCTTAAATACAGATTAAGTTTACTGCGTTAATTTGAGATAGGTTGCTTATCTGAGGATGTTAAGGACATATTACAGACCCCCACCTACTGCGATAGATCAGATCACCAAAGTAAAATCAGGGAGATTTATCGTAGAACGGATAGATTTAAAATGCCGTTTTTTTCTCGAACTGTTAGAGATCATAATAGACGTAACAGTATCCCGTAAAAGGTAGTTAGAATTGGTAGTGTAGATATATGTATGTCGATATCTTGTATGTTTCTTCCAGCATGTTAATCGTTTTATTTAATTGACCCATCTTTGAAATAGTTCTACAGAATAATTTGAATGTACGTATCCTGTTATTAAATATTGTGGCATGTTAGTACTTTCTTTCGTGCGATTCAGGTTTACCGAGTGCATGAACAAACTAATAACTGTGTAAAGCTGTCATAATTTGGTTTTGCATTTGGTGTTATTCTAGTTTATGGGTGGTGACCTAACAACCCCCGCCACACGCCCTTGCGGTGGCTTGCGGGGTATTGTGTGGATGTAGATGAAAGGATATAGCTTATCACTGGAGTGTTTCTCATTCAAATCCGGACTCAAGAGAGAACTCTCGAAGAAACCCAAGCTTAGTCATTTTCCTGGGAGTAGAGCTAACTGCGATACCTCAGGTGGCGTAAGAGAAGGAACTGACTCCTCCACCCGCAACGTGAATTTCACACAAGCAGGCTGTATTTCAGTAAGAAATTATCTGTGACATTCTACTTTTAAGCACTAAAGCCCTTGCGGCGTTTCCCGGGCTGTTATTAAAAAATGACGCATTCAAATTTCATCCCGCGAATTAATAACCACTCACCAATTTTCCAATGGAGTTGGGTCCCGCGCAATAGAGCATTGTTATGCAAAGGTATGAAAAAGACGGAGAAGTAAAAGGATTCTCTCATCACGCCTTCATAGCAGACCCACTAGAATTTAATTTTCGGACGCTTTCGTCCCAGCAAAAGTAAATTAGCATTCTTATTAGGAGTTCAATAGCCAAACTTGAGGGTTGGTTTGATGATTGAAGATAGCTTACTACGTGCTAAGCCCTGAGGCGTGTTAAATTCACACGTGTTTGAGAGGAGGGGAAGGAAGAAATAGTTTATTCAGCTGCACCACTTGCGTCGTCTTCGTAAACTCGTCACCAATAAAAACATGGGAGCACTAATTTTGTCAGAGGTTTCCATTAAGCATAAATTAAAATCCGAATATCAATTGCCAAACGCTCTACTCAGCAGTCATTCATGTTTCTATCTAAGGTCAAGGGGTAAATCACTGCAAAATGAGGACTGTAACCGGAAATTTTAAGTATTACATCTGGAATGTAAATGACTGCGCCCTTGGCTACGGGCACATTAGTTAAATTTTACTCAAAACTACAAACTGTCCTACCAATTTTGTAATGACTTTCAAAGACAAATGAACTCTTGATGAGATGACAACAATATTAATTTTGCTAAAATTCATTTTCCAGGGTTGTTAACTCTACCGACATTGGGTGCTATGACACTAGCATGTTCAAATAAACTGGCATGGCCGAGCAACTGCTAAACTAGAAAGGTACAAGCATGTCGTGGGAAGTAAATATGCATATAATGAAATATGTTTTATTTATAAATTGTATCTGATAGATATTTCTGGAGACATTTGCATTTATTTGAAATAATGTCACTTCATGTTGAATAAAAATGCCTGTCAGTGAGACTTTTAGAGATTTTGGTAACCTTTGGACGCACACAATATGCTAGATGATGAAAAATATTTCGAAGAATTGAAAAAAATTGCAATATAACGCTCGTCCCTCCCAAGGAATTTTCGAGCAGCAGTACTGACCAGATTGGAGTTTTTTCGACAGATATAGAATGGATGTATTTACTGAAGACGATAAAGTTTCGGGAAGGAACTTACTGCATCAAGAGCCCAAACTACACTGAAAACTCGAAGAAGACAAACAGTAAGAGGAAAAGCTTTACTGGATTGTTATTTCTCCAAGCAATTGAAGAAAAGCGAGTAAGAGCTCATGAGCGAGTAAGCGTTATGATATAAAGTTCATGAATTTTGGTGTAAGTTTGAAAACTGACTTCATGTATCTTTTGAAAAAGTTTTATTATGATAATTTTTAATACAGGTATATGGGAGTCATGAATCGTAAATAGCAACATGATGATCTTGACATTAAGTAAGAAGATGAACTAACTACCGTTTTCAACAACATTAAGAGTAATATCTAATTGATGGATTGATTGATCTAAAACACAGTCGCATATTCTTCTTACGGTGTTTACCGTAAGTCTTCTTACGGATATTTAGAGAGCTAGAAAAAGCACTTCCATTCATACACAAAATTAGTAATTTCAGCAGAAAATGAATTTAATGAAAATAAATATTACCGGATTAAAAGCTTAATCCGCATTAAACTGAAAATATAATAATTAAAGCATCAATTCTAAAAATGAATAACTGTCCCCATAATCGTAAAGAAAATTACGATACTAAAAATTTCTTTCCAGAGCTGTGAATGTTTCGAGTGTTTGAAGGTCACCAATATAAGTACACACAGTATTTTTTATGGTGGAAAAAATTGCCACTGCAGGATTTTTCATTTTCATTACGGACAAAAGTGTAGAATTGAAATAATATGTTACTACTGTCGTAGTAACATAGTATTAACATAGTAATGCAAAATTATTTTAAATACTTAACTTAAATTTGGTGGTGACAAAAATATAATTGGTAAATATTGAAGAATTTACCCTAATTTTTGTGACATGTAATAAAAATGTTTGCGATATGTCTAATAATTTACTTCTTACCTAATTCCAAGTAATTATGTCTGTGTGCCGCCATGCTAGCGTCCACGTGGATTTACAGAAGGGGATGCTAGCCACAAGCCAATACTCAAGTAATTATGTGAAAAAATGCTAACTTAATATATTCCTGGAGGTTTGTTAAGAGGCTATACTAATTACATTATCTTTCCACGCCCAATATTACAACATTTAATACTAGTTTTATTTGCAATTGAAAAAACTTAGACGGGAAGGACGAACGCTTAGCCATATATGTGGGAGCATACAAGTTACAACAGTTCATTCGGATTTCATGATATTATGATCTATTTATCCTCTATCATAATTAATTTTTACTCATAAAGGAACAAGAAAGAAGTATGTCGTACCATTTAAGCAATCTTAACAATCTCTGATTTATTCTGTTTCTGACGAATGTTTTTACTATCCAAATTTCTCTACCTATGGTAAAACCCATTTTATTCTTTCGACTAAACTTTTTCACAAACCCAAAGCATTTCCTTTCAGCTGAACATAATTTTTCAATTAAAACTTTTTCCGATGTTAATACCCCATATTCGAAAATAGGCTTAATTTCTATGCGAGAAACACCTCTCCTTTCACCTGAAATCACCTGCCCAGCGTATAATGAACTCCGTTTCCTTTGAGGCGGACCCAGCTGAGCCTCATGAATGAAAATGGAAGGTAATAGAGATAAGCGGGGCTTATTAGTACCCAAGCAGTTTCAAGGTTCTAGATTTAATAACACCTACTTTTTCTCGTTACCGTTATTGGTAAATGCAATTATTCTTCCAAGTTATATAATGCCTTAATTAAAACTTTGCATACCGAATAATTAAGTCTCGCGTATTTAAAATTAGGGATAGCTTGTTTTAAATATAATCCTTCTCTCTTATTTCTTACGTCCATGAACTCGTTTTCGTCTCCCCGAACAAAATCACCGAAGGTGACATTTACACTTTAATGGCCAGTTAATCAAATAAATAAAATAAATGTTAATCACCCTGATAAACAGAACGTGTAGGCCAGAGGAGAAGGCGTCAGCTCAGGATGGCTATGCTACGTGAGCCGTGGGGAGTTTCAGGAGAAAGTCAGCCAAGGGAGTGATGAAAAAAAACCTTTATTAATTTATTTGAGCTGTTTGAAGCAAGGAAAAGGGACTACTCTTGCCAAAGTCGCTTCATAAAGGATGCGGCACTCTGACAAGCGGATCAACTCAAAGGGAAAAGAGGTGGAAAGAGAGGAGGTAGGGGTGGGGTAGGAGAGATGGGGAGAGAGGGAGGAAGTAGACGGGCAAATGACGGGAAGAGGGAGAGGAAGAGTGAAGTAAATTATGACTACGTAGAGAGGGGACACGCGGAGAGATTGGAACAAATATACAGGGAGGCACAGAGAATACGATTGAGAAGGAAGAGGATAAGAAAAGAGAGATTTAAAGTGGGGAGAGACGAGGAAAGTGGAGCGTGGAGGGCGGACAAGAGACGAAGGAGAATATGTAGGGGTTAGGAGTTGGAGCGTTTGAGACGCTCGGGGAAGAATAGTTGGAGTCGAGTCTGAATCCAAGCGAGCGGGAAAAGGAGGGGGTTGAGTAATTTATGGAACCCTTAAAACGCTCCATTCATCTTCGTGCCGACTAAAGTTGAAGCGAAAACACAGATTACCAACAACTTAACCCTAACGTATAGCTTTCAGGGCCTCGGCGGCGTTTTTTGTCCGGGCTCTTTGCAAAAATTCTCTTGAGTTGCTTAGACTAAATTTAACGAATCCTCTCTCTCTCTCTCTCTTACTTTCTCCGGGGAATATAGGGGGGAGAGGTGCCGGAGGTGGAAGAGAGAGGAGGAACTTATCACCAGGGTTTCTTCGACGGGAATTCAAACATTATTGTATGGGCTGTTCTTCTGGGTGATAGGTGCGTTTCACTCTAACCTTTCGACCATACAAAGGATATCAATGCATTTATTGTTCCGAGCGTCTGCACGCGTGTATTCGTGTAAATTAAATAAAATACAAAGAAAAAATGCCCGATTTGTTATAATTAATCATGAATAAACACAAAACGCCACATTATAATTTAAATACCTGGGATGGAAACCTCTGCTAGGGCTACAAGAATAAAAATACTTTTGAAATACGAATAGCTTCAGTTTCATAAAGGTTCCCGGAGGTAATTATAGTCCCACACCACAATGGAAGCTAAAATTTAGCATAAAAAAAGTTGAGGAAAAACTGAGACCTTTTGCGTATATCGTTGTAAGGAATGCTATTTTGCACGCACAGTAATCACTATAAATAGGATAAATAATAAGCCACAGGTAGCCAATCAAATTACTCCAAATAAATATAATACCCATCACTGGTCTAAATTCAACGGTCAATTTTAGCCAAGTTTTAGTCCTATACATTGGATTAGAGTCGTATTTTTCTTCAAATTAAAATACATGTGTTCGTGAACAAGAAGATTTGAAAGTGAAGTCATATTCTTATCATATTTTTTTTAAATTGGTACAAATAAACGTGAATTGGCTATTAATAAGAATGAAAGAGCTACCTTTTTCTACAGCGGACGTGGGATAAAATGGATGCAAAATTTAAATGGCATCGTTATAAATCTCCTTAACTGCTAATGGTAAAAAATACAGGTACCCCATCGAGACGGGACGAGGAAGGAGAATTGAATGGGAGGAGAAATCCCTTATTTTTTTATCTTTTCTAAGAGCACTAACGGAGTCCTCTCGAAAGAAATCTCTTTCGCCGAATCTGCATGCTCCATAATCTGCGATACCGTCCATCTAACATTTTTTAAGGAAACAATGCAGTCGATCCCTTGCACATCCTTATCTATCATCCGAGAGCTAGCTATTCCATCTCCACGCTCTTCTACTCGCCTCCCCGGCCCGACCCCCTTACAACCCTTCCTGGCATGTACCTCCGACGGTCAATCCCCATGCCGTTCCTCTTGACCCTCCCGACCCTTACCCACTACGGGGCTGATCCATTTTTCGCCCCATTCCACCTCGCTATCATCCTTCCTGTCCTATTTATCCATCTCTCCATTTCCCCCACCAAAGTGCGGTGGACTACACACAGTTATTGGGATTGTTATCCCTCAAGACCCAGTCTCCGATTCGATTTTACCGAAGGAGGCTCGGATCCCTTGCGGGGATTTTCCAGTCCCCCGCTTATTTTCCATGAGGAAATCCATCGGAAGAGAGATCCCGCGGCACCGCTCATCAGACCATTCGGGAGGGATTAACAACGGTCGTACTGGGAGAGGAAGGGAACAATATGGATTTTTCTAGAAGAGCGTAGCCATCATCTTATCCCTCCTGGGGGCATAGGTGTGAGAAAGGAGGAACAAATGGTCAACGTGAGTTTAAATTTATAGTTTCATGCTTTAAAACTCGTTTAAGGTCATTGGTTATGGCCGACGACGAAAGAAATAGAAAATTTTATTCCTACAATACGCAATCTTGGAGCTGCAAAAATTGATAATGTTATCATGGATATAAATGGGAGAAACTCGAAACAAATCAATGAAGATGCAAGTGCAAAAATCATTCACCTTGACCGTCATTTGAACCCGAATTGCTTTAATTGTATCATTGCACGTTGGTTGATTCGCCACATCTTGTTTCTCTAAAACATCTAGAACTTCATAGTGTGGATCACTAGAGGCATTAAAGAGGTTCCTAGGGATGACAAACAGTGGTTTCTAGGAACCTCAGGGGCTTAATTGATTAAAGGACTCGGCCTGATATCTAGGGATAGAGGTTAGTATCCCGGTCATGGTGAATGGCTTTTACACTGTGAAATTTCTCCATATACAATCTACATCGGCGGATGACGCTGTTTAAGTAGCTGTCGCAGTATCTATCGCAGTTCTTTGTTTTGCTTATACGAAATCTTTAATGCAATCACCATGACGGCAATTGGGAATAGAAAACTTGATGGGAAACTACAATATGGTAGTGAATTTTTGATTTCACAAATAAATTCTTCAAACGTTGGGATATGTACGGTGTTTTGTATTGATTGGCCATATATTCTATATAAAAAATCAACGTGATCAATAAACATGTATGCACGACGCAATGTCCATAGCGATTTTTCTCTCTCCCTTTGCCCTCGGGGATAGCGTTGGAGAGAGTTAGCACAAATAACCAATATGTGTTTACATTCAAAGCATTTTCGATCTTTAAGCACTCGCTTGGGAAATTGTATTAATCACTGCCCGTGGTAAATTTTTTATCTCACTCCACACCTGCGTGTAATGGTTCGCGGGGAACTGGTCTCCGATAAAATTTCAATTCTGGTTCAACAAAAGGTCAGGCACACCAATTGATCCTAAGGCTTCCGCGACGTCTATTTGATGAATTCATTCTTCTTTCGGGAATTTCCGGTCAAAGACTTCGACCTGAAGACGCCTCCAGGACTGGGGGCGAAACAGTTGTCCATCAACTCACCTACGCGACGGAAATTCCCAAAAGAAGAATGAATTCGTTAGGCACACCAGTTGGATTTAGTCCAAAGCAAACTCATGACATTTTGTTGCGCGGGATATCGTCACTAATAAAAATCAAATTACTGCGGTTTCCACATCTCCAAAGACATTGCAGATTCACACCACCGAAAAGGTTGCGGTGGTTATTAGAATGGGAAGGCGGCCAGCAACTGAAATCATCTACGCAGTTGGGAAGAGCTGCGCAAGTTTTGGGTTGAAGGATTTTTTTGGACGAGAGAAAAATGAAGAGAAACTTGGTGACCATATTATAATACTCTTTGACGATACTTAGGGTAGTTTAAGAAGTTCACCAGTTGATTTACAATCCGAAGGTCAAAGAAGCGAAGAAAACATTTACTCTATGCATACTACAAGTACGAATTGCAATCCCATCCAACCCAGTACATTAGCTATGTGTTCTATTTTCTTTTTAATTTAGTATACACCTTGAGTTCCTCTGCTAACTCTCAGTAGTAGTAGCATTTAGGGGAGGCGACCGACTGCTGAGGTCATTTGCGCCATAGGGGATGGACAGGAAATGATGAAGGGTGGAGAGAAACCCAAGGAGGGGTCCGCAGCTGAACGTCCCATTCGACGGACGGCGTATACACTCAAAGTGCCCTCCACAAAGCACCTCAAGTAGGGATCGAGATACCTCTGAAATATATTCAACACCCCGGGCCGGGATTTGAACCCGAGCCCTCTTGGTGGGAAGCCAGAACGATAGCCACAGCAACAATCCCGATCCCCGCTAACTCTCAGGAACCAAGAAAGTTTTCAGTGTAATTCAAGTACTTTGTTATTCATTGAAGTCTACATGAAAAATAAATCACTTGGTAATATACCACACAATATTGCAAGACATTGACCAATTACGACATAATAAAGTCATGCATTTCATTCTTCACCATTATACAGCTCTTGTCTTAATCCCAAGCCCAATAATCCTTGCTTTTTGAACACTTTAGTGGACAGAAATGATTTAAAATGACAATGTTTCTTTTTAATTGGGTAAACAAGACTGCATCCCCGATGGGAAACATTAAATGTCAATATTTATGGAAACAGGACACCAACATGGATACTATACATACAATTACGAAGAGCTTCCGGTGTTGATTTTCCGCAATAATATATATTTTAATGATGATTTTGATAGTTTTAGAGTCTGAACAAATTGTTTCTTCATGAAAATTTTCCCAGATACGCTAATTTTCTTTGGAAGCAAAAATAATAAATGATGATCAGCAAGTACTGATAAACCTTGACTCGGCAATGCCGTTGGCTGAGCTGCTACAAGAATGCGATGTAACCTTTTGCTACTGGGGCGAAATCATTTGATTGGTTGAATTAATTACTGCTCTCCTAAGAAAGGGTGCCAAGGGTGCTCGCTGAAAGCAATGCAACTCTGGACTTCTCTGTCTCCTTCTCGAAGAAAAAGACGGCAAAAGCCGTAAAGAAGTGGCCTAAACCTACGGTAGATTGGACTCAGGAAATTCATCTGGTTTGAAAACCAGCTCAAAGGAGTCGAAATTGAATTTGGAACACCCTCGCCTGCGATCGAAGGCATTGTATCAATCAAAAAGCTACGAATTTTTTAGAAATAGGGCATTCAAGATGGGCTGGAACGTTTGATCTCAAGCAATTTACACTATCCAATAAGAATTTAAAGCCATCTGTAAATTTGAAGAGCATTGGGGAGAATTAAAAGAAAGGAAAATTACATTTCGTGAATGAGATTACAGATACCGCGCGAGAGGAGTTAAGAATAAGTGGATTCAAAGGCAGCAAGGACTTAAGTGATGTTATCTTGAGTCAAAAGGAGGATTTTATAAGGGATTTATTATCTTTCAGACTAATCGTTCAAAAATATAAATATTGTCATTAATCCACTCAAAGATGGGCAAAATTTCACTTCTTGAGATGACTCTAAACAAAATTAATAGATCTAAGTAGATCTCATTTTGCTTGCCTATGCGTGTGAATTAATTTGCATTGTATTTAGGAATTGATTTCCCTTTAGTCCGTATTTTTTTAAATAGTTCTCTTTAATGAAGTATTAGTGACATGATATTTTATTTAAGAGTGATTCACCAAATGAAAAAGATGAATTTGATGTGCAGATCAAATGAACCAAGAGTCCAAAACGGTGATTCTTCTGTCACCTCTATTTTCTCGAAAGGACAGGCAATTCATGAAAAACTATCTCATATTCAAGCTATAAAATATCAAAACGAACAGTTTGAAGCGTTGGACAATGTTTTCTGCACATATTCTGCTGTGGTAATACACATAAGATGAGATTAAGAAGAGTAAAAGTTGTGCCTACTACATGAATCCCAAAAGATACACTCGAATAAAATATAACTGGGAGAAGAGCAAGCACTTTAGCAAGTAATTAAAAGTAATCTAGGAAAATACCCTGAAGAAATAGTTTTGATGAATGGCTATATAGAAGGCAGAAAAAACCACCATATTAAACGTATATCCCAAGAAGGCGCAGATGAGGAATTCTTCTCTTCTCTAAGGATTGTTTCAAGATATTGTATCGTACACAGTATTGCCATATAAAAATACCTTTTCAAGTCACAGTGAAAACACGTCATCTATCAGCGGACTATAGGCCTCTCAAGCTAATACCAGAGCTAGGTAAATTGTAAGAGATGGTTATCGGAAGAAATATTGAGACTATCACGAACTAATTGTTACCGTACGGTAGCCAATACTATTTCTGCTATTACAGCATACCGTAATAAAAGAAGATTTATAGAAAAGAAGAATTATATGATAGATGATATAACAAACCGCATGGAGAAAAATATAAAACTACAATATTTTTTAAAGTAACGTCATCGTTTAGCTCGGCGTGGCGGTCTAGTGCGCACGAATAAAAGCGGAATACAACCAAATATAAAACTTATAGTAGTTATCTTAGGAAAAGATGCACTGGAAATAAGATCTAAGGCTCATATGAGGGAAAAGAATTTTACAATTTCATTTTTCAATGTAGGCACATAAAAACTGCATCACTCGCATTTACTAGTGACGGAGAATTATTATAAACTTAATATTTTGAACCTTATTTCATATTAAAATTATCAATTTATAATCTGCTTTTAATTTAAACTTTCGCGCTTCACCAAAGTAAATTTAATATCAGACAAATATTCTCCTAAGCGAGTTATAACTAGCGAAAAATAAAAGAATTGAGAAATCTGAAACGTATTGCTACTAAAAAACGACAAAATCCGTTTGAAGATAGAACTTTTAAAATACAAAAAATAACCGGAAAATTGCGGATTTATAATCTGTTATTATTTCGTTGAAATCAAAGTCATAGTGATTCAAATTAAGGTAAATTTTATAATTCTAGGTTTCAATTTTTAAACAGTGAGATTAGTGTGAAATTATTTTCATTACAAATATTGGCAAAATATTTCATGCAAATTATTGCTTTGTAATATGTAAAATTAATAAAATAGACAACAAATGTAATCTATCATATGCTATTTCAATAATTTCAGAGGATACTGATTAATATCACTATATGTGCACGTTGTTATCATGCATGCATGCATGCATGATAACAATCACTATAGAATTAATTCCATATTTTATTAAATAAATAAGAACTAGTCGTGAATTTATTTAATGTGGTTAATAATCATCTATCGGGTTAAAATCAAACGAATTAGATGCGAATTCCGAGCTGTAAAAATGTTTCTATAGAAGTAGGTTCCCAGCACTCCGTCACTCGATCCTGACGAGGACTTAAGATTGTTAATATTAGATACAAACGTAATATTAGACGCTTTAGAGCATGGAGACTGTACAAACTAAAACCGAAACTATTTTATTCCAAAGAGATACATGAAGGTTGAAATTATTCGTTTTCTAATTTTCCCTTCTATACATGTAAAGGCAAGAGGATTGTATTCTCTCGGGTTTACGATGAATGAGCATCAGCATTTCATTCTTCGCCTTAAGGTGCATTTACGAGACTATGTCCTGGAAGTGACCTTAATTGCTAACCACACCGGAAGCCACGACGCTAAAAAACTGAACACAAAGATGGGAAACGTGAAACTTCTTCTGATAGGGCAGAATCAACTGTGCCCCTTAACATATCCCGCCCCGACGGTGAATCGCGATGCCCGATTTTATCATGGGAAAAGGTCAATCGTGTCGGTGGAATGTCGTCGATGGTACCCGAAATTACCAAATTTCTTAAAGGGGAAGGTCAAAAGGGACTTCGATAGGTTATGTCGGTGAGAGAAAGAGAGGGAGAACCTTTTATCGCTCGCCGAGGATTTGCCGCAGGTATCGGGAAAGATGGATGGTAGGGACCACACGGATAAAATCCCATGGTAAATTCTAGATCGGGGTTCGGCAATCTTTTTTTTTCAAAAGTGGGGTCAGATTACCTTGGATTTGCGCGGATCCAGAAAGCTTCATCAGTGTCTTTGAATATTTGAATGCACCGGGTGCACTCAAGTTTGCGGAAGCACGTTGACTTGAATGCAGGTAATTTAGTCACAGGTTAATAATACATGAATTAAATAATAGTTTCCGATTTTCACGTTTAATTGTATGTATCCGACTTATATGTTATCATACGTTAATATAATATGCCAGAGTGAATTTTGTGGGAATCGCAAATCGAAGGCAGCTGGATAGAAATTGTATTTAAGACGAAAAATTCTTAGGAATAGTTGAGTGTGCGTGTCATCAGCTCATGAAATTTCACTAAATAGTCACCGAATGGCAAATATTACCCTCAAGCACACGGTGTATCCTAAAAAATATTATTTTTCAACATTAAAAACCAAAAATTCTCAATTTATTACAATTTTTGATAACAAATCGATCGAAATAAACAATCCATAACACATGTCAACGAGTGTCAACATAAAGGGAGTGAATGAGTTCTGTGCAGAACGTAAATGAAAAACGACTAAACAGTCTTTTATGACCAAGGAGTAAATTAAAGTGGTCGTTGAGTAGGCGTACCATCACCTCTCAAACCGTTGAATAATGGCCATTGAAAGGAAAGTAGGATCAAATTAATGAACAACAACAATGCTAATAGATATAAATACTGTATACAATGAAATGATCAGAGGATAATTTCTGGTCTCAAAATTTCTTGGTATAGCTCTTAAAGATAATATTATTGAAATACCATACACAATTATTGGAAATTATTCAGTCATAGAGGATACTCAATACAATAAAATATTACTGACTTTTAGAAACACAGACAAGGTAATTTTTGCAATAGCTAACGATCATAGCCTTTTTATTTGCAACGATATTATTTTTTAAAAATTCTTACCAACTTAAAAGACCTAATAGTGTGAACAGCATCCTTAGTCAAAACAAACATGTTAAAAATCAATATTCAAGTTTATGAGCAGTCCCACAGTATCTTTCCTACCTTAACAATAATTAGGTTTAAAAGAGAATTTATTTGTGTTTCTCGAACGAAATCTTGAGGCACTTACTAATGAATAATAAAAAAATTCTCCGATTAAAACTCTTTGAGAAATGGGTTTCGATATTATTTGTATGAAAAATAAATAACTGATATTTTTGAAATTGATTTCTTACTCCTGTTTCTCATAGTAGGCCAAATGGAGATAATTGGATTTCTGCCCATAAAGTTACCTAGGCATTATAATTGGAACTTGAAGGCAGGATAACAGATTTACTTATCAACTTATCAATCAAAATCGTCTGTTTGCTAATTAAAACGAAACATTGCCTCTTTCCCATGGCCTTTTGAAGCATAACACATAGAAAATACGTTCTTCCCTCCTTTACCAGAAAAATATTTGTAACTTAAAAAGGATGATTTTTTAAATTAACAATTATGAAAATGATCATATATTTTAAGAAATTTCATTTCCGCAGTACATTGGAAAAATATATTTCCTATCAATGCTAATGTAAAATAGCCATGAAATATGATAATTTTACATTCTATTGCAAACAAGCTAATTATTAATTTCCATCAGTGTTTTCCATTTGCATTGTCCCGTTTTCGAATAACAGTGAATAGAAAATAAGGTATTAAATTATGCAGTAATGCCCAGGCAAGGCAGTGAGCTCTCTATTCCTATTTTTTAAGTAATTTTGGAATATTTCCTTTGAGCAGAAATGGTTATCGTGAGACAAACGAGAGTAGGGTAGTAGATTCAATTATGAGCGTAAAGAAATTCTGTACACTCACTTCACTTCAGAGGCTAAAAGGTTGAGTATTTGCGCAGGAAATTGTGTAATGGTGTGAGAGAATGTTGATAAAAGATTTAAAATTAATAATCACAGCACTTTAATGCTTAAATCCTAAAAAGAGTGATGAAATGTGAATCACCAGGAATTTAGAGAGTTAAAGATGCCCAGAAATGTGGAAACTGCTTTCGGATTTCACACTTTTTGGAACGTCCAATATCCTAATGTTATTTTCGCGGTCCCTTGAGAACCAGGAATTTCAATTACAAACACACACCAGATAGGACAGTGATATGATATAATAATCGCAATATATTCTGCCCTAAGGTAAATAGACCAGGTCCCTGTCGGGTACCTTGGCTGAAAACGCTTCTAATGAATTGAAATTTACTATTTTTTTTAATTTTCTTAGGAAAATGATCGAACGTTCACCACTCATAACACGAGCGTCAATACAGCTACCTGTATTTTATGCGCCTCAACATGAGTTCATTTTGACGTCCAATAGAAAAAAATGTTCCCCGTGATATTGACTGTGCTCGAGGTCACCTTAGGATGCCATTATTCTGGCGGAACAACGAGCAAGCATATCAAAAAACTTTAATAGGAAAGAATATTTTTGCAACGCTCCCAATTAACTCCAAGGATAATCCACAGAATTTTAGTGTCTGGTCTCCCTCAAAGGAGAGAAATAAAGTTTCCCGTTTTTAATCATGAATATCTTTATTTTTTCTTTTTTAATATTTTTTAAAGGAAGAAATAAGTTTTAACGGATAATTTCCTCTGACTAGAGACAGCCAGCATTCCGAAGGCATTCAGTGTTACTGGTGTAAATTAACCAGCAAAATTCTAAGCAACCGTGGCCCCTGTATATTTCTAATGTGGATGCGTAGCTCTATTTTTTCGGCTCCGGTAATGGAAGAGCTTCATAGGTACTGTTTCATTAAGTGGGAGACTCAAGGAAAAATAAAATAAGAAAAAATGAACGAAGAAAATAGATTAAACCTGCATGAATTATTTTTCGCGTTTGATAGGCTCTTTTGAAATACGAGGGAGAGAAAAATGTGTTCACAGATAACGCACGAAAATACTTAATTTTTAATTTTCATAAAGGAAGATGACCAGGGATAGTATCGTTATATCTATTCTTCCTTCGTTATTACTTTTTTTCAACCAGTTATGAAAGGAATGGATTTGGCACCAAGTTCAAATGAATGGAAAATATGACTCCATTTTCCCTATTGATTCAGGATCTACAACCAGAATATATGTCAACGAAATTATAATTTGCACCAACCCCATTCGACGAGTCGTGGTGGAACAGTATTGTATAAATGGAAGTTTTTACTTTGAATTGTCCATTTAATTGATTAATTTTTGTTTAACTCACGTTTCGATGCCTGTGCTTCGTCAACAGGAAAACTTTTAAATTTCAATTCATTGGATGTACAACTTCCTCCGTCAAAAACCTCCTAGAGAGAGATCACGCAATACAGTCACAATCTTTAACCTATCCTCTTTCCTAGTGAGAATATAATATTCCACACAATAGATTAAAATTTGGAAGTTTACCAGTTAATGATTTCTAGGCATCGAAACGCGTATTTCATGTTATTTTTATATAATGAGATAGGTCGAGGATAAAAAGCGTGCTAGAAATAAAGGTATTCACCACAAGAATACGAACATGGGTTTAACCATACTTCATTCTTCGAATACGAACATGAAAATATGCTCTTACCATATCTTACAGTTTATATGCGGAACTGTGGTTATGAATAGCTATGACTAAATAACTCCGGAAGCGGTAAAGAAGCGTTGCTAGAGGAGCAGCAGCGGGGCTAAATACATGGACTGCACCGAAACGGTTATCAATTAAAATTAGAATTCCGAAGTTTGTCTAGATGCTAAATTTACTGAGATAGTTTGGCTACATCCTAGTTGCTACTACGTCTTAAGCCGAATAGCGGCGAATATTTGAATCATAATTAATCAATTCTGTTTCTGCCCACACATGGATATATTGAAGAAAAGAATAAATATGCACTGGATTTAATGACATGAGAAATTATACTGAGCCATTTCATGTTATAATATTTATCGAACAGTTGTAAAAAAATTGTGGAATAGTGGATGGAAAGAAGTTCCAGCAGTCAACCATAAACGCCTTGGCAGCAGGAATTTTATGACTCTATTAACTTACCAATACAGAGCATACTTTTTTAAATAAGGGTATCCTTCAATTACCTTGAGAGATGAAAATGGCAGGTGGGTATGACTGACGACGGAATGCAATGACAAATTCACACAAAACGGCAAGAAACTTTGAGTTTTAATTAAATATTTGATCAGCAAACTCATAAAATAAACCATTTTGTAGCAAGAATAGTGTCGTAATGAACAATAATATTGAATTTTTAATGCATGAATGCTTGAATGGTTTAAATTGCTTTGCACACACATACTGTACCGAATGGGTTGGTGGTAGAGCACACCTCCATCTATTCTCCTCATTTTCCCCTTATCTCGCCCAGCCTATTTCCTTTCTATTTCCCCTCACCATTATGTTCTCCGCCCACCCACCCGGCAATCCCCACATTCTCTTCCACCTTTCACGACCTGGCCTCATCTATTTTTATATATCTCGTCTTCTCTGGGCCCCAAAGCCCCTCATTCCGCCCACTGACCATCCTAGACCCGGCGTCGTCCCTCCTGGCCCTATTATCGGCCTCCGCACGCTTTCCATCTCCTCTCTCTCTCCTCTACACACCCTCCCCTCTGACGCATCCTATCGTACTGCCCTCTCTCCAATTCTTCGATTCTCCTCCTCCAAACTAACAGGTTCCCCCATCCATTCCATCCACCTCTTTCCCCCTTCTCCTCTCACATCCCGAGCTCAGCCGCTGAATGCCTTTTTCATTAATACGTCAACTCCTCACGTTTGTTTGGGCTCTCCACACGACTCCTGCGAGAGAGCGGGAGCGGCCGAGGGTTTGGGCAAAAAAAAATAAACGGAACGGAAATGAATAAACTAAATCCAACCTAAAACTGCGCTACCTCCTCCCTTTTCGGATTTACAATTCTTGTGTCTCTCTCCCTCAGCTTTTTTTTTGTGTTGTCACCCCAACCTACCTTTCTTTCATCCCCTTTTTCTCCCTCTCTCTTCATATTCACTCCATTCTCTCCTTTTATATTTCGATTCATTCCCTTCCCGTCATTATTAAACTGTACTTCAATCCTTGTGCTTAATTTTTTTTGCGATTCGTCCAACTTTCTCTCTCCCCCCCCTCTTTCTCTCTCACATCTTCCCTCCTATTCTTTTATCATCCCTTCACCGCCTTTCCCTCCTCATAGCCATCCCGGTATCGTTTGTTTACCCGCGTGAATAATTACTCGGGTGGCGAAAGTTGGCGAGTTTCGTCGCTCGTGGAGTTTTCTCCAGTCTCTCTCTCTCCATCATCCGTCTTTGAGAATTAAGAACGTTGCGTACTCACTTAGTGTCACCTGGAAAAAAAATAAAGAGCAAGGGAATAGGAGTGGTATGAAAACAAGCTTCCCCGAAAAAGTTATCCAATTAAAGGCGTCGCGATGTCCCTTCCGTTCCCAATTACGAACTCATATACATACATGCACTAAATCTCCGCAAGGGGGAAAGGAGCAATAAATAGGTATCATCTGGTGAAAATATCACTTTTCTACGTGCGATGGGAGAAAGATAAGAACGAGAAATTCCAGAGGGCGAGACTTTAATGACTCGAGCCCGGCGGAAGTTATTCATGCTTGATGACACTCAAGTTTGAGATGGTTGTGCACATTTGTATAAAAAATTGTTTTTTTTTCAGCATTTTTTAATGACATAATTGATTTTCTTTTGTGACTTCTTACTCCATATTTAAGTCATTTTATTTTGCATCACAGGGTCTTGCAGCGATTCAATGATTCTACGTAAGCCGGAAATGAAGGTTTTGCTACGTAAGCACCATGCGCAATCATTCTCGAGGCCATATGTATATTACATGGATTCAAAAGCAAATATTTCACTCATTTTGGAGAGGATATGATGACATTTGCGTTATTTATCCAGGTTTTAATGACATTTGCATAATAAACTTGAATTTATTTCTATAAGAAAATTCAAAAGTAAGTTATAACGAAGGGTTTTAGACTGCAGTCAAGCTCATAACTACATATAAATTTTTAATTCTAAACATGATAATAAAATGAAAATAGACTACAAACATAATGAGTGGTTTAACAAATTAAACATGCTAATATTAGCTGAGTGTCTTTTTACGATCTAAGAATGCGATATCATGTGTTTTCATACAGCTATCTTACAAAAATTTTCAAATTCTAATGACACTGCAAAATAATTTTTTAAATTTATTTCTATGAGAAAATTCAAAAGTTAGTCAAAACGAAGGGTTTTAGACTGTAGACAAGTTCTCAACTACTCATATACTTGTAATTCTGTACATGATTATAAAATTAAATTGGCTATATAATGCGTGGTTTAACAAAATAAACGTACTTACTTTAGCTGAGTCTCTTTTCAAGATCGTAGAACGTGATATCATGTGTTTTAATGCAGTTATCTTGCAAACATTTTCAAATTATGACTTTGCCTTTTCAGTCTTCCAAGGTTTCACGTTAAGAACAAAGTTTACTCTGACTCGAGCGTTATCTTTCAAGTCCAAAACACCCTCTGCCCTCGTTTCTCTCTAAAAATAAAAGGAACACCTACGCACTTCTCTTCCACACCCCAGCGCAAGTCTGTTTTCTCCGAATCTCAACACCAGTTTTGCTGGGCCTGTCAAGAGATAGCTGAATGTTTTCGAGTTGCCAGCTCAGGAGCAAGATGGCGATATAAACGCCGGCCATCACGAGCTAAAACATACAAATATCCCGCTCCCGTGCTATTTTCCTAATTCCGCAAACAAATCCTCTATCTCGCATCTAGCTTCTCGACTTGCCCCCTCCCCACCCCCAGACGCACTGTAAAAAAATGATCGCGTAGGTCGATTTCAACTGCAATACATTTGTCGAGACTGTCTAAATTTAGAGCTTTTTGGTGAGAATATATCGTTTTGACTCGTCGGCCAAAACGTAAAGTTAAAACTTGTACTTAAACTGAGTGACTCGCGCTTCAGCAAGGATAACGAAAGGAATTAGTAGTAGTAATTCCCGCAAGGACTTGACACCACCCCAGGTTGCCATACTCCTTTAATTTCCGTCCGTATCCCACTGCGGGGTTTTCATTCAAAAGGTCCATTTCGGTGGATAAACAATTCGTAGGAAGGCGAGGTTTAACCTTTTCCACAAAATTAAATAAGCCATCCATTCTGGAGAACAATCTCAGCCTTGACCGGTTTGTTTCGATTGCAGTTTATAAAATTCAACGCACTTAATTAATTAAGGGATTTACGCCGAAATTCGCACATTGGGTCCCATTTAACATTCAAAATGATTTTCAAATTCGCCTGTGCCTTGAACATAATATCTGGTGACCCTTCATTTTTTTTCAATACTTTAAAGTTGTCTTAAGTCGTTCGAACGTTCAATTTTTCTTTATTACAAATCAATTTAGGGGTAGAAAAGCATAAATAAGATCTCCTCTCGTGCGGCTTTCACTTGAATCTAAGGAAAAGTATTTTAACACCACCCTACTCAAGATAGAAGTTTTAACTTTTACACGTTTCCCATAGCGTATTCATTAAAAGCTTATTTATAAGTTAAGAAAAATAATGTAACGGAAGAAACAAGCACAGCTTCAGGTTAATAAGCTAGAGGAAACAAATGTATTTGAACATTAACCTTGCAGGCAATCCCCTTGCTCCCAAATATGTCATCAGTAGAGATTTTCTCAAAGAGCTTCTCGTGCGTTTTCCCCCCGATGATTTTCTTGAAATGTCATGAAATTTGGACTTTCAAGCCTTATTATTGTATGCACGATTTCACCAATGATCTAGGTATTCCACAGAGACATCTAACATTTATCTTCATACTCCAAGTGAGATGTTGATTGATCATTAGAAATCATTTCTGGCCAGGGAATCTGCATCGTGGGCCGTGATAGACTCCGCATACCTGAAGCAGTTCATCATCCATCATTCTGGTCCATCAGATAAAGGCCTTTGTTTTCTCGACTCGGCTGAACAATAAGCGCTGCTTACGGCTTCATTACAGGTTCCGTGCATACCCGCCATACCCTGACGGGAGGTTATGAATTAGTGAAGCCTGCCTTTCACTGTCACCACACAGCGAACCCAGGGATTGGATGCACCCGAAATGTTTTCCGTTTCAATCCATTTGAGATTTTCAAAATTTTCCTAGTTTTACGAGTTTTTATTCGCCAATACAAGGCTATTCCGATCATCCATCAAGAGCACAGGACTCTGACAGCCACTGTGGGATCGGTTGGAATAGGAACTGTTTTTTCTGGTGAGTGATGCCCACGTGACGCGGAGTGTACTCCGATTTCGGTGCGATAAGGCATGAGCAATTAGCTCTCACCGCGTCTCCACCTAATGTTTTTCCAGTGCTTCATTATATTATAGCCCAAAAACAGAAAATTCCCCAGACAGAGCTCATAATCGTCCTCGGAATGCGTCTTCCGCTATCTTTTTCATCACATTCCTTTTCTCTGAGGACTCGGAACTCGGAATGGGAGACATTCCAGCCCAATGGGAGATCCCAACAGCTTCCATCGTCCGAAAAACACAAAGAATAAAGAAAGGAATAAATTTCATTCTTTTTCTCGTGGATTCCGAAACGCGTAACCATTTTCTTTTTAATATCTATCTTTCTGCTTAATATAGCAATACTGCGAGTAATTATGTATGTATTGATCTATATAGTACATAATACGTATTATATATAATATGTATACTTATATAAGTATATATAATAATATTTATGTACATAGTTTATATAAGCTAGTATATATATAAATGCATATACATAAATATATATTTTTCAATACATATATATATATACTAGTATATATATGTAAATATATATATATATACACACACACACACGAGGGTCATCCGGAAAGTAGTACCCGTTCGTGAAATAAAGACACAAAAGTAAATATTAACAAACATAAAAAATTTTATTTGAAAGAGGATACTTTAAACTACTTCTCAACATAATCTCCAAGCAAATTAAGGCATTTGTCATAACGTGTGACAAGTTTCTGTATTCCTGCTGCATAGTCCTTCGCCGCCAGCTCATTGAGATACAGGGTCACTCCTTCTTTAAGTTCTTCATCGCTGTCAAATCTTTTTCCTGCCAAAAAGTCTTTAAGCTTTGTAAAGAGATGAAAATCTGAAGGGGCCAAGTCCGGGCTATACGGTGGATGGTCGAAAGTTTCCCATTTGAATTGCTGCAAAAGTTTTTGTGTTATCCCAGCTGCATGAGGCCTGGCATTGTCATGAACGAGAATGACACCAGTAGACAATAGACCTCGCCGCCGATTTTGTATTGCCCGCCGTAATTTCTTTAATGTTTCACAATACGCATTGGCATTAATAGTGTCTCCACGGGCCATAAAATCAATAAGCAATACACCTCGTCGATCCCAGAAAATGGTTGCCATGAGTTTCCTGGTGGACAGAACTGTCTTGAATTTTTTTGGTTTGTTTGGTGAATGAGCATGATGCCACTCCATTGTCTGTCGTTTACTCTCAGGTGATGCATAACAAACCCATGTTTCGTCACCAGTAATTATGCGAGTCAAGAAAGAGTCTCCTTCATCAGAATAACGTCCCAAAAACGTCAGTGCTGCAGCCATACGCTTGGTTTTGTGCTCATCTGTAAGCTTGCGAGGGACCCATCTTGCACAAATTTTTGCATAATGCAGATGGTGTTTAACAATTTCATGAACAATTGTTCGAGAAACATTGGGAAAATGCTCACAGATGTCATCAATTGTGACGCGCCGATCGTTCCTCACGAATTCGTCAACTGAGCTCACCAGTTGGTCTGTAATGACAGACGGTCTCTCCGAACGCTCATCGTCGTGTGTGTTCCCCCTCCCCATGTTGAAGTTGCGACACCACCGAACCGACGACTCGTCCATTACATTGTCTCCATACACCTCCTTTAATTGGCGATGAATATCACATGGGCGAACGTTTCTTGCATTGAGGAATTTAATCACTGCCCTCACTTCACAACTGGCGGCGTTCTCAATTTTTTTAAACATTGTAAACAATCACAGAAACAACAGGCAATGCTAGCGTCACGCAACTTGGCTCAGAGAAGGCAGACAAGCCACTGAAGCTATCTGACCTCGTCCAGCGGCTACTCGCGTCGTCAGCACTTCATGCGGCACGAACGGGTACTACTTTCCGGATGACCCTCGTATATATATACGTATATATATCCGTATATATATACGTATATATATATATACGTATATATATATATATATATAATTATATATATACATGTATATATACGCATTAGTTTAAAATTTTGCCATAGTCATTAGCGATTACATGAGTAGTGATGAGTCTCCATCACAATAGTCGAGCATGAAATGAATGCCCGAAAAGTTTTCTGATGTGAGCAGAATGAGTGTTTGTGAAAATACTCTACGAGAGCTGTCTACAATACTTCTGACCTCAATATGAAAATAGCAGCACTCTTTAACAGGAATTGTAGAACATATTTGCGTATGTAAAGGTACTCACGAAAATTTCAGCCATTTCGGACTCAGTTGTTGTTTGACAATCGTTTGAATGAGTCTTTGCGGGGTTTTCAATAAAAATTGAAAATATTGAGTCTCAAGCTGTAATCAAATATTTTTTTTAAAGAAATTACGCCAAAGCAAATCAAATTCGAGGGGGAAACTGTGTACGGGGGCCGCAGCATCATTTATGACTGTGACATTTTATGGCAGTTGAATTTAAGCGTGGATGATGGTGAGCGTTTGGGACGGTAAAAAACTGCGACATTCACCAGTAATGTTGAAAAATTTCACCAAATGGTTCTGGGTTACCATCAAATTCAGATTAAAGAGACACGTAGCAGAGGATATAGTAATTTTGAAAGAACGCGTTCGTCATACACTGACTGAAAATTTGGATATACGTAAGCTATCCGTACGCTGGGTTCCGCGTTTGCTCACTTTGGACCAAAAACGCATTTAAATGAGCATTTCCAAGGGTGTGTTGGAGCGATTGAAACGAAGTGAATCAGATTTTTTGCGAAACATCATTTCTGCAGATGAAAATCATCTTGCTACTACACTCCTGAGACGATAAGAGTCAAAACAGTGTACTGCAAAGGGTGAACCTGCTCCGAAAAAGGCGAAGACGGTTACATAAGCAATGAAGGTGGTGGCGATTGCTTTTTGGAAAGTCACAGTATTGTACTCACTATCTTCACATTGGTATAAAAAATAATAACGGGATTGTATAACGCATCACTAAATTACACGCTGAAGGCAGATATTGCAATAACCGAGTGCATTTGAATAAAAACGAAGTGCTTTTCCATCAGGACAACGCACCTGCTCACACTTCGGCGGTCAGAATAGCTGAAATTCACGATTTGCACTTCGAATTGGTTAACCACGCACCATATTAACCAGCCTGGCCTCCAGTGATTCCTGTTTCTTAACCTTAAAGTTTCGCTTGGAGGACAGACATTTTCACGGGACGAGGAGGCTATCTCGTACATAAACGCCTATTTTGATGAGAAACACGTGAACAACTACTTGGAAGGATTAAAAAAGTTAGAGCACTGCTGTAAAAAGTGTAACTAATTAAAGGAAGACAATGTGGAAAAAAATTATGAAAAATTATCTCGCTTATTTGTTAGGTTGGAAAGTTTTTACACCCTCGTATTTGTGGGTGGGTTTTTGGCGCAAACACTCATTTTTGAGTGTTTGCGTTATTCACTCTGAAGTTCGCGGCCGGTATCACTAGCACTGCTTTAATTAAGAACGCAAAACGATACTTCAGCCGTTGCAGTTTCCAGATATTTCGGAACCTTCATCGGTCGAGTTCCGCGGCAGTGCTTCCAATTCCGAGGTCAATTGACAATCATCAGTTGTTAGTAGTCTCATGAGATGAATAAAAACTTCATTTATTTTGACAGCAAATACGTTGTATGTACCATAGCGAACGAAACATATACAATATATACCAATAATTAATTAATTATAGCATACTTAATACTCTTCAATATTAGTAAGTATAAATATTTGGTGATAATTTTCAATTTTGGACGTAGAAATATTTGCATATCATGTATATAATAGGAGCTTTTTTATATATCAGCTGTTGAACTCTCAAGTTAATGAAAGATTTCGGAGAAAATCATAAGTTTGGTATTAAATTAAGTTCAAGAAGACGGGGCATGTAGAGCTCGCGTTTTTGAGATGGCGTCGTTTATTTACTATCCCAGTTAATCCTTACACATGGCCTATACTCATCAATATTTACCACAGAAGACTATTAACCCCTGATAAGTGTGTTTACATAAAGTAGAATCAAGCCAAAGGAGCCTATTTTTGAGCAGAAACTCTTCTATTTCATTGAAATTTTGTCCATATTTTAATAAAAGTGTTATTAGATTCGTAGTCATATGGTTTAAAATACCCTGGACAACAATTATTTATTTAATAAATTGCTGATTCAAAATAATTGGAATTAATTTAATCTACAATTCTCAACTAAGAAGAACTAAAAATTAAAAAAAACTTATGTCAGTGACACGCTATCTTCGCTTTTGGGTCTAAGTTGGAAAATTTTAACCAAGTAAGACAATAAAACTGTAAATAAAATAAAACGAAGAGACACAATTTGAAGGCGTTCCTTGAGTAAGTGCGTCAAAGCAAAGACGCTATTATGAGCTCTACTCTTCAGCTATCATAACAGTTATCAGTAATGATTCAAATTTATGGAATACACTCGTAGGATATGCATCTTAATTTCGAATAGTTATTGCAGAACTTAGTGGAACTTACCTACGTGAAGCATGATCCTATGTAGGGAGGAGTGTGCCCGGAGGGGGATGCCTCAACTACTATGAGATCTAAATTGAGATCGAAGAATAATGTTTGGGCGATTACTGTGTAGATTAATTGCAAACTCTCATATGTATCTAAAGTTTAACTTAAAATGGCAGTTGAGAGTTAAGGTAACAGTAAACGATGACAGATGACCAAAAACTCAATTACATAAGATTTAATAACATTCAGCATATTCTCAGATGATAAGGTATTTTTAGGGCAAGACACACCTTGTTGTTAAATAAAATCTACAAACTTATTCACATAAAACAAAAATATATCAACATATTCAGGATAAAAATTTTAAATATTGTTAAACACGAGTTTATTAAAAGTCAATTCAGATGATTTGAGGACATACGTATATTTCGATATTTTCATATCACTTTAATTATAAATGTTAGCATAATCCACTGAGAGAATTTTCATGATCCGATATGCCTTTTATTTTTTGCTTAGCTATCATTCAAATTTGATAATTTAATATATATTATTTAAGAAACTATGGCACCACCTCGTGTCGGCGACGGTACTCGCACTGGGTGAAATAAGAGCGATCCAATTGAGGAACTCAAACTGGAAGTTCTTATCAAGAAGTTGCCCATGGCATACGAAAGGAGCTGGTGTATTCTATCGGGGCGACGCCCCTTTCTTCAAGCCCTCGATGTGCACGTGACCACCATTTCTAGCCCTCGAGATAACCGAGCCACAGGCGATACCATGAACAATGGAAAGTGAAGGTTTACAAAGGGAGTGAAATGAAGGGACAGCCTTGAGAGCTAAGTGTGTAAAGTGGTTATTCCCACTGGCGCACTGCGCTAGAATAATATTTGCCGCACGATGGGAGAATCGCTCGTAATTGAAGACGGCACCGATTCGTCGCCTATCTCTAGAGTCTTCCTCTGGAATGGAGGAAACCTTGATTTTTTCAATTTCTTCCAGTTTATTTAAATGAAAAAAAACATAAGTAAATTTATATTTATTTAGTCATAAAAACTAGGGTTATTATACCCTTTAAAACGTTGTCTCCAACTACTACCCTCTAGAGCGTCAGTTTGCATATGTATTCAGCAACAACCATATTTTAGTTCAGTTATATCCAAATTCATGGAGTTTATCACTGATTTATTCATCATCTATATGTATAAAAGAACCTTAGAGCTGATGGCCCTGATGACTACTACGATCGGGAATTATCATTAACTGACAAATAAAAGCCTTAAAATTTTGAACATGGAACAATGGCTAATAATTTGCCATGAAAAGAGAATGAAAAGTCAAGTAGAGGATTTTGATTCGCAAGCTTCAGTGCCTTACCGAAAACGCGCGAGTGTTTTGAAGTACTTAACCTCGTTTTGCAATGAACGTGATGATCCTATAGCAGTTAAAATCATATAATCCAAAGAATACAACCAGAATGAAATTCAACAAGAGTACTTCACATACTAATAATACAATAATAGTATATCAATGAGAGAATAAATTGATTCAAGAGATTAAAGTAGAGAGCATTTCAATATTATATTTTATTAGTTCCTGTAAGAGTAATCCCCTTTGATAGTTCGTATTAGGAATTTCAAAGGCATTGTTTGGAACAACAAGCAAAATAAAGCGGTTGGATTTCCGCGGGGTCGCTCATCAGACATAGGATGTGAAGGGAGGAGATCGGTTACGGATGGGTGCGCAATAAGTTCTGGTTGACTTCTTTAGAACCCGTTCTGAGAGACCTTTTTTTATTTTTTTTAAACTACCGTTAAGAGATTTAATGACTCCGGTTTTTTTAAATGATAGAATTTCCGAAGAAATATTCCCAGACAAAGCTTTTTATTCTTAAGAAAGAAGCGGACCTCCAGAAACTTTTCTATCACCGCTTCAATAAGCTTCCAGAAGAAAAACTTCTTCAGCTCTCAACAAAGTGTCGCCCTGCCGGGTCAATTACGCCAATTTGCCTCGCGACTTACCCAACTTTGTTGCCATTTGGTATTTTTGGTAAGTTTTAAAAAATATGCAAGTACGTATACTACTTAAACTAAGACTTACACACTTAAAAATGAGTCATGAAATGGTTTGATCACCCTCTGTTGCCTTTCACTTGAGGGCTTAATATTCTTAGAAAAACATATTTCGCCTTTGTTTCGGAAAATATTCCCGGAAAGACTGAACTCGCCAGGGGTAAGATTTGCGATTGATTGTTTTAAGAGGTTTCTATACTTTATTTTAAATTAAAACGGAAAAGTTTTACAGCAATATGCTTGTAATTTTCACGGAAATGAAAATACTTATAATGATGTTGCTAGGACACAAGGGCTTGGAATGTAACATCGCATCACAATGTTGGATCATATTCCAATAAACTAAATTTATATAACATTAATGTAAGACTAATATAGCGAAATAAGAATCTTGTAACTGGCCAATGTCCTTTTATAAAGTGAGCAATCAATTTTTTCCATCCAGAACTGGCTCTCCGGAATCTTACAACTATTGTATGCTATTGTTAATAATAAAAATTGTCATCATTGAAACGGAAGATACGTAAACTTCTAATTTTTAGAATTTGCAAAATTCAATATGCAGCAAACATGGAAAAGTGAGTATATTCTTCAGAAATGCTATACAAACTATACAGTTAATTATTAAAACAAAAATATCCTCATTTTTCACCGGTTATTATCACCGTGGCGCTGATTGGACGGATGTTCGACGTATTTGCTAGTCTTTGTGTCCATCTGAAATAGCTTAAGAAGCCATGTAATTACGGACCTTCTGAAGTATTAACGGGCTCATCAGTGCCACCCAGCACTTTCCAAGTTGAAGCCAGCATCCGGACCCAAAAGATGTTTCACACTAACTTTCTGGCGGTAATTCCGTGACTACTAAAGTATTCGTTCTCCCTGAGTCTTGAATCGCCTTGCCTCATTACATTTAATGCCTACCCATTTGGGGACGCTAAAAGCTCTACTGTTCCAGGAGAGCGTCCAGTAATTGCAACTATCTATTAAATGAGAGGAGGTATTTCTCTCTAAGAGCGGCTGCGGATCAAAATACGGAAGGGAGATGTTGAAACAAGACAGTTTTCTTTGCGCTGCACTCTCTTTCATTCATGACCTTCCAACACAAGTGAGTACATTTCCACCAAAAGTTTTCCAAAAACTGATTCAATTTATGCCGCAGTAAATTTGGGCTTATTGCTATTTCTGACTTCACGTTTAAAAAAAGTCCAGTTCTTATTTCTACATTTCATTCATGGCCATCCAGTAATCGTTTATAGTTTGCAAGATAATAAAAACGATTTAAACAAGAATATACCTAAAAAATACACTTAATTCCAGACAAAAAAACAGGGCGCTATCTGATGGTGCTCCTATGCGGCTCTAAGTAAATTTTGAGAGGTAATACTTAGAAACTATTCTAAAACCATCCTCCGATTGGAGTAAAGTCTCTGATCTGAAGGGAGTATTTGTTTCGTCGAATTGAATAGCAGTCCAAGGAAGCTATATCCCGTATCAGGGATCAAATAAAGTATAAACTGTGATTATAGGCTATTACTCGTCCTTTAATAATATTAATTTTTAATTCAAAAAAATAAAGACTCAAATCTTTACTTATTTGAAAATTGGGTGCCATTTTGCCTTTTTTTCAACTGGAACAAAAGTACAATTGGTAATACAGTAATCGAGATTTAAGTTTATAGTTACAAATTGGAGTATTGAAAATAAAAGAAATGCGTAAAAATTTTGAATAATACTCGTACATTAAATGAATCTATAGTTATTAGGATTTTTTATCATATTTGAGTTATTGCGATAATTTTTTTCCTTCCACACTGATTCGGTAAATTATTTCCACCAAATCTCCTCTGTTTGTTGAAAATTTATCAGATATTATGTAAAACTCCTTCGAAGATTCTATCAGATAGCTTCTTGATTTCCACATTTTTCGGGCTGCGTCCGCGTATGTCGTTTAAATGTACAACAGTTTCGCCAGCTATCCTGCTGGCGTCCTCAGGTCAAGGATGAAAAGAAGCTTGTTGTCCCGTCTTATATAGGGAAAATCCGGCGCCAATACCGGGAAATTTCTTGGCCAATCAGGGAACGTCCTCATATTTGCGCGGAATAATTCTTTTCCACGCACTGTGAAGTGGATATCCATCCTCTCTGTTAAAATTTTCTGGCCTTTTAACGATTTCAATGGCCTCTCTGATTATTCTCTGGAAGTATTTTCCTTCTTTCGCTATTATTTTAGCGTCGTCGAACAGAATAGAGTGTCCGGGTGTGCTCCAGGCGTGCTCAGCGATGGCCGATGCTCTAAACTGTTTGGCCTTGGTTGCCCTCTGGTGTTCACTCATGCGTGTTTTCAGCGCTCGGCATGTTTCACCGATGTACCATTTGCCACAGGAGCATGGCACTTGGTATACGCCTTCTGATATTAACGGTGAAATTCCATCCTTGGGTCCGGGTAGGGTGTCAGCTATCTTGGTGACGCAGTTGAATCTGGTCACCACATCATGCTTCCTTAAAGCCCTCGCGATTCTTTCCGAAGTCCCTGCGATGAAGGGGATGGTGACGTAAGCCTTCGGTCGTGGTCTGGAGTCTTCCTCCCTGTCAGGAACAGCGGTGGTTTGTCTCTTCTTTTCTTCCTTCTCGGCCCTTTTTTGGATCATATGAGCGCTGTATCCATTCCTTTGCAGGGCATTTGTCAAGTGTTTCTTCTCGTTGGCAATAGAATCGGAGTCACATATTTTATATGCTCGGTTGACAAGTGTGTCTACCAGTGAGGTCTTCTGACTGGGATGGTGGTGCGATGCAGCATTAAGGTAGCGGTCGGTGTGAGTAGGCTTCCTGTATACTCTGTGTCCAAGCCTCCCATTCCCTTTATTTCTCTTCACCATGACGTCCAAGAAGGGCAGTTGATGATCCTTTTCCACCTCCATAGTGAAGTGGATGGCTTGATGCTGTGAGTTCAGATGTTTCAGGAACTTTTTTAATTCTCCCTCTCCGTGTGACCAAATGACAAAAGTGTCGTCGACATATCTTAGCCACAGTGAGGGCCGCTTGTCGCAGGATTCCAGTGCTTTCTTTTCGAAGCTCTCCATGTAGAGGTTGGCCACAACCTCTACATGATTGGCCAAGAAATTTCCCGGTATTGGCGCCGGATTTTCCCTATATAAGACGGGACAACAAGCTTCTTTTCATCCTTGACCTGAGGACGCCAGCAGGATAGCTGGCGAAACTGTTGTACATTTAAACGACATACGCGGACGCAGCCCGAAAAATGTGGAAATCACCTACTCATCGCCGCGGAAACCTGCGAACGAACAGATAGCTTCTTCTTTACATTGTAGCCGACGAATATCCAGAAAGTATTTACAGACACGGTAACAAGAATTTCCTATCTAAAAATGCCTCCCTGCGGAAAATATTTTGCACACTACGTCGGGGAGGAATAATTAATACTCATTCTAATTTATGACAAAAACGCTAATGCATACTTTGTAACATCATACGCCATGAAAATATTATTATTTTATGATGACAATGGCTGCAGCGGATTTGCCTAGTTGCCCTATCTCAACCTTGCCGGTATGTTAATTCAAATTCTGCGGGTTTGAGTCCCGCGCAGGGTATGTGTTTTGTGAAAATTGAGGCGACCGAGGTTTTGAGGAATACATGACGGCTAGAACTTTATTGTGATCCCGGCCGTACGCGAGTTGACGGCACATGCGTCCGTTGCCACGTCACCACAAGCGTCCCGAAAACCAATATTAATTACAATCGGTGAGTGTTATTGCCGTGACGAGCCACGCTTCCAGCTCATTCGCTTGACCCCGAGTCGAAAGGCAGAGGCGGTTCGCCGCCCACTTGGGACCACACACTGCGATAGTGACAATAGGCACCACACGCGCGATGCTAACAGCGGGGATACGAAGAACCTAACACGGCTGCAATGCCCTTCCGCAGTTTAGTATGCCGTGGGTTTTAAAATCTTATCCAAAATCTTCCCTACAAGATCATTTATTTGACTCTTCCTGCCTTGATATTAAACACCTATCGAGCACTTTTATCCAGTGGCATCTTTTCTAAACCTTCAATTGCATTATTTCACTTCCTTCTCCTTTCCACATTCTCTCTTCCTCAACCCTATCTCTCTCTCTCTCCCTCTCTTTCACTCAAACACACTAGCGACACCGCCCCTAGTTTTACTTCATTTCATCAAAGGCATATCATCCCTAAAATTTCGGCCGGAAGCATTTTTCGTCCTTAACCTGTTCCGCGTCACAATGGCGTAAGCCGAAACGGGACGGAAAGCAGGTACCGCGACCTTTGAAACCCATAAATATGTAATTATGCGCAAACAACGGTTTTAGGGAGAGGTGGCGGTACAGATAGAACTTTGGAAGGGGTGAATTGGGCGGGGAATGGGGTGAGAGGGGGAACTGGGGAGGCGGAGTGTGGGAAAAGCAGTTTCAAACGGCCACTTCAGTGTTTTCAGCTCCCCTCCACCCTTCCTGGTCCGCATCCCTTCCATCTCTCTCGTACAAGCGGGACTCATGTCCTCCTCCTCCTCCTCTTGCCACTCCACCTTGTAGCGTACTTGGCGCTCAAAAGGGACTCAGAATACCTCTATTTCCCCCGTAGGGATCTTCCTCCATCATTCATTACCTCCCCTACCCTCATGCTCTTTCCCCTCAACATATATTCTAATAGTCCCTTGGTCTCTCATCGCTGCATCCACCCAATTTGGGTTTGGGACCTCCTTGTAAACATGCATGTACAAAACCCGAATTGCTATCACTAAATATAAACGCACACACACACCACGCCTGCACATAGACATTCTGTGACCTAGCGCATGAGGGGTCTTTAATTACAATGAATGTGCTTTTCTGCTCAGCGATCTTGAATGGGCATTAAAAACCTTTGTACGTGCATTAAAAACCTTTGTACGTGCACTAAAATTTCAGAGCGGATATATACATACTCGCTACAACGAACATAAATACTACCACCAATGTATCCCAAACTTTGAATTTTTAACCAACCCACCTCGGATTTCTCCCACAAGAACTGCTTCTCTATTAAAACATGTCATGAGCCAGAATCTAATACATCAAAAAATGAAATGAAACGTTTATGTCCAGGATGTTCTTTTCCTCCAAAAAGTACACGTGATTTTTCACGAATTATCTGTTTTTATAGAGCAATTAACCTTGAGGCGGCTCTAAAAGCAACTGCTGTGCTATATAACCACATAGTCAACAATCGCTATGCAAATAATAAAGGGAAGAAACATGTAATTATTGCAGGTGAGTTTAATCCACAATTGATCCTGCCCTGCAGGGACATTAGGGAGAATAGACAGACATCCTAGGATTTCCAATATGCAAATAAGTACATTTGAACTTTCTGGCATGTTGCGCCACATTAACCCCGGAGCTGAAGGACTAATTTTTTTGTTGTAGTTTCTTTTTGAGATTAGATGGAATATACAAGGCCTGCCGGAAAATTATACAACCTCAAATCATCCGGTACCTTGTGGGGGCACAGCGACACAGTACCATACCTAAATTCTCCAATCTAAATGCCATCAATGTCCATTTGGAGGGAGAGGGACAGGCTCCACGCTTCGATAACATTCTCATAGAGGATGAAAAGCTATCTGCCCAAAAACCCATTTTCAATTAAGGAAACTGCTAGAATAAAGATGGATATATGAGTATGTTATATACCACAGGAGATGCAAAACAATCAACCAAAGTATGTTGGATGCAATATGTCTAACAGTGACGGAGGAAGTAATTACGACGGTTGGGTGAGAAAAACTCATTGCTAACAACACTCCTGCAATTAATCATATTGCAAAATGGGAGGCGCGCTCAAAACTCAAGTACTGGTCCTAACTGAATATGAATGAGAGGCTGAAGAATGAATGTGCTGCTCTCTGCTGATATATTTATTCCTTCTACGCTAACCTTAAACCTGAAAAGGACTAGAACACAGACACGATACTACATACGTACATACTACCCCATTGCCATATATACGGTGTCAGCCCTAAATTGCCTTTAAGATTTTAAAAAGAAATCCATAGAAAATCTCCTGGAGTAAAATAACTATACTGAAGCACCATCATTATGATTCTGACGATCCAAAGGCCGGTTTACTTCCGTATTTCATTCTTCTCTATCCATTGTTCAATGCCTCATTTGATGCCAACTTCTCTATTTTACTTCCCACTTCATTTGTTCCATGTAAAAATGTTCCATGTCCTTGCTCTTCCTCGCGGAATATTCCCATTAATGTTAGCTTCTTTTATGTTCCTAACTGATTCATTGAGCCTCAGTGTGTGTAAAATCCATCTAGGTCTACTTTCCAATAGAGTTCTTCACATGGTATTTTCCTATTCTGCCATTATATTACTCTTCCTCGTTTCTCACTTCGTCTGTCCATTAAGTCATGTGTTTTCCTTCGTCGTCATTTTTCAAAGGATTTCATTTTTTGCGTGCCCACTTTTACAATTTTTGATGTCTCTGATTTGTAGAATGCTCAATGAATTCGCCATTCTCCATACAAACTTTTTGATGAACTACTTCTTTGTTTGCAGCCTCGGATTCTTTGACAATAGTGACCATGCCACTTCCTCACGAACGGCTTCTTAACTTGCGATATTCTTCGCTTGATGTTGTTTGACCTTTTTTTAATCACAGTTATTTTGGTACCCAGGTTGATGAAGGATTCTACTAACTCTGGTTTCACTCTTAGAGTTGTGATCTCTGTCTCTGGCCTCTCTTTTCCTTTCATAATAGTTTTAATTTTCTTCATATTAATGCTTATATTATATTCCTGAAGTCTTTGAACCACTGAATTCGGAGTTGCTTACACATCCTCTCGCATTCTAACTTTCATGTTTTGTTCACCGATTATTGCACGTAATATACTGCCATTTCTAAAAGTAAGTTGGAAAATTCTCGGAAATATTGCGTTTTGGCTCCTTCGTTCATTTTGGCTTCTTTTTCTTCTGTTTTTTTTACTTTTGCGTCGTTACCTGATTCTTTTTCAGGCGATGAATCATTCTTCCTTGACTGTAATCCGCTTCAACCGCTTCTGATATCTAGAACATCTTGTTCCATCTGACTGTGCTAAAGGCCTTCTCATAGTCCGCGAATGCCCCATATAATGACTGGTATACGTGAAAATTTTTTTGGCCAGTTCCCTCAAGCTAAGTATTTCCTTACTTACTCCTCGGTTTTTCCTGAATTCGAATTGATTTTTCGTAAGAATTCATTTACCTTTCTTTTTATTTTTTGGCTTATCAACCGAACAAGGATTTTGGATGCGTGAAACATCAGGCTGATTGTTCTCTGCGTTTCGCATTTTCCTCTTCTTGGTATCTTGGGCATTGCAATCAGCGCACTCTTCTCGATGCCGTATGTTAGCTACTGTCGTAGTTATCCACGATTATCCCAAAGAGAGTATCTTTCACTTTGACCCCGCGTTGCCTCACTCTTTTCTCCGTTTGTACTTTCTTGTCTTAATGCGTTCCTGTTCTTTAGGCTTTTGACGGCCCCGACGAATTCCTTTCTCAGTATCTCCGCGTCACGTTTGACTTTCTTTATCAAGACTTCTTCTTTGATTGAGTGGCCTTTGGAGTTAAGGCCCTTGGTAGAGTACTTCAATACATTCCTACCATCTCTGTCCAATGTCTTTATCTTCCATTAGTATCTATCCATCAGGATCTTACCCTTTGTGGGGATTTTGTTTTTCTTTCTCCGAAAATTCTTCACAAATTTGTAAGCCAAATCCTTTCTTTATGTCTCGCCTTACTCACGAGTGCTCGTCTGCTACGGCAATTATGACATCATTTATTTCCTTCCATTCATCTATGCTAGTCTCATTCACTTCTCTAATTTTTTTGCCGATGAGCACGATTAACATTTATATGTGCGATTTATTTTATATTTACTCCTCGCAAATTTTTAACCACCAATTTTCTCGACAGTTCATAGGTCCATATTCTTTTTTCATACATAGTTCATAGGTCTTTTTTGTGTCTAGTGTGCTTGACGTGTTACATTATTTAGACGGTATTCAAACGCTTTATATGTGTGCGCGTATATATACTTTACCCAGAGTTGAAAGAAGTTTTGAATGATGAAAGAATGCAAAAAAAATATCACCTAAAATTCATTTTGACAAAATATCAAGTAGAAATATTGTCATGCATAATAATTTTCAACAAAAATAAATATCACTGTGATACGGAATGTCACAAATACCATAAGACATTATTTTACGTAATTTTTGGGCAACCTCTACTCTTTCATTTGTCTTATGTCCCATCACCTTGCTGAAATTAAGTTAACAGTTCCGAAGGACATTTCCGAATATAAATTTTATTTATTCCCTGATTCCATTATGTCTTCCTTTCTCTCTGACAAGGGGACTACTTGCCTTCAACCCTCCTCTGCTATTCAATCCCATTATTGAACTAGCAAACCCACCACGCCACCCTACCTCACCTTCTTTAACCCCCAACTGACCACTCGTCCATCACTTCGGGTCAAATTTCCACGTATACTAACAATAAAAGGGAAACGTGCATGGTGTAGTGCGAATACGTGGATGCCAAACATTACACTCACGCTGTCAATTATTGTTGCCAGTTTCACTATTACTATCGAAGGTGCTTCTGCAGTAATCACTAATTATGCAGTTATAGATGCGATTTCTGGTGTGTGTTCAATATGTTAGAGTTCCTATTGGGGTTGTTTTTGGAGTTGCAGTAATAGGAACTGTAGTTGTTTATTTCTACTACGTCATTGGTTTACATAAGCATTACATAATGGTGCAGAAGGCATATTTTTGTTAAAATTGGCGCTGTATTGATACCGTTCTCTTGTTTTTGACCAATTATGTCCATTGCCTAAGTTGCTGGTGCCTTAATGTCGCTGTCACAATTCATGATTTTGTTTTTAGCGCTGCTGTTGCTGTCGAGAGGAACGAGTTCTCCCTCTCCGTCTCTCGCCGGCGAAACGAATCGATTGCGTCGTTTGAAGAGGAAGAAGAGGGGTACGCTTGTAGGATTAATGACGAATAGGGGAGCAGGGAGGTATGTCGGCGTTATTGGGACTGAATATTGGGTTATGGATGCAGTTAGTCGCTATAAATGGTAGAAAAGCCACCAAGAAGGTTACATGAAAACGGAGAAAGGAATTCCGCTAGGTTTAGGAGAGGAGGGTGGGGAGACGTTGAGAGATTATCCCATATTAAAATCTGCAGATCCTATATTGCAAAGTATCCGGCGTGTATATTTTTCTTTTCCATCCCAATGACATCTTATACTCTATTTATACTGCTTTCAGATTCTTGGAGGAAGTGAAATTCTGCTATCCCAATTTTACTTGGGTGTTTGTGAAGAGCGTTTCAAATTCAGAACGTAAGTCATTCGTATGAGGAGTTAAACTTAGATCCTCTAGGAGAATTTCATCAAGAGTAGGCTTATGTAAACGCTGTGTTTCTCTCTTCCCTTCGCACTCTGCGTAATTCCCTTTTAGCTTGAAATATCCAGTTGGAATGAGTGGCACACAGTTCCTCATCAGCCGAGAATTTCTCACGATATATGCCTTCGCGCAGAATCAAGAATATAGTACATTTTGCGCCCTATTTTCTTATCATGCAAATGAGAAATTAACATTCGTGGCCTGTGCAATAAATGCGCGAACTGGTGAAACCTGGCGGCCATGACGCGAACTACATTAGCCCCACCCAATAGCGGCGCCAGTTGCCTGAGACCCAATGAGCCGTCAGTGCTTGGCGGATCGTCAAGCTGTGCGTATGGTGCCAGTTATGTCAGTTTCTGTTGTCCTCGTTGTTACTGCTTGTCAAAAATAAAAATAGACAAAATCACGGAGCAGCAAATATGAATTAAGTTTTTTGGTGAAGTGCGGTAAAAGTTATCAAGAAATTACTGAAATGCTGACAACTGTTTACGGTGATAATGCTCAGAAGAAAACATCCGTTTTCAAGTGGATTTCCAAAGGTGCTTTAAACAGTGGAAAAGAAGATGGAATAAATGCATAGTAACGAATGGAGAGCACTTTGAAGAGGACAAAATCGATGTCGACTAAATTTTGCAATGTTAAGTTTTTATTGCCTCAGGTTGCGCATATATTGGACAGAGTAGTACATGGATAGGCCATTACTACCCTTAGAGTTTCCGAAGTAGCCAAAGTCGTCAGATTCAAGGGCCAAAACCACCCACATTTTTGATAAATTTGGCCGGAGAGAATTGCTTACTTAAATGAAAACATGTTGTGAATACATAAAATCTACACACGTTTCCTTTGGTAAATTGCAGAAACTTCCCGAAATTATAATTGTTTTAATCAACTCGTGAATTTCTTATTACAAGTTTTAGAGCTTTTCGTTTTAAATGGGAATTGAAAATGAAGCGATTTACGTTCATGGATTACCTAAATGCAATTCAAGTGAAGGTAGTCATTCTGATATTTCAATCGCATTTAACGGAAATAAAATATGTAACCTAGTATATGATCGGATAGCAAAAAAAGATGAAACCAATGAAAATGAATAAATGAGATTGCCAAAATGATATATATTTGAAACACTATCATGGAATTAATTAGAGTAATTTGCGAAATTCACATTTATGGGTAGGTCTTTGGAAAAATCGATATTAAAATGATTCAGAGTATTTGAATTTAAAAAAAGGTTATGATAAGATTAACCGATGAACGAGAAACTTCTGGTTAATAATATCGCAAATAAAAGGACAGTGAAGAACTCAATACGTACTGATCACACAGTTGTATACTTAAAAAATTGGTCTTAGCAAAATTATAATAAATTAAGACCTTGGAGAGTGGCTTATGAGAAGCACCGTAAAAATAGGATAAAATTTTAGCTAGGAAATGACGGAAAGGAAATTAGTTGAGTAAACCGAAAAAAATGACGGAAGGCAGAACGCTGAAAATTGTCAGAGGGAGGAAGTCCATGGCAGACGTAAGTGGGGACGATTAATAAAGTGAATGTTTAATTTCTAATGATATGGAGACAACTAGAATCATCACTCTTCGTCGTGTATGTGAATTATTTATCATAACTCGAAAACTCTAGTGATATTAGAATATATCCACGAAACAATCCTCTACCAGGTGATAGTGATAATTTTACTTTAATTTCTTAATGATGGTAATATAAGTCGAAAGGCTATTTTATAAACGAATTAGAATTAGTTAAAATCGAAGAACGCCATAACGTTCTGCCAATCATGAATGCAAAAAGGCAGAATCTTACCATCAAAACCAATCTGGTAGTCTTATTAAGACTTATAAATCGCTGATGAATCCCAGTTCCTGAGTAAATACCAGAAGGTTAAATGCATTTAAAAGTTTGATCAGCTTTCACCAATGTTCGGAGTTAGCTTCTGAAGTTCACGGGATGAACTCCTCATAACGTATGTATGATTTTCGCTGAAATTAGAACCCTCGTGGAATTCAAAGGAATAAAAAATTAAAGGAGAGGAAATGGAGGACCGGAAATGAGGAAGACACAAAAAGTTTAAATAGGAATAGAAATGAAAAACGGTGAGTATTTAAGTAGGAACAACGGATAATCGAACAAAGTGAGGAGGTTTTTCAAGAGAGTTGAAATAGACGATGAGGCAAGAGGAGATTGAAATCTAGAAGTTTGAGGGCATGATATGTAAATTTTAATATGAAGCATAAGTTTCTCAGGTGGTTTGATTCCCATCTTGACGAGTATATTAGTCCATTAGAGTTGATGGCAAAATTAAATCATTTCCGAGGCGATAATCGAGAACCCGTTCGAGACCAATAATTTCAACATTGGCACTGATCGAAGCTAGCCTTACCCCTGGCTCTCGAATAAATTAAATTAGTTTAAGGTATGAATGCTTTCTGTCACGTAGTGCAGTAAATGGGGGACTTACATGGAAATCTAGGTAAATTATTCCAACTAGACAGGTGAACTCAAGCGTTAAAATCTAAATATAATCCCCAACCTCTTGCAGCACTGTCACATAGTCTTACCAAGGTAACTTTTCTATAAGTTACAAGTGAAACAATGAACAAGACCTCGCCTACTTCTGGTACAGAATTATCTAATCACAAAAAAGCCATTGAAATGGGTATATATTTTCAAATTCGACATTATGTGACAGAGAAAGTTTAATGTTTTAAGTAAAATTCAGGGCTTAAAATTTAATTTTAGCATTTGAGTTCCGGGTTGTGGATAATGTGCTCCTCTTGAGCAATGCTTGGCGTGTTGCCTCGTTGAAATCATATCCGAATCTGAAAATACCATACCGAAATTGAAAAGGTTCATACCCAATAGTTAGGGAGGGACACGGCGAATCGCGCTCAAATATGAAGGAAAAAGATTTTGGTGGGAAAAACCCTTCGAAAAGACAGTTGGAGGCTGTTTATTCCTTGGTACAAAAGAAAGAAAAGAGTTAAAGATGGCAAATGGTTGGGAAGCGAAGAGGCGTTGAGGGCGATGACAAGGGGCGGGAAAGCGAGAGTGAAAAAAGAGAGAGTGGGGCAGGGCGATGTTTTTTGGGTAGCTAAGCTGAATTGTCTCGGCAGGGGTCGAGGAGACATCCGATCACAGTCCCGGGTTCTTTCCTGTGCCTGTCTGTCTCTTTGCTTAACCTCCACTGCATTACTATTCATTGTAGAACGTTCCCAGAACACAAGGAGAATAGTAGACGGCCTGAGAAGATAAAAGTTTGAGGCCTAATTAAAAATGAATGCATTTCAAAGGGAAGGTAAGGAAATTATTTTCGTTTGAAGATGAAAAAATTAAAAAAAAGCACAAATGAGAAAACAGGAGTGTGGCAGACGAAAAAGACAAAGGAGCACCATTTTCGCGTGATTTTCATATTATTGAAAATATAATATGCCATGAGAACTCAAGGATGATACCAATTACCTTACATACAACCTACTGATGCTCTTGGGTGAAAATATAAAAGTGGCCATTTTTGCAATCTCCAAAACTTTCGAAAAATATCCAAAAGTCTTTAAAAATGCAGTATAAGAAATCATAGTCACGTGCTTTCAACAAAGGTCAGCTCAGTATGGTACCTTATATTTTTAGTATACCAGTACGTTTTAGAAAAGTACAAGACTTAAATAGTATTTAGTACGTATTAAAACTGGTATATGCCAAATGTAAGCATATCTTCATTGATTTATCATTTAAATCAGGTTTGCTTTTCGTGCTATTTTCTCTATATGGAGCCAAGTAATGACAACGCATTCCGAGTGAAATATTTTGGCAAATTCTGCATAAATATCACAGTCTAAATCTACAACAGGTATATTACCGACTTCTACAGGAACACTTCAGAACATATCTTTTCAATTTCGCAATACACAAGTTCATCAATGAATTTTCATAAAATATCATGAAAAGAAAAGTAGATACATTATATTTTTCAAATAAACTTTTGAGTCATGGCCCCATGACTGGTCTAATCCCTAATTAAGAGGGTAGAAAAAAAATGAAAAACCATAATATCATGATTTTAAATCTTCGAGATTATCCTACTGAAGGTATTATAAAGTCTTGCCGTCTCAATAACACCTTTTCTGCTAATATATCAATTAAACTTGACCAATCAAAATCTCTATTAAAACCTTAGTTTTGGCAGGTAACTGGTTAACATGAAGGGGATTTGGTTGTCTATCACACCTGGTTTGTCCCTTTGAAAATATTTTACTAATTCATGGGATCCTTTACAAAATTCATCTAAATTTTAAACGCTACACTTGTGTCAGTGACCCTGAGCACTATTCATCGGATACTTAATGTGCCCAAACTGAGGGGGAAATAACGCCTTGCATTCACATTTATTTGCTGGTCCCCATGAGTTTGGATGCGAGTGACTCTTAATGGTCAAAGCACTTACAGCAAATCTAGGGCGTACTCACTTAAAATTCTAAAAGTAGCTACCCATTCGATAAAATGTATTTGATTTAGATGGATGATGAAATTTATCGTCGAAACACTAAAATATCTCAAATGAATATTAAATTTTGCTACCTATTTAAACAGAATTGTCGAAAAATGAACGCAAACCATAAAAATATGCTTTTTAAATTATCCAATGCGGAATAACTTATGAACTTTCATCTACTTAGAAATAATTAGTGAAATTTTTTACCCTAACGGGTACATCTCTGCTTAAGACTTGTATTTTTACTCATGAAAAAAGATCGCAATATGAGATAATGATAATTGGCATATTATTCAAGTGATGGAGGGTATAATGTTGCCTTGAAAATTGATTCTGTACAATAACCCTTTTTACTCTATGGTATATGGTGAAAGCCCTTTTTACTCTATGGTGAAAGCAATTTTTAATAAATGACTAAGTCTTAGGAACCGGATTAACCATTTGCGCAAGTGACGTGGTCGCCAATGAGGTAAAAATTCGGTTTGCATATGCAAACAGAATATGTTTGTACGAGGAGTGGCATGTTCCCGCCCTCCTTCACATCAAAAAACACGCTGGCCACCCCCGCTCGACCACCCACTTTCCAGGGGCTTATGTTTGATAGCCTGACCATGACGCCAATCACCGTTGTACCAGAATTCCCTCAATCACCAATGAGTGATTGTTGGAGATAAAACTGTTCAAATTAACTGAAAGGTGACATCGGAGATATCTGAATATATATTTTACCATATTCAGAAAATATGAATATGTTTTACCATATGGTCAAAAGGGATAAATTTTGGTACAATTTTCTCAAATCTAGACTCTCTGTCATTTACAAGTAAAACATTTCCACCCCAGACATTATCGATCGCCATTCAAACACATGTAAATGTGCAATGAATGTTATTTATGGGTAATACTTGATGATTAGAATAACTTTTGTCTCCATCGATGTAAAACCCTGCGTCAAACAGATTTCTTATTTTTAATACATCGGTATTAAAGAAAGTACTCATTACATATTCCTTCAATGCATGCCTCAATAATATCCTCACATCCCAGCATCCTATTAATTTAAATAACACCAGAAAATACAGTTTACTCTAAATTGCGCTTCATAACATGATGAAACCTCTATGAATTTTAAGTCTTAATATTTAATCTTACCTTATCCGCAAGAATTCAAAAGTAATAAGGAGTTACTTTATTTCATTCCCACGCGTAGCTGAAAAATATATTAATTACTGCATCCATTTAAATTTAAGTTAACATTTCTAACTTAAAAAAATGATTTCCCGGAGCTGCTTCCATATGAATCAATAATAAATTCGGCGAATATTTTTGAACCTCTCACATTGAGAGCATGACACAGGTGGATGTGTACGTGAACGGAAGTACGATTGGCATTTTTCTGTTTTCGTTCGTTTAATAGTCTAAACACAACTACTAATACACCTGTCTGGTAATTCCTTCCTCTTCTTATATCTTTGTTATAGTTACTGTTAATTTATAAGCATAGTACTCACAGTATTTTGGCAAGAATCTTAGGATACCATAATCTCCAATGTCATTTACTCATGTGTATTCGGTAAATATTTTCTTAGTAAAAATGAGCGTTTTTCCCACTATATTCACAACCGGTGGATGAAATCACTAAAAACAAGGGAAAACATGCATAAATAATTATAAAAAATAAAATTAATTTCTACTTCTCCGTCGTGATAAATATTCCCTCATCCAAAACATGTAGTATTAAATGTAACGCAATTTTATTTCAAATTACACGAGAGAAAAACAAATTTGCACTTTCCCACAGATTTCTTTGTAACGTGCAACGCGTTTCAGTTCATCGAACCATCTTTAGGTACAAGGCAAGATTCAACGTGTAATACATCATATTCAAACCTATTTCAGGAAGGGGGGAAGAAACGAGTGAGAAGTAAGGTAGGAGGGGACAAAGGGGGGAAATATGGATAACCCAAAGAAACAGAGAAACTTAACAAATGGTGAGGTAAAAAGAAGGGGGGAAGATAAACACTTGTGGTCATTATTTGAGAGGACGGTGGCAGGTAGCTGGTATCTTGGCAGTAGGAAGGAGGGAAGAATAAAGAAGGGTTAAGCTGGGAGGGGAAATGGAAAGAATAGAGGTATGTTGAGGGATGAGGTATAAGTGAATCTAAGAAGGAAATTATCAGGGAAGGGTTGCTCAACACATACTTAGAGTGGAGGGTAGGGGATCGTTAGATGGGAAATACGCAAAGGGTGGAGTCAGTAGGAGAGGGAGTTACACTGTTTGCTGTGGAAACGGAATTCTGAGAGGAGAGTGGTTTATAAAAATATTGTCATTCAAAAGAACATTCATATTTAATTTTACAATTTCAAGGTGCTCTAAAATATCAGGTGCTTTGCCCTTATATTCGTAGTTTAGAATCCAGGATTAAATTTACATGAGTGGGATGACTGCAGTAGATGCTTAGTCACATAAGCAAAAAAAATAGGAACCAAATTGGTGCTTCCACTTCCTGATGCATTAATGACCTCCCTTTTCCTTGTATTTGCCTTATTTATTAAAAATGAAAAACCAGCGATGACGAAGTTTCACATGAGTAAATAAATAAAACAAACAAAAGGAATATAACAGACATATGGTCACACATGGATTCGGTGGAAAATCAATATCCAAGTATTACAGTTACCTTTAATAGCAATAGACCTAGTGCATGAGCAAATCATTCCGCAGAAAACAATAAAAAAGTGTTTTGGCCAATGATAATAAATTTTAGTTTTTTATCGCCGAGGATTCAATGGAAAATGAATATTAAATATATTTAAATGAAACGGCTGCTATTATGAGGAATATCACTTAATGCATGTACACCTCCAGTTTTAACCACATTTGTGGGTAAAATGACCCAGCAAGTAATGCTTATTCACTAAGTAAGCGTTATTCACGTGTGGTGGAAAACATTGGACATATAACCAACCCTGAAATTACCATTGATGAACGATCTGCTACAAGAAGGTTGTTGAGGTGAATAAATCACTTAAGGCCAACGAAATTCAGGAAAATTATACTGCTACTTATAAAGTACGGTTAAAATTTCATGTGTTTATTCGAAATGATCAGTGTGCAACGATATACGTATTTATGAATTGATAGCGTGACGCTGTGAATTATAATGCCAAAAATTAACGGCCGTAATTAAGCATCATGACAACTCCCTCGTTTCAGGTGGAAAAATAACCACTGTATATGTAATTCAGCAGAAAACACAAAAAACGTGCTATCTAGAGGGGAATGGGAACTCATAATCCTCATATTTTCGGGATGAAAAGGGACCGACCAGACGGCCATCTGTGAGACAGGAGAAGGGTACCCATAAAGGGACGATGTTAGTGATTATCCTAATAACTTATGGTCGCAGACGGGTAATCAAAGCACCGTTGGAGTTGTAAGCAATGGGTTTTCTGTGTGCCCAGGGAGTACCTCCTAGCCTCGACCCATTTTACTTGTCGGAACGTAAAATTTTGTCCTCCTACTCAGAGACGAATGGGCAAACAAACGTAGCAACGAACCAGAAACGGTTTTCGAGAAAATGTTCGACAAGAGAAACCATCTGATGGTCGTACAATGAGCAAGGACAAAGTTGTACAATGAGCAAGGACGGTCACTACATCTTGATTGAAATTTTTGACAAGGTGGATTTGAGGTTGTGAGTTGGGACCCAGCGTGCTCCACGCGAGCGGAATAAAAACATTACAAGAATTTTAAGCACACTTTATATTTTCGGGTTCCACCAGATGGAATGATCGGTCTGAGTGATTCCTTCGTTCGATGATGGGGATTGGGAAATAAGAATTTGATGGAATTTGAGGGATTGAGACTGTGGTGAACGAAAGCAATTGAAGGACCTCCCATTCACTTGGCCATGAAATTGACTAGAATAACTTAAGGAGTTGTTTGGCTACGAGACCTTATGGGATGGAGAAAGGATCGGTGGTCTGCTGAATGAGCATTCAATCAGGACGCGCGTTCATCCAAGGGACTTTTCGGAGGAAAACGTGCGCAAAGCCGACCGAAGAACCGATTACCTTCGGCCGAAAAAGTCTGTTCGGGAAACATGGTAGCGATTTTTCAGGTTTAAATATTTATCCCTGTATCCGCGCTTTCTGACTTTCTCTTAAGAATGCATTTTCTATATAAATAGGCGCGTAAACATGATATTGATTTCAAAATAAAACGCAGCATTTAACTACTCCATAATGTTTTCGTATTTCATAGGTGGATCAATAATACTAAAATATAGGCCGTGAAATTGTTTCAAACTTGCAATACGAAATTGATGTGGCCTTGGTAATTTATAGAAAGCAATAAAGAAGTGAATGGTGATACAGTTTTTTAAAAACTCCATTCAAAAACCTTTACCTAAACGCTTAGGTATGTTTAAACAAGCAGGTGAATATTTTCAAAACTTTTTTCAACTTTGAATAATGATGTGATGAAGTTTTAGGACACGTGACATTTAGTCAAATGTCTCAATTGCAATTGAGAATTTTAGATTAAAAATTCCTACTAATTTTTCCCGAATATGAAAATGATACCACTATAGTTTGAATATTCGATTTCATTTTCTTCATGGAAGTATTCCCGAAGCTATTCTAAGTCCAATAATAAAGCTAGCTTTTTGGTATGCAAACTGCGTCTAATGGGAAAATATTTGCCTTGAATGTGTTCTGAACGGAGTGACTATCGCAAGAAATCCACCATTGTCAGGTGGGAGGCCGAACTCAATGAGTTGAGTATGAGGGCGGTGCATTTCCTCGATTCACTATTCCCAATTGAGCCAACAAAGTGTCGGCGGCAGCTCGAAGGAAAAACTTCGCCAATTCCCTGTCAGAAGAGCCAGTCTTTTATCGACAAGAAAAGAAGGATGCTTTTTGGGGAAAAATAAAGTAAGTTTAAGGGCGGGACCCTTTTTAAATCACTCCCCGAAAACATCCATCACTTGGCCATCACCCCCAAAAAAACCCCTAACTCCTAAACTGGATTGAATACTAAATTGAAGCAAATTTATGACCTCAATTTCATCCGCTGCCGAATGATACCTATCGAGTCAATAGATTGGAGTGCTGTGAAAATTTTCCCTTCAATTCCAGAGTATTCAGTAAGAAAAACGACCTCCTAGGGAGAAATTTATCAGCATCGTGAGTCTTTTCCATTCAAAACGTACTGCTTCATGATTTAAGGAATGGCACAAAGATGCACACGCACATAAATATAATTAACCAATCAGCTCGGAAGTTGCTTTATGATCATTGACCATCCCTAAAACATCGCTTAATGTGTGAACTGCAGCCCGAGAGCCCCGGCTAGCCATGGGAATTACCATGAATGTGAAGTGGCGGATATCAATCATTACGTTATTTTTATGCGAAAGTATGGTGTTAGGTCGAGATCATTTTGATTGCGGTCATATTCTAGTACATGAATATGCAACTCAAAATAAAGAAAATTTGCTCGAGAATGGATCTCGAAAATCCGTAGCGTAACCCTGCCTGGCGTTAACTAATTCCAAAGGCATATTTCACTTAAAAGATTAACGAAATCACTACAAAACCATAAAACACTTATACTCAATTTGAAAATAACCAATCAATGAGATATTATTAACAAATATGCATATAGCCATCTACTTTAATGAAAGCCATGATATTATTCAGGATTAAAATAATACTGTATCGAATTGTGAACTGATAGCTTTTGATGATAAATGGTGACCTTGAAACACTCCTTTTCCCTTTTTTCCATTCTCTTCTTCATAAATTCAGGCACTGAAATGCCTCATTACTTACTTCTATCATTTGTGCCTTCCTCTCACACCCCCTCCATCTGAGCTTCCTAAGGATGAGAGCCATTAGTAAACAATAGTATTCACAATGCACTGTCTTCTCCTTGTAAATTCTTCTATATATTAATAAACCCCCAATCCTAGAAAGACTATGTACATCATCTTCATCTTTTGTCGGGTTGAGTTTAAAACATTCTTCTACAGCTTTCTTCTTTTTCAATCCTCTATGGCCAATGTTCACAAGTTAAATATTAGTTCCATTAATTAATGTTAAGTTTAATTTGAATTGTCATCAGAGTTCAAGTAAGACAAGTGAGTTTAATGTGGACATATGAATTACCTCATGCGCAGAGGGAGATAGCTTAACCATCATTATTCATTCATAATCACTTGATAACGAAATTATTGTTTAGTTCTGGTAGCTTTGACATTTATACATTTTCAATTATCACATTGAACCCATATTCAATAATCTCGTATCTCTTTTACATTTAAGTAGTTTTCTCCCGTCTTCTTTGGACCAACATCTTGATGGATTTGTTTTCTTGTCTTTCTAAATATTCATGCTTCAGAGACACAAAAAAACTTCCGTTTTATGTTTCATGGCATTATTTCCATTACCCTTGAGTGGCATTATTTCCATTACCCTTCACGAGTACTGTCCTTTGATAAATTGTAATTGAATTATATCCCAATAAATTATAGCTCGGAAAAGTTTATATTCATCTGTATCTTCCCTAATATGCAAATACAGACATTTTCATGAATAGAAGAGACAAGTGCCTACTCAAGTAATAGATTTCTTATCGCTTGAGTGCAATATAGCGGGATGAAATCCTAGTTCACGTAAATAAAATAATTCTTCCTCTTCCATGAATAATATATGTTCTGTCGTCACAAAATGACCTATGCCTTCGGGATACCTATACTATAATAAATACTGAGTACATATGAAAATTAATATAACATTTGGATTAATTTCTACCATGAAAATTTAGAGGGTAATGGCATCACTGTGAACACGACTACCGATGGATTTAATTTATGAGAAATAAATATGGACGTCGCAGAAATAACGGACGTCGCAGAAATAACGGACGAAGGTATTTTCAATCTATCTGAAATATCAAGCGTTAAACCCAGAGAATAAACACTCTAATACTGACTCAAGTGGCAAATGTACCTCCCACGAGATTTGCCTGAAAAATTCACTTTAAAATTGTGAGGCGAAAGCACTGCCCAATGCTTTATTTCCTGAAAACAGCATGAAAAAAATGCTACTGATATATACGTACCTCACAGAGGATTTCATAAACGAAACCTGATCTTACAGCGCATCAATAACAGATTAAAATTTGCATAAACGGGTCATAGAAAGAGCAGTTGAAATGATAAAAGCCTTAAAGCCTGGTAACCGCTCGGAATGTGAATAATACTCGACACATCACTCCTTTTCACAGTCGGAACGCTGAAATGTTTAAAAGTGGAACGATTCCTACCCTCTCGGCTCAGACAGGAAAATGGAATGGGGGCAGAGGATATCAAAACCGCTAGAGGTCAGGTTAATGAAATACCAACTTCAAAAATTAGACAAATAGTTGTCAGAGAGACTAAAAAGAAGTGAAATCCTCCAACCGTCCTCTTTTGCCAACTTACCTACCCATTTCCGCAAGCTCATCCCGTCCCCGCGGGAATAGTTGGTCCAAAACCTTTCAGAAAGTATACGTGACCGCTTGTCCTTTTTACCGAAAAGGAATGGTGTTATGTGGCTCACCCCCGAACCCACTAGTCCATGAAATCACAGGTAGCAGTAGATGGGGAAGAGCAAGGAGAAACTTGACCCCTCACGCGTATCGATCTCGAACCCCAGGCGTCGAAGGCCTACCGCGCATCAGCCTTGATCGGGGATGCATGCAGAATGAGCAAACGGACTGGGAAAGGTCGTTGAGAATGGCGGTCATTAAGAAGAATTAAGAAGGACAGGGTTTGAATTTCCTTTGTAGGGTGGAAGAGGAGAGGGAAGTGAATGGGAAGAGAAAGGGGCATGTTGTCGAGAAGCGAATGGTGAAATTGAATAATTTCTTTAACAATATGTGATCCGTCTCATGTAAATACAAGTAGATATATATTTTCCTATACCAAACAATGTCATAAGAATGCAAAAATTTTAAAGTGTAACAATCATTCGCCTTGGTCAAGGAGAAAGATTCTGACATCCTGAAATTATTATATTACAAAACACATTTATCGTATGACCCCATTAAAAGCTACTATTGTCGCGGCACCTCCCGCAGTTTCTTGGTGCATGTCACAAGAAACTAATAAATAAGTTGTGTATTAATGCACGCCTGCCATGAGTAATGCGGGAGGTACGATGGGTAAAATGAGAGGTCAGAATGAATTTCTTTTTTACTAGATGGAATATTTCGGGAAACGCTCGAGAAATATGAGTACTCGAAGGGTTGTAATTTCCTGACATCACCTGGAAATGAGAGGAAAAATCGGGGTGGAAAGGATCGATTTTGTGTGCCATGACTGGTGCATATCATTAGGATCGTCATGCTATTTATATTAAGGTAATTATATATATTTTTCTTTTAATCTCTTGTAAAATATCTTGGAACATTATTTTCTAAGTGCAAATGCCTTGGAAGTTATTTGGGTTTTTGTTCTTGAGGTAAGCGTGGAGTCCCCGTGCATGCCCATTAATCTTAGTAAAATTGCTCCTTTGAATATTTCCGGAATTTCAACGTTTAAACAACTCAAATACTCTAATCTATCTAATTTACCAGAATACTATAGTAACTAAAAACTTAAAGGAAGTAAATTTTATGCAAAGGTAAATTTAAAAACAGTTTTCCAACTATGGAAATATATATATATATATATATATATATATATATATATATATATATATATATATATATATATATATATATATATACATGAACACACATATGCAAATGGAAATATATATAGAAAATAATAAATTTTCTTTATCTGTTCCAGTGTATTTTTTATAGCAAAATGGAGATTACTTTCTGGACAGCTTTCGTACGTCAAATATATCCATAGAAAATAGCACATATATTTTGTGCTCGGATATATGTTTTTTTAGCTGTTTTCTTCTTTTCACCACACCAGATGTGTTTTTAAATCACCATGAGTGACTCTGACAGATTTTATAAATTAATAAACATGTAAATATCATAAGCATCATCAGTAATTAAATACTAAGTTTTGTTTGCTGCACAGCCCTTCATTTTTCTCTATTCAGTGTTAGTGCTCTCACCTTCTGATTGATTTTCTTCTTAATTTTTCCATTGTATTTGTCTCTTAGTCGTCCTCATAGTATATTCCCTTGTATTGTATTTCTACATAAACCATTGTCCTTTGAGGCGTGTCCAATCCATCTAATTATTCTCTGTCGCATACTTCTCCATTTCTCTTCTGCCCTTTTTTACACTTCCTCGTTCCTCAATTTTTCCATATAATCTTCAAAAATCTCCTTTAGCTCCATATTTTAAAGGCTTCTGTACTATGGGGATCTACCATACGAAGTTTTGATGTTTTACACATGTATATATTTTACGTCATATATAATACGTCATTTGCTTCAAACAAGGCTGAAATGCATTGACACAGATTAACACAAAATGTTTACAGAGGCCGAGGAGGGCAGGCTGATCGAAAATGAGTTTCAATATGGATACAAATGTACGCCAACTTGAATATCCACTCGAAGCGATGAGAAAATATTGGTATTTACATAGTTTTACTCGAAACTTAGCTCGCAAATAATTTTACAACGGGTTGCTTTTCCATGTTGATATAAACTGCCCTAAATACATACTCTGAGTGTACGAGTATAATTTTCAGGGAGCGATATTTAAAAAAAACCGTTCGGCAAAGTGACCGGAGAAAAATTTGAATATGAAATTGAATACACCGTATATATCATGCATTAAATTTCGAAGCTTAATAAATGCCAAAATATGGTAAAGAATGTGTCGGGAACAAAAAATAATATCGAATTTCAATGGTAGGATTCGTTTGAATTTTAAAAAAATTAGTGAGTGCAAAAATTCAAGTATTACAAAAGGTAGATAAAAATTCAGACTCGTAAATAAGCGCTGTATTTTACCAATAAATTCTAACAAGATATTGTGCAAATAATACAATCCTGCAGTTCTTACTGCTAATTGCTCTACAGTCGTGCGACATAACTTGACATTTCATTGATAAGCCTTGACAGCGAATCCTACCTCATGTAGGCACGTTCACATTCCCCACGGACATTGCATGATAAAAATTTCTAGCAAGGTGAGAGAGGCAACGAAAGAGAGAGATGGGGATAGTGAGAGGTTCTTCCCAAAAACGTGAAAAGAAGACAAATACCCATCGGTAGACGTCGTATTACGGAAGGGAATGAGGAGGGATTTCGGAGGAGAACAGCAAATATGACGCGTGCAGCCATATCGAAAAACAATCAATCAATCACTCAATCAATGAAAACGGGCGAGAGGAAGAGATGGAGGGAGGAGAAGGGAGGAGAAAGAAAGAAAGCCATTGTGCCGCACCCATGAGGGGAGGGAGGCCAGAGGGGACAGGGGAAGAAACGCCCCTGGAAGGAAAGACATTAAAAATGAAAGCGCGGGATTCCGCGAGGTAATGGCGAAAACATCCAGGTCCGTGGCCGGAGGGTCACAGAGGGATGGTGGGAGAAGAGGGACGAGAGACACCGGATGGGAAATGGGAATATCGGTTGGGTGGGAGCGGTTAAAATGCTCTGCAGAAAAGGAAAAAGAGAAGGTGGAGGAGGACGAGGAAGATGGATGCAGGGGAGTGAGAGATGAGCATTATCGCTGGGGAGGGAGGGATCGGAGGAGATATGGGCGGCACGGAAGAGGTGATGGTTGTCGGAGGCGTAATGTACGGCGCATTATGAAAAGGGAGGCGGCGGGGAAGAATGATATGGGCTGGAAAGGGAGCCAGGGGGGCTTAAAAGGTGCTATAAAGGTGTCGTCGCGGGAAGATGGAGGTGGTGCGTTTGTCGTGATGGGGAAAGGAATCAGGGGGTGCAGGAAATGGCGATGGCACACGGCGGACGTGCGTCCGAAGGAGGCTATTATGTGTCTAATATTATCGACTTCGCACGAAGTAGTGAGGCAACGGAAGGGTGCAATGCAGGAAAAAGAGGCCTCGGATCGTTCCTGAAATGCACGAGTCTATCTCACCAGCCAATTCGTTCACGAGCTACTGAACCATAGGCCTTTAACTGATCGCCCATCCGACGCCAAGGAGGATTCTCCATAAGGAGGAATCCCGTACACCCAACCTTCCTATCCTTATCCTTGCCTTCAATGACATGATGAGAAGATTATGTAAAGAACACAAGTGCTAAATTATTCACAGCAAACAGATGGATATGCTTCTAAATGATTCTCATTAGTATTCAAAACGCGGTTGGGGAAAATTCTAATTTAAACTACACATACACGCATTATTTCCCAAATGAAGATGAAGGTATGCTTCCGATAGTATTTAATTAGTGAGTTCCACCGTCGTCAAATGAATTCAATGATATTTATTAATTATGCACAAACAGGATAGCCAATTAAACGTTTTACAATAGAATTTAATATGTTAAAAGGCAATAAATACAGAAGTGAAACAAACACAGGTAACAGAAAATTTCAAAATGGAAATGCATCAAAATATGTAACAGAATCATTCAAAGTCACAGTAGAATAAAAATTAATCAATAATTACAATTAAAATTTCAGTTCGTTTTCCTCCTACTGAAATAATTCATCTTTTTCTTTTTATCTCATTACCATCCCTGATTATTTCAGCTATGGGGAAACATATATGCGTCCTTTTTAGAACAGGGTACTGCATAAAGCATATTGCCAGCTACTACGAAAAGTAACTGCTAGTCCAAAAAGATAAGCCAAGCTCTGTACCCATAAAAAACTACTTTCAAAATTGTTAGCGAAGGATATGGCAGTGGCATTAAGCCTAATCCATAAAGACAAACTTCGAAATATTCCACAAAAATTAACGTAATTCTTGGTGCAGTAGAAAATGTTCTCTATATTGTAGTGTCACTTGATAAATCTCTTTTTTATCTCCTCAACTGTTACAATTGTTTTTCCTTTACTGAATTTCAAATTACAGATCCGCACAGGGAAAACCAAAGTTGATTAAGACAGAAATTTGGTTTTTAGGGAAAATGTATGGAGGAAATTTCGTATTTATAAAACCAAAAGTGTTAATGCGTAGGACCAAGTCCGAAATATGGTTATTAAAATTCAATTATCAATTTTTAATCGAGTATTACTCCAATATCTTTTATTGAATAAGCTCTTTGAATTATATTGCCCCTTAACGCTGCTGGAATCTAAAATAATGGATTTTCTAAGGGTGAGAGAAATCATATTGCTTTGGGGAATGCTGGATCTCTGACACCACGGGAAAATTATACTTGCAATCATAGCAATCTTACAAATTATTGTTACTATTCTGACAACAGTAGAGGCCTTTCAAGAAATTATTGAAACTGTTCAGCCTCCTTTTGCTATTTAATCTTTGAACCACGGATTATCTTAATTTTTCTAACCCCGTAACTTATCTCGTTTTTCTTTATTGGATATTCCCTTTCTTATGATTACTCGTATTTCACATATTCACCATTTTGAGTGTCCTAACTGTAATATCGAATGAAAATGAAGTCAAAACCAATATTGAATATGTATTAAATAAAAAACTACAAAGGTTCACCAGAACTCAAGATATGGCGAAAATTCGGAGATTAACAAAAGCGAGCATTTCCAAACTGTACCAGTGAACTTCTCCATACTCTTGGGGAGGAAAACCGAGTGAGGGTAAGTTCGCTCCAAAAAGCTGGCTCAAACCGCTCGCCGGGAGGGAAATTAGGAAGGAAGCGAGTGGTGGGAGCGGGAGGTGGCCATTTGGGGAGGGGAATGGGGTTTGGGAGAAAGAGTGAAATGGCGGAATGAGGAGTGATGAGGTTGGGGGCAGAAAATGGAGGGATTTTGGAGGAAGGGAATAGGCGTGGCACTCGGGTGAATGTTCTACTCTCACGCACCGAAGGCGAGGGTGTGAGTAAGTTCGAAGAGGATAGAGAGAGAGAGAAAGAGTGACGCCCTACCATAATCCCTTGTCTTTTAAAGGGCGCGTCGAGGACGTTAAACATTTCGTACGAGTTTTAACGCCGAGACCCGTTTCTTTTCTGATGGGGAGGGGATGATAATAGTTTCTTTTTGTTTCTCAGTCGATTTGCACCTCATAGGATAAGGAAGGTGAGTTGGAGGCCGGGAAATAATCGGTCCTCCACCCGAAAATTATTTGACGGAGCCCTAGTCTCTTCGAAGAGAATGGACTTGGGTAGTGATTTTAAAGAGAAAGATTAAGACGTTGCGAAACAAATATGATTCAATGCTGGACTCCGTTCGCCCGCAATTAATTAAGTTAAACAAAAGAATGCGTCGTTCGTCACTCATTATTCGCTGAAAAGTTTCTTTTTGAGACAAATCCTCCTCATTTTTGTTTATTAATAGAACACACTACACTTCGAATATCTTAACGTTTTCAATTGTTGCAGGCTCAACTCTGTGGAAGTTCATGTTCATTCAATGAAGAACACAGTGTATATTTCCTCTGTTCTTTATTTACGTACAACTAGTTTCAACGCTTAGGCCTCATCATCGGGTACAAATTAATCAAGTCGCGGTCCATTTATATACCATTCATGAGGGAGAAGGGGGTGGGTGAGAAAGGGGTGTAAGGAGGGGAAAAAGTGGGGTTGCGATCGGCGTAGATGGGAAGAGGGAGAGGGGTGTTAAGCATCAGGAAAGGTGATTGGTGGGTTCACAGGTGGGAGGGTTGTTGGGTCTTTCTGTGAAGGAAAGGGATACCTCCAGGATTGGGGAGAGGTATTCAAACAATTAATCATTAACCAAAAGACCCTTTTTTCAATTCCTGATTTCCAATTCTTCTCACTTGTCCATCTGGTACATGAGTTCCGGGTTGAAATCACTCCCATAATTTTCTTCCCATACACAGGTATACTTAGCGAAGTAAGATTGCTTGAGGTCACAATTTCTAAAACAGCGTTTATGTTCCTCCGCCCATGTTTTTAATGAACTCCCCGTTTGGCCTATGCATGTAAGCACTGCAGTCTTTACGAGTTAGCTTGTAAATGCCACTTTAATTTCGTTTTCCTAGTTTGCCTTTGGCCGTATTCAAGAATGATCTTAAGTTACTCGTACTGTTAAAAGCTATACAAAATTGTTCCCTAGGAAAGACGCTGTCTAACTTTTGTGAAATCAAACCATAATAAGGGAGTTTACACCATATTAGTTTGCCAATAATGGTTTCTTTTGATTTTTGTGTTAATATTGGTTATGGAGAAATGGATGGACATTATATTTCAGAATCTATTCCACACCAAAAGTTGCTTCTTTAACTAATGCCACTTACGTACCTGTATTGATTTTTAAGCATTAACTTACCTCCGGGGAAAAATATCTGGCAAAATTTTCTTATAATATTTCTTTACATTAAACAATGAAAAATGCTAACGGCTTCATCCAGCATTATTTTCACTTGCTGTGTCTAGCCAGAGATGACAAAATTCCCTCTAGCATCGACCTCAATCGGCTACATTTATCGTTAAATGCCGTTCAATCGTTAATCCCATCAATGTCTATTTCAGGATAAAAGCGATTCAAAATTCTAAGTGGTTAAATTACCATGGCACCCTTGCAAAATCATTACACCAAATTTAATACTTAACCGCCGCATATTTACGTGCTGTTGTATTCAATCATTCTATAACGTCGAAATATATGCATGTTTCCAAGAATTTTGAATTCAACATGATAAAATATCAATAAGAACGAATATAATTGTTGCCAAAAAGCACCTTTTCTCATTAATTAATTGCTGATAAAGTGGCGTAAACACAATTTATTCTATAAAATCAGAGAGCAAATATTTTACAAGAAACATCGAGAAGTTCTCATTAAAAATGTGGGCATATTTATTCGTTCTCCACTCAATCAAAGAGTTTCATAAAGTATCATACGCCGAAAAGAACAGCGTAGCCACCAATTTACGACTGGAGGAAGAGTATACAGTCGCAAGTAATTCAAACGGTGATGGTGAAATTTGTAAAACATTTTATTACCCGAAATCACTTGATGAAAACTGGTTTTCTACTGAACGCATTAAATTTGAATGGATTATTAGCATTCAACAACAAATGTAGCTCAGATATTCAAAATTTAATATATTACCGACATTTCAATTAAATAGAATTCCTAGATAATCAAGTAATATTGCATGCACAATAGCAAACGATTTTTATTGATTTCGATTTGATCAAAGGGTTTATTGATGCATTACATTTAAATCCACGTTGAAAATATCTTCCGTACAAAAGAATTGCCCAAACAGTAATAATAGGAATTTATTCAATTCTTTTTGCTATAATTTGGTACAGGTTTGTTTAAGTTTCAAATGCATTGGAATATTACAGACATATTTCTTTCGCCTCATATTTTAATGAAAATTTAGAAAAGCATTGATTTAGCTTACTGGAATACACTGGCATTCATAGTCAGGCATGAAGCATCATTCTACAGTTTGCTTGAACACCGTTTTTCCGCTCTTCTCGAATTATCTCTATACACCATAAATTCTGCGAAAACGGATTGACTGCGCTTTGAAACAAACTTCAGCCGATTCAAATGCCACAATTAGCGGTTAATATCGATCTCCTAATCAAACCTCGTAGCCAAATCTCATTACTTTTAAGACTCTAAAACTTAAGTCACTGTTACATTGGACCAAGCCGAAAGCATAGGTCGTTGGACCATACTATTTAAAAAGCGATTCAATGAATCAAATGTTAGTTAAAATGAAAAAAAGCAAATAGTCAGGATTCCATTTCGCTCATCGTGCCATACACGAGTAATTCAGCCCCTGGCAAATACAGGGTCGCACCCAAAAGTGGTGAGACTGATTTTTTTGCAAGAATTTTATTGACGATATACTTACATCGACTTAATAATCTTCAAAGTATGCTCCTTGAGCTGCTACACACTTAGTATAACGTTGCTCCCATTCCCCGTACGCCCGCTGGAAATTTTCTTGGCGCACACATTGCGCATGGCCAAATCCTGTGAAATAATGCGTTGGACGTTGGATACAGACAGACCCAACTGGTCTGCAATTTCTTCACTGGTTAAGCGTCGGTCTGTGTTCAGCAGTGTCCTCACTCTGTCCACATTAGTGTCGGTTCTTGCCGTCGACGGCCGTCCGGAGCGATAGTCGTCTTCAACGAGGTCCCTACCCTCTTTAAATAACTTGTGCCACTCAAATACTGTGGAACGGCTTAAGGCAGTGTCCCCATAAGCCTGCTTGATCATATCGAGGGTCTCAGTTGCCGTCTTCCCGAGTTTCGCACAAAACTTCACGGAATAACGTTGCTCTAAATTCAGATTCATTTTGTTTTTCGACGCGGACAAAAAACTTGCTTCACTAAAAACGGTGTCGTCACTCAACGACATCCCGCAGGCGACTGAGGTTGGTGTCGGTCTGTTGCTAAGAGCCCCCTCCATCTTACCCTGCCAGGCAGACCCCCCTCGACCGCTCCGCTCGCGCCAGAGAAAATCAGTCCTACCGCTTTTGGGTGCAAGCCTGTAAGTATACATTCTTCTGAATCCTTAAGCTTGTTAAATCTATAACAAAAATATTTATATAAAAATACATTACCATGAACATGCACTCGATGCTTTGATCACTGAATTAAGATGTAAAACATGAGTTACATATTAATCAATGAAGTATTTGAATACGTAGAAAGAACATTTTTAAAGAAAACTTGAACGGTTCTAAGTTCAGAAAAGATCGAGATAAGAAATATTAATAGCGATACGATAGGTAGCGAATACATGATGTTGTAAAATTAATCGTACCTTTAATTGCAATGATCACGGTGGCATTTAACTTTGGCATAAAAGGTGACAGGAACTTTCAAGACCTATGCAAAGATATCTGTTTGTCTCAGTTAGCATGCTACTTAAAATAGGTCGAAAAAGCCTACTTTTTAACGTGATGACTCAAAAATAGTAAAATATCCACCCTCGAGATGGGAGGCTACAAACGTTTCTAGGATTCTAAGAATTCGTATGCCGTTGAACTTGTCCCGCGAGAAGTCATACGGGTACGAGGAAAACCTCATCTTCGTTAATTCCAAGTTTTAATTAAACAGTAGGCGAAATTCATGACGACCACGAAGCCATTAATAATCTGCTCAAAAAGGATTTACTTCGGAGGGGCTATATTTTTCAGAGAATACATATGCATATGTATGTATGTTTATATATATATAAATAAATATATATATATATTCCTTCGGGTTGATTACTGTGTTTATGGCTTTTTATTATATAAATATATATAAATATATATATATATATATATATATATATATATATATATATATATATATATTTATAGGGGCTGCAAGTATTGCTGAGTGAATTGGAAATTCAGTGCAACAGGTATGGGATGAGAATCAATACTAATAAAACAGGGGTTATGCGATTTTCTAGAAAGAAAAAGGCCAAGCTTAACATTAAAATAGGAGGGCAAAATTAGAGCAGGTAGAACAGTTTACGATGAATGAACAGGAAGAGTTTGAAAGGAACAAGGGGTGGGACGATAGGGAAGAATTTCTTCAGTCCGGGACGGAAAACACATGAGAGCATGTTCCTAGCATATTTTAAATATCATGAAGAATTACAATAAATCTCGACTGACCACTTCGGTCTCTATATCCCAAAATATATACCGATCGAGGCATTACAGAGGACAGATCGGCCAATGATCAAGCAACCTGAGGCATTGAAATACAAGAAGTGCAAAAGATAATTTGAAAATGATGACATAATTTAACTTTTCACGGAGTCAAAGTAATGACAATTTCAATAAAAACTTAAACTCTAGAAAAAAGCAAATTTGATTCATAAAAAATACCATTCTTGTTTCGTTTTAAAGAATAAAACTTATGCAAGGTAGTATGATTAAAAATGTATCTGGCGTAAGTAAATGTTACCTTGGCTCGGCCAAATATGAAGCGCGTTTAACTGAACGTTCGAATTTAGAGGAGTCACCATCGAAAAAAAGGATAATGCGCATTTATATTACAGCCATACTCAATGAATTTATTATACTTTCAACAATTTTAGACTTCGGTAGAAGGTAATAATTATTTTACTAATCCCATACTATCTTACGGGGAAAGGGAGGAGGCTTGAAGAGGTAGATTAAGGAGGAGAGGGAATGAATGGAATAGGGAAAGGAAGAATGAGGCCGGATTCGATGTCCTTTGAGAGTGGGTTTTTATCCTTTCCGCTCACGTCTGAGACCGGGAACTAGTCCCGTGTCCGTGTTAATCCACGCCGACGGCAGAGCGGGGTGCAGGCTGAATATCGACTTGGGAGACAGGCGGAGGGGGACAGAAAGAGGGGGCACTGTAGGATGGGGACTTTAAACGCGAGTGGAGGGAGGAAGGAGTGTTTGCAGAATGACGGAGCGTAGGGGGAGAACGGGTCCAGATAATGGCGGAGAGTGGCAAGAGGAGGAGGAAGAGGAAGAAAGCCGAGGAGGAGGAGAGGGAGTGTTGGAGGTCGGTTTTGGAACCCCATAATCCTCCTCCATTCTCCTGCTATCCTCACCCCACATCTATCTCCCCCATTCACCACCCAACGCATAAACAGACGCGCCTGTGGGAGGGTAGGTGGTGGACAAGGTGCGTGGCGCGAATATCCACCCGGCCATTCATTCCGACCCGGGTGTGGAAATAATAAAGAAAGAAGGGAGGAGAGGAAAACACATGCATGCACGCCCCATCTTCTCACCTCTCCTTCCATACGCCCCTTGCGAATATCCCCATCGTGCGCCGTTCCCTCCTTCATGAACAGACACACACCTCCCTCCCGGAGCAGACCATCTCACGGCACTTCATGCATGCATGCATACGCAATATTGAGAGGAAGGGTAAGGGAGCCGCTCTCACCTCCATCCTAATGCCTCGTCCCTCCATCCCCGAATGGCTGCACGCTCCACTCCCCTTCCCTCGTCGCTTATCCGCGGGGAATGTTTTCTCAGCACCTCGCACCTTCCCTTCAATCCTTGAGCTTGCAGTTTTCCTCCTCGCCTAATCCGCCCAACCTTGGGTGCAACCTCTCATCCCCCCTTACCTTTCGCCTCCTTCCCTCCCATGGGGTCGGCAGTTCTCTCTCCCGCCCCCTAAACCTCCTCTTTCCTCCAAACCGAGCACAAATACCCGTGCGTGATCCCTCCTTTGCCCCCGAAACGACGTCCCAAATCGCATCGTTTCTCTCCCAGAGTCTGGGAGCGGATTGAAGCGATGGGCAGACAGTAATCGATTCACGCGACGAGAGGGCCCGCTTCGACCCTCGGGGGAGAAGGGAAAAGGGTTTGGTGGATATTTTTCATCGGTAGGACTCAGGTCTCTTCTAGGGTGGGCTGAGGTGGGCACGTGTCAATTTAAAAGTCAGTGCAGAAAGATTGTGGCCAATGCTGATTCGAACACTTATTGGTTCGCGGTGTTTTCCCCCGAAATCGAAAAATGGGCGAAATGTGAAAAGGAAAAATAAGGTGTAAGAGGTGTGTAAACGCAATGAAAGGCAAATAATTTTTCCACCTTGAAATTGCATTAACAAATCATATTTAGAAGGATATAATAATTGAAGGTACATCAGTCACCTCAAGAGCTCTAACTGAAGAGTTAACGGCGGGAAAGGAGGAAAAAATGGAGATTATTCTTATTGAATGCCTCTTTACCTGCTATTGACAAGCAATCTTTTGTTTTGGTCCTATTTTCTCCAAATCGCTCATTCAAATACTTCTCTCCCTCTTAGACCAGTTCCCTGCGTAAAACACAATATTTTTTGGCTCACAAAGTGGCATTTCCTTTCACGTTGTGACTGCTACTTTAGGGTTAAGCGTGTTTCTGTCGCAAGTCTTCACAATTTATGATTTCTGATGAATGGATTCTCGCTTTCATTTCACAAAAGCCTGCGGGAAACTTTTGTTCTCTTCCACCGTGTTCTGTGGAATACTCAGCGAAATATATTGGTTTCAACTCTCCCCTTCGGGTTGGGCTGCTGTTATTGTTCACTTGGAACCTTCAGTGTCCAATTATCGAGTTGCCTTTGCGGGACAGAAGCGAGGATCCCACCACACCCGCTGAGTCTAGATCCAATTTTGATAGTGCTCCACGACTTCTTTGTCTCGTTAATACATTAATAACTACCAGGGTGCCGAATTTTTCCATTACTATTCACTCATTTGTTTGTTTCCAATAATGAATGGAAAACCTATAAAGGAACGAAACGAAAGTTTAATTTGATTTTTTTGCGAATCGCAATATCATCAAATGCCGGACTAATGTTTAGCGTAGTACTGCCCAATCAAAATATAACATTTAACACACACGTGCGACTTTTTATGAAGTTATTTTTACGATTTGTTGAACATATGATAGGTTTCTTTTTCCATCGATCACGTTATTTTCTTTGGGTTGCAGGTGAAAGTCAGACCACTGGTCTCTTATTGATTTAAAAGGAAATTCACCACAATACCATATACCATCCGCCACTCAAAGTGAAAAAACAATTTCAAAATGTATTTTTTGGGAAAAATTTTAATCATTTTGAATTAATTCAAATATGTATTTTTTTCAAAATTACCGAAAATAATTCAGCGATTCCTTGGGGGAAGGGATGTCGACGCATAGAAGAATTTGTTTTAGAAATGAGTCGATGACACCTATGACACCAAGTATATACTCATTGACTTCAATGCTGACTCACTCCATCCACAGGTGTTGTCTGTGACCACACCAAGGAAAAAGTACTCAATTCACTAAATAATTCAAACCTCTCTAGACCCCCTCTAAATTAAATCCACGGAGTACAGCCCCTTTCTATTCCATTCGTTTCTTTTCCGCTCGGGTAAATAACATTCCTGGCCTGGCTATTCATCCGCATTCATTTTGCTAAGGCTTCACTTTCAGACTTGGAGAGACGTGTTGACTTCCGGGAATCGAACCCATATCGGGACCAAATTATGGAGCAAAACACGCAAAGTCCCCTCCTCTCTCCCTCTTCTCTCTCTCTCTTCATTTTTCATTTCTCCACTCCCTAGTCCTCTTTCCCACCCGAATTCTTCGCTCCTTCTCTTCTCGTCCTCGTTTTCCTCCACATTATCATCCAACTCTGTCCAATCCCTTTTCTTTAACTTGTTCAGCTCTTTATTTTCCACTTCCCCACTCTCAATTGCATCCCCTTCTCGACCCCTTCAATCCACCTCCATCGTAGAACAACTACCGCATTGCGTCGTTTTCCCTTCATTCCCTAACCCTGCCTTTCAACCTTTCCTTCTTTCCTTCTTCCTTTAGGTTTCTTCGCCCCGCCCATCCTCATCTTTAAACACCTCTTCCTCTCCTCTATTCCTCTACTTCCTCATATTCCCCCGTCACTTCCCTTGGAATTTACTCTCGGTATCCTCTCCGTCCCATATATATATATAATATATATATATATATATATATATATATATATATATATATATATATATATATATATATATATATATATATACTTGCTCCTACGCACGAAGAGGGCGTGAAAGACTTCTTTTTTCCCATTTTCGTCTTTCCCGTAAATCCAGTCGATGATTGCAACGCTCGTATACATAAGGTTACGTGCACTCTTGGAGGGTGTTAGGAGCTCGAGTACACCTGCAAGCGCACATATGCACTCATATAATAATGCTATTTTATACCTGGAGTACTTCCATGCCACCTGAAGGAGAAATAAACGGACTATTCTCAATTAATTCTTTATCTTTGCCTTCGCTGCAATTTTTATAGTACAGGCAAAGGAGAGACTAACATTAATCATTTTTGACTCTTCGGTGGTCAAACCGCTTTTGTATGTAGAACTGTATATTATATCGTAGGGAAAGAAGTAGAGAGAGATGTCAAGAGGGCCATGTCAAAGGGTTGAAAAGGGCCAATCCTCTGACAAGCGCTCTTGACACGCCCTCTACCTCCATCTTCCAATAGCTAGCAACAGCACTAACAGCATATAAACCATTCTCCCTTATTCATTCCGCTAAATCCCCCTTCAGAATCACTCATACCCTCAGTTCACTTGCCCCCCCCCCCCCCGCTATCACACTATGCCATCTCCATTCTTGTTAGCGAACTTTACCCCTCCGATATTGCAGATTGTACAAATTCCCACATCCTCCACAGAAACAATTGATGTGAATAGGGTTGGTGCGTTTGCTCGCGCATTGGCTTCCCATCCCGAAGACACGTATTCGAATCCCGGCGGTGGTGGCATTGGTATCCCGATCCCATTTTTGTTGGCATGTGAAGAGAATTTGTAGTTGAGTGTGCCGTTCTTTGAACGTTACGTTAAAATATGGACCCTTTGGCGCCTATCGTTTAGAGTACGCTATTGTTAACGCTGGGTTTCTCTTCGCCCATTTTTCTTTATTCCCAGGAAATTATATCACAAAAATATTACCCTTTGGCGCAAATGACCTCGGATGTTGGTCTCATCTTCCAAGAACTGCTACAAAATAATTACTTCATTTAATTCAAATCCGTTTCCTTGTTTATTCTCTATTCACACAATTCCACTTTTAATGAACTGCCTCTCGCCTTCTCCCTTTCAGTCTTAGATACCCTCGGCAAATCTGTCAACAACATTCAACTGATGACCATTGTATCAGTGCATATTTGGGACCTCAAGGGTTTCTAATCTCAAGGACCGAAAACTGTCCACTAATTCTCTTCCCACTCAACCGAATTTCCCCTTTCATTTTTTCTTATCCGTCAAGCCTTTTACTTCCTTCTTTATCCCGTTTGGCTGTTCTCCATTAAAGGAGGCGGGAGCTCGCCTCCGTAGCACACCAGTTGCACAAGTGTCCTGCTGTACGTATTGTCTCTGATTCTCCGAAACATTAAAGATTACTTTAAAATGTGTAAGGCAAAGAGAAAATATATCCTCAATTGTTAAGCATCGGCCCGATAAGTTGAAGGATCATGGTTCAAGTCCCAGCCGAGGAAACTTTTTCCTGCTTGAAAGCCGACTTTCCACTAACCTTGTGTACTTTGAAAAATATGTGAAATCTATTTACCTGAACAGAGCATAAAAATATAATCCTTAATACGTTATTTATTTTAAATTTAACCCGTATTTGAGTATTCTACGATATTTAAATCCATACTTCAGGAGTCCAACGATAACATCCAATGTCTCTCTAAATATTTTATCTTTAAAATTAATATTTTTGAAAGAGTCCCCTGTGATTTTCAGAATGATCCATCGTCTAGTAAATTGACTCGTTTTCATATCACATCATTTGTGCACAAGAATCAGCCGGTATTTGAAATTGTGTCATAAAGCGAGTACACTGACGAACCGTCCACCTAACGACCACGCTTTTTAATTAATGTGAGAGCATCATGCGTTATTTTTGAATTTTTGGAAACTTCAATGACGGAAAAAAGATTATTCGACCAGATGGCCAAGATCTATTTCAACGAAAAGGAGGGGGGAATGAACAAAGTCACTGAGAAAGTTTGTTGTTTTTTTCAAATATCCATGATTACATTTTTTCGAATGATACTATCAAGAGTCTCAATCATCACGGTAATAACTCCTAAGTTGTGTTTGAAATCCGAGAGTGAAACTCACTTCGTAATAAGCCCAGCATATTGCGGTCATAGGGGCTATTTCCTTTCGCTCTGCCACCTGCGGTTTCCCACAACATCTTGGATTCGCACCACTGTGTTTATAAAACGACTGGATTTTGACGAGTGCGTGGATTTGACATTGCTCCCATCGATACACAAGACGAACCCCTACCCATTAAGTGACCACGCCTTTCCATGAAGTTTGATGAAATATAAAATTATGACATCAAGGATCAAGTCAGAAATGAGAATAAGTTCAAGGTAAAAGAGGTGGAAGTTCTACTGCTGTGTCTCAAAATATCAGAAAAAACATAATTAACGATAAGATCGCTTCGAAAAAGTCCATCCTGTGGAAAATACTAGCGAAGCAAATTTTGAGAATGTGTTAAAATTATTGTAATGCGTAGGTAGCAAGGTAGGATTCGGGAAAGAAATTATTTCACTTGTTTTCTTTCAATTATTTTAGTCATGTGACATCGATGAGATTGCTTATCTTAGCACATCGCTCAATCACTCGGTTTTATTATTTCAGCCTTGATCCTGGGCGGTCACACTAAATAAAGGGATATCAGCGCGTTATGATTTCATTAAACATCTCGGCACTGAATCTGGGATATCACATTTACTGATGCCATCGCGTTATCATAACAACAACTGCCTGGGTAGTGTGCCTGGGAGATAGAGAGCACACTTCTGTTGAGAAGATTTTTCCCCCTTGATTTTACGAATATGACGCAAAGGCGAGGAAACTCTTTTTCGTAGATACGCGGAGTCAGTCTAGTGCGGTGCTCTCAGAGCAACTTAGTGGGAATTTACGCTTTAAACTTAAGCCATAGATTTGACTCTGACAACACTGTAAATTAAACACCATAGTGTATAATTTTCCCAAAATTTTAGGAAAAAATATAGACATTCAAGAAACCGAGATCCTGGATTGCTTCCCGCCATTTTTTTCGCGAGATCGCAATCATCGGGAAAAATCTTCGCGTTGTGAATGCGTCAAAATAAATATAACATCCCTCCCTTATGAATTTGGTATTTTATACGTATTCCTTGGTAGCTATAGTGAAACCTTTCGGATTTCAGTTTAAAATGGGATATCCCTCATCATTTAGTCTCAGGGTCAACCCTCGTTATTTTATTGACGAATCATTCGATGTTGGAGCATTGATTGCTAATATTGTATAGAATAAACAATGAAGTTACACAAGCATTAAAATACACATGAGGAAAAATTATCGGAGGTCGCCGTAGCCAATTGGGTTGAGAGATGGGTCGCTGCAAGAGAGGCCCGGGTTCGATTCCGGGTGACATGTTTGGGCACCCTCAGCTTCACAAAAGCTGAGAGATTTTTCAGTTTCCAGATCTTCCCGGGTGGCACAGAGGAAGCCCACCACCATTATGCGGGAATTTCACCCGCCGTTGGGCTAAGCACGATTATCACCAAATATGTGCTTTTAATAGTACTAATTTAATAGCCAAACTATATGTACTTGACTGCACACACGGAAGTTATCTTTTAAGTCATAACATATGATGTAGCGAAATAATCATAAATTTCCTTCTCAGTAAATCTTAAAAATCATCGCAACACAAATTGTATAGATAAAATAAACAGCATTTGCTGTCAATTAGCGGAAATTGAGGAAACTAGCTAAAAGTTAATTTGTAAATATTTTCATGCCAAATAAAATTGTTCATAAACAATTGACTGCCAACAAGAAAACACTATTTTTGGTCAAATAACAAAAATAATATACTTTATGAAAAATTTTCCCTTTGGGATAAAGTCGTGTACAAACTGCTGTAGTTGGAATTGGATATAGCAACGAGTTCTTTACCCAGTGAAAAGGTATTTCATCAAACTGGTGGTGGAAATAACTCTTCTGGGAATGCCACTCTAAAAACTTCCACCTACGTTTATAGACATCCTGAACTAAATTGTAGGAGTTTTGATAAAAATATTCGTAAAATGCCGTCACGACGACGATGATGGCATGCTCAGCGCATAGCCACGTTACGACAAGACATGACGTCAGGAAACCACCGACGCATGACAAATAAAAATTCCACCCCAAGGCTTCCTCCCTCCGCTTCCGCCTTTCCACTCTCCTCCGTTCCTCCGCAGATCCGCGTCGCCTTCTCCTCGAACACAAAGACTGCTGCCGCACGCACACACTCCATTTCTCTTCATTCAGCCATCAATCCCATCGTGCCTCCCCACCTGCCGTTCCTCAAATTTCTCACCTCTCCGCTCACGCCTTTATTATCATTCACTCCGCCGTTCCATCCGCTCGTCCCCAAACCCTGCCCCCATCTTCAATCTCATCCTCCTCGCCTTGTGATCCACGCGCTCCGTCATCACAAATCGCGTTCGAATGAGAACACCTCAACACGCGTCGCTACTCCCACCACCTCACGTAAAAGTACATATACGCATTTTTATTCGCCAGCCCTCGAGGAATGGAGTGGTAGTAGTTTCCAATACGGAGGTGGTCGAGCACCCAAGGGGAAGTTGCAAATAATTACATTTTTTTAAGTTTCGCATGCACGTTTACCGATGTCACGCGACAATGTGCATGGGGATGCCGTCAAGGTAAAAACGGTCAGAGTCAATACGGGTTATCAGCCGCTGGACTTGTTTGTAATCGTTCTCCAAACTAACAAGCTCCCGGCCAGCATCTTCATTCACTCGCATCCCCTCCAACGAGCACCTTCCATTACCTAAAGCCCGTAGTTCATCTGTGGCGTTCATTAAGTTATCTTAAATTAGGATGTATCAAATTAGTTAACCCTTTGCTTGATATTGCCCTCCTGAAACATAGGTTTTTATCTTCATTCTTTCTTCAAAATTCATCATTTGTTGCTTCGTTTATTTATTTTCATCATTCTTCTGTAACACCAAAATCCTATTGCCTTTATCTTTTTTATTCTAATATCCCTATTTCTTTTTTTCTAATACTTTTACTGCTAAGTCTCTTATCCGTAGCTAATTAGACACCAAGTATAAGTTTTAAAGAGTCACATTTTTATGGCTCTGCTAAACGAAGATTTAATTATTTGACGTTAGTAATTGTTTCCTCTTTGGGCATTCACCTTCTACTTATAATATCCCAATGACTTCTTCCTTCGCTAGTGATATTGATATTACTAGCGAAGTTGCCTATATATAAAAAATCTTCCACCAGCTCAAGCACATGATACTTCTTACATGATTCTCTTCCCTACTTCAACTATAGACACCAATATGCTGAATTTTGCTTATCATAAAATTTCAAATACATGTACTTATTAGTTCTTCTTTCCTCTCTGCGAGTATGGCTAGCTGTCCGGCCGTATATCACAGTATACTTAGTCTTACTCCATGTATTATATCCCTTCTTATTATTTATTTGATCTCGTTCACTCTTTGCGAACAAACAAATTAAATTTCAATGACCACAACGAGCAAATCCTGCCTTACTCTTTTTATTCAAGTTTCTTCCCTATTATTACAATGTTTAATCAGGATTTATCGTTCTACCCATAAAGCGTGAATTATTAACTCAAGTATTTTACCTAAGGGAAAAAATTAATCACATTAGAATGGTTTTGGGGGAAGGGTTTTTCGTCATAAATTCCTTTTAAATTGTACAGTGCAAGGGGGCGAGACCAACTACTTAACGCAAATAACTGTTTTCTATCTAAAAAAAGGCAATGTTGAAAACTAATGCAAAATTTATTAACAATTTAGATACGAGATTCACGTCAACGTTGAAAAAGTCAAATGAAATTCCAAATACACATGCCATAGCTAGTTTTTTTTATCCTACCACGACCAGCAAAAATGTTACATTTTTTTTCTCTCTTCTTGCCACATTATAATTTTTGACACCAAAAAGTTTCCAAGAAAATTGATTCGCATTGAATTGCCCCGGGTGAGTTATGGTACCTCGCCTTATATTGAACACTAAATGCGATTCGTGGATGTCTCCATTTTCCGGGTTCCCGCCGCGTTGGTTGTCATGGTTGACGACAGTTTCGCCTGGATTCCACCAGGCGTCTTCAGGTCGAAGTGCCGATATCATTTTGGCTGCGCTTATATAGCCCTCGCTCTCTCGCTGCTGCGTTGTGATTGGTTGGTTTCTGGAACACTCTCTTCCAGGCGTTCGTCAGGTGGTAACCGTCTTCCCGGTTGAAATTTCTCGGCGTTTTTGTGATCTCAATTGATTCTCTAATCAGCCGAGGATAGTATCTTTTTTCCTTGGTGATTATCTCGGCTTCGTCAAATTTGATGTCGTGTCCGGGTTCGCTCCAGGCATGCTCGGCGACTGCTGATAGGCTGAATTTCTTATTCTTCGTTGCCCTCTTGTGTTCTTGCAGGCGGGTCTTCATGGACCTGCATGTCTCGCCGATATACGATTTGCCGCAAGAGCAAGGCACGCGGTACACACCTTCGAGAAGACCTTTCGGGATCTTGTCCTTGGGCCTTGGAATTATCTGGCTTATTTTGGTCACGCAGTTAAATCTTGTGACAATGTCTTTCTTCTTCAGGACCCTCGAGATCTTTTCGCTTGTGCCGGCGACGTAGGGGATGATGGCATAGGTTCCTGGCTTGTCAGTTTGATGTTTCTCCTTGTCGGGTGTCTGGTGGCGTTTTTCCACTTTAGCGGTCCTTTTCAGGACCAATTCTTCTTTGTATCCATTTATCTTCAGTGCCGTCATCAAATGTTCCTTTTCCTTGGCCAATGATTCTGCATCCGAAAGTTTGTATACGCGATGCAGGAGTGTTGCCACGAGTGATGCCTTCTGGGACGGGTGATGATGTGAGTGGGCGTTCAGGTAGCGGTCAGTATGGGTGGCCTTCCTGTATACTGAGTGGCCGATACTCCCGTTGGTCCTCCTCTTCACCATTATGTCCAAAAACGGGATTTGGTTGTCTTTTTCGGTCTCCATAGTGAATTGTATTGCCGGATGCTGAGAGTTGAGGTGCTCCAGGAATCTCTGCAGTTCTTCAGGTCCATGTGGCCAAATTACGAACGTGTCGTCCACGTATCTTAGCCATAACTTTGGTTTTTTATCATGGGATTTGATCGCCGTTTGTTCGAATTTTTCCATATAGATGTCTGCTATCACCGGGGATAGGGGTGAGCCCATTGCCGCTCCTTCGCGTTGTTCGAAGAAACTCCCGCTCCAAAGGAAGTAGGAGTTCCGTAGGCAGTACTCTATCAGCTGCGGATGATCCTCTGGAATGCCGGATTTTGTGAGCTCTTTGATGATGTCCACCGATTCTTGAATTGGGACGTTTGTGAAGAGTGATGCAACGTCGAAGCTGACTAAGATGTCGTTGGGGCTGATAGTAATCTTCTTCAATATTTCGATGAAATGAGTGGAGTCTCTCACGAAAGATGAGGTTTGTCCGACGTAAGGTTGAAGTGACTGTGCTAAGTATTTGGACAGTCTATAGGTTGGTCCGTCTATTTGGCTGACTATTGGCCTGAGGGGCACCCCTTCTTTGTGGACTTTGGGTAATCCATATAGTCTTGGTGGCTTGGCCGCAGATGGGAACAGACGTGTTTGATGTTCCCGTGGAATGGTAGAATTCTTTATCAGCGCCCTGGTGTCTCGCTCCGCTTTTGCAGTGGGATCCGAACGAAGTTTTCTGTAAGTGGAGTGTTCCAGAAACCAACCAATCACAACGCAGCAGCGAGAGAGCGAGGGCTATATAAGCGCAGCCAAAATGATATCGGCACTTCGACCTGAAGACGCCTGGTGGAATCCAGGCGAAACTGTCGTCAACCATGACAACCAACGCGGCGGGAACCCGGAAAATGGAGACATCCACGAATCCTGAACGCCACGGAAGACTACGATCCAACACTAAATGCGGTTCATATCAAACTAGTTATTGACAACGAAAAATATAATCATGGTTACGGCGTACTGAAAGAAACTAGAACATATAAAGTATTAATAAAGATATTAACAATGTGAAGTAATAATGTGAGAAACCTTCGTTTCCGTGAACACTTTTAATCCCGTATCTGATGATGATAGCAATGTTTCGTTTGGTGTTGAATATTTTGTTACATAAATAATTCGAGTATATTAATTTAAATTTTTCACACTGCTAAATTCTCGCAATTCGGTGTACGCCAGGGGGCGAATTTGCAATTGTAACCGTCGCCACATTTCTCACAGTTCCTTGAACGGTCCATACGCTTATTCTCGCCAACGCATTGGCACAGGTGGACCGTATTATAGGATTTCAGAGAGAGAAAGCTGATGTCGTCACTAGTCAACTCTTCACGAGGGTCCTCAAAGAATTCACCGTATAGCGTCTCATCCGATCGATGGAATTTGTAATTTTAACTGAGTCAGCACACGGAACCCATGTAGTTTAGAATCTACATCTACTTCATACCCTGAGAGCCTCCTCGAGGGGTAGGATAGCCTCCAGAGCCTCCAAAAATAGGATATTAAGCCATTTCAATGTGGGCGAACGTGAAGTCATTGAAAAATGAAGGGCAAATGGTTATTAGGTTTATCGATTATGATTGGTGGAATGCTTAACCTTGGTATAGTTTAAATTTGTATTCCAATACTTTTAGTAGTGGGAATGGCAATGAAAAAACCGGAAAAACCGTAGAATTAAACATATTATTCCCCTACTGAGGGGTATAATATTGCTAATACTGTAAAACAATATTAAAATGAATCTCAAACTTCGGGAAAAAAGAGTAAAAAAATGGCAGCAATTAAGAATCACAGCGAAATCACTTTGTCTCATTGGCATCCTATCTTTAATTTGGAATGCTTTAAAAAATGCAAATTTGCGTGAGGGGTGAAATCAACGCCTAAGCTTGAACGTAAATCTCTATACACTGTGTAAGGAACTGTGGAACAACGGTCAATGCTCTATACTAAAAGTTTCGCTCACCACATCGCCGATTATTACTTACTACCAGATGAATTCGGCAATATTCAGAAATGTTGAATGAGTATCTGGCGAAATTTTACATTGTATTGTAAAACCTTTTTCCCACGGTTACGGCACATATCCTAGAGCTCATAGCCGTTTCACTACGCATGCAAAAATTAGGCGATAACATTTGCTTCCCGAGGCGTATATTTGAGTCAAGATGGTGTGAAGAAGAGCTACACGTTCCACTAAAAAATTTCCATACGGAAGGCAATAGCATATCACATTAGTGCTATTGATGAGACACATTAAAGCATTTTGGGCCTGAGCATTATGCTTAAAATTGCGCCACAGCTTGGATAAATGTTTTCAAATACAAAAACAATATATTGGTACTATTTCCATTGCGGAACTTAGGTATCATACACTCATTTATTTACATTAAAGCCAGAATTTCCCCAGAACAGGTTCTTGAATGCTTTAATTGAGTCTCCTGTGACTAAAGCTCGAATCGAAAACATATCCATTACACTAGCTCAACGACTCCAACAACCCTTCCACGACCAAAAGATAATTATAGCACCCAGAAAGCTTGAACGAGGTTGGGAATGCTGGTTGCTGTTTGATACTCCCTGTGACCGAAACGGTGGCGAAACGGAGTGGGGGCCGGAGGAAGATAGCGCCTGAAAACGTTTGCAGGTATCATCCATCAAAACCAGCGGCGATTATGGATTCAGACGACCCGGCCATTCGCGAAATCCGATTTATCGCCCCAAACAAGTTTTGGTACACGCTAGTGAATGCCATCCGACCGACCATGCAGTAACCGGAGCGTAGGGAAGGAAATCAGGCGCTCCCATTCAATAACCTTCCCAGGCAACCCACACCCCTTCTCTTAGCACACCCCTCGACCACCGTCCTCGCATCGCTCTGCGCCCCCTCTTCTCGAACACCCTCGATAGAAACTTCCTCGGGAGCGATTGGACGCTAAATGGGGAAAAGGAGAGAAGGGAGAGAATGCGGAGTCCGCAAAACGATCCCGAGCAGAGCGGCCTCGAGGAATAATTTTTCGCCATGTGTTAAACTGCATTCGATTCGGCTCGCTCGGCGGATCCCTTCATCAAGAGGGGGAGGGGCAGCTGCAGAGAGGGAATGAAAGTTTGATGCTTATGTTCCTGTCTCGATCCGCCGCGGCCGCTTTGCGTCGGAATCACTGCCGGAAACAAGGGCCAACCATGACCATACAGAGCATTCATCACGTGAGGAAGGGCGAAAGTGCGATGATTCGTGGAGTGAAAGGGTGAACTGGGACGTTGGCCGTTGGATAAATAACTCGTCCTCGCGCAGCGCACCCAACGCACAGAATCTGACGTCACTCTGACTTTAAAGGACTTAATCGGAGGATTCAAAAACATTACCTTTTCATAACCTGAAGTCATTCAATTTAATCAAAAGTCAAGACGTAATTATTTGCTTCTTGCATCGTTAAACTCAATATTTAAAATTCCAAGATATAACCAAACAAATCGAAGAGGATTTCATCTAATTCCCAAAGAAATGTTTATATGCCAGGAAGCTAATATCAAATATTATTCTTCTTATCAGAAATGAACGCACTTCATTATATCTCATTAAATGTCAATTTCTCATCAAGATCTCTTAAGAGATCTTAGCAAGATATTTGGAGCAGTTCAAATTCAGATTTTTAAATGTTAAAAAATATCTAATGATGTTTGCGATACACACTAAATATTTCGCTTCATAGCTTCCAATTAATATTTGATATAAAAATTATTCAATAACACATTTCTGCAAAGGAACAGACTAAATTCTAATAACTCTGGAAACAAAATTACTCCACGATGCTACATTATTCATATTAAATAAAGTAGGGCTATCTCAATTACAACAAAACATGCCCTATGTAATAATCTTTCCAGTATTTTAATATAGGGCAATTACGAGAATACAAAACTCTTGCACATTCTCCAGGATATTGAAATTTTAAATGACTCCAGCCAACAACTACTCTGGGTGAATACATAACTTTCATCAAGTGAGAACAATATCTGAGAGATAATTAGTCCTTTAGAGAGATCCCATCCTTATTAATTGAATTTCAACAACAACGGATAAATAATTGACAAAGAAATTCATAACAGACAGCTCAGGACTTTGTGACAACATTGTAGCAAAGATAATAGCCATTTTACTCAGCCAATCAGGTATTAATGCATGATCTGTTCGAAATGGAAAATGGCACCCTATAACTTGATGATCCATTCTGTTGTGCAGTTAAGGGCTACAAATTTGAGTCATGTTCACGATAGCAGAAATCTAGAAAGTTGAACTCCTACGCTTTAGATGAGCCATTCATTATTCCAAAATGATTTCCAAGTAATCCAAGACGGAAGTAAAATTTTCTTCCAAGTTGGCATCAATAATTTAAACGGTCAAAGAGAAATGTTATCTTTCACCAATTAGGCCTCATTTAGAATATGCTGCAAGTATATTGGATCCTCAAAAAGTTGGATAAATTGCTGAATCGGATCGCTTGAAGTATAGATGAGCTACATTTGGAAAACTTTATGATGAACTTAGTGACGTATCCAAAATATGTATGAGAGTAACTAGGCTGGGAATCACTCAAGGAGCGAATGTTAAATTACAGGTTGAATCTCTTGTATAAATTGGAAGGACGTCTCTTTAGCAGTGATGCTGAAAATGTATTATTCTCCACATCGTACTATGGAAGGAGAGATCATGTCAATAAAATTAGAGAGATGAAGTAGAGAGCAGATAGATTTAAGATGCCATTTTTTCCACGAACAATAGGGGATTGTAATAACATTGTCCAAACGCGGTAGGGCCATATTCAATAGAATGGTTTGAGGCGTCACTTTGTAGAAGAAATTCATTTCAGAAAAGAAATACTTTGTTATTCCACATATATTTTATCAAACACGACCTAGGTTTTGACTTGCAAAGTGACTCACCTGATGATGACTTTGTAAATCGAAACCTAGGTCGTGTTTAATAAAATATATAAGGAATAGCCATATTCAAATCAATATTAGTCTGGTGTTTATTCACTTACTGCCACACACCTAAGTAGTGGCTTCCAGGGTACAAAAATATCAAAATATCAAATATCTCTGTGCTTCCATAACCTCGAAGCTTTAATCCAGTCCTACTTTTTCTTACTCCTCCTGTGTGCTCAAGTAGCTCGGTTTACAACCCAAATCTTTTTTTACCCTGAACTGATAGCTCAGCATGAATCAATATGGAATACGCAGGATTTCACGTTATTTGCCACAAAAATCCATATCTCCTCCCCACATCACTAACATCATCCAAAATTCCGTCATCAAATAGCACCAATCGTCACTAAGTTTACGATCATATTACAAGATCGTCAGTTTTCATCAATACTCGGATTTTTCTAACGCATGTATTCATTAAATTCTCCTATGTGGCAATTTATTCATGTAATAGTCCATTTCGAAATGCCTGTTTAGAGTATTTCCAGAGTTTATCAATGCAGCTATTTCCTGTCACTCTACCGACAGACTCACAAAAACTAATTCTTTCAACTTCTGCAGTGTGAAAAAGTGTCCGCTCCTCTGCTACCTAGCCAAATATTCTTTAAAACCAGCTCCGAGTAAGTTTAGTCAAGAGGAAAACGAACAACAGGAAAATTTGTCAAACACAGGCCTAAACAGACAGCGACCGAAATTCAGCCATTATTTTATAATTCTTTAACAGCGCAACGCCATTTAGTGCTAGCTATTCAACATTTTAAGTACGTCAACATGAAATTGGCTATTAAAATAATCTGATTAATTAAGCCATTCCTTTATTATTATTCCTAATATAACAATAAGTGAATTATATTTTTTTATTATTAAGTAGAACGAATTAGGCAAAGTGGGTACTTAGCTTAATTTCGTTGGCTCAAGTTCCGCCGCGGTCATATGCATAGCATTTCTTATACTAGTTCGTCGCATAGGAAACCCGATGTCAAGTTAAGAGTTGCTGCTAGATGCACGCAAACCACCTTGAGCTTCCAAAGAGGGAGGAAAGTTTCTATTTGGTTCGTTTAACAAGTTGTCCGAGGAAGGAGTCCGTTGGAATGAGAAACTTGAGAAAGAAAGTGTCGTACCAAAGGCACGATGAATAGCACAGCAGATTACGACAGTGCGATGGAGGCAACTTAAAGTGAACGCCCCGTTGACACTTATGCCGGGCCTTTAAGAAATCAGAAAGAAATAAGGTTTTATGACGGAAAAGTAATACAATAAAACACAAATTATTATTTCCGCTGAGTTCTGGTGAAGGTAAGTGATGAATATTACTGTCCCTGTTGTTAAAATAGAATCGAAAAACACGAAACACAACTCCGAAGGGCAAAGTTACCAAACATTGAGATCAGCGCTTGTTAATCAGAGCAGGATAAAAGTGAAGGAAATGCCACGTACGCGATTCCTTTGAAACCACAGGAACGACCAGCAAAGTTTTCGTAAGTTTTTTCACCCTTTCGTGGCTTCCTTGTCGCCAGTATCTGAGATGGAAGGAAAAACGTATCGCACACGCTCCAGTTCATTGGGTCCACTTCACTCAACCCAATCATAATATGTTCCGTCGCGAACAAAAATAGATTGTGAAAGAAAACTTACATATGCGTAGGGTGGGGAGAGAGATACAGGATTGAAGTAAAAACCTCTTGCTAATAATTTGAGAAAGAAACTGAGACTTACTTACTAAGGTATAGAGAACGGAAGACTCGCATATCTGTTGGTGAAATAGAGATAGGTGGATACATTTTTCAACTTCAAGTTGATACTTCCTACGTTTAATTTTTTTTTAATCCTAAGACACTTGCTGATACCTGCTATATCAGCTCATAGTAAAACAGATTGCTTATAAAATACCCTTTTTTTCACGGACTTTATTATCATAGTGACATGTGATACATCATTATTTTACTTCATTTTTGAATAACACATGCCTCCTATATACAATATGCAACCATTAAGGAAAAATGACAGTTTGAGCAGGTTCAGTGCTGGAGGGGAAGGGTATGTCCACAGAAGCGTGGTATGCGATTTTATTTAACAGTCTAAGCCTTATTGTAGAGAATTTCCTGAATCCAAATTTCTCGGAATTTGGAAATTTTCATATTAATATTTCCGATGATGTCCAAAGAGGGGTGACGTCAACCGAAAGCAGAGAAATTTGAGGAATGTGTCTTTTATGAGCGATATTTACTCCCTGTGAAAATATTATACCTACTAATAATATCAATATAAAAAATAAAATAAATTTGTAAGTCTATATCTTTCAAACGACTCTCTTCTCGTCATATACCACAAATACTCATTAATTACGCATTCAATAATACGAAGGACGTTAACTATTACAATTAATCACAAAATAAATAAGTTCCTGACTTGATCTTGTGTCCTAAGATTAGATGCAAAAAGGAATTGAGTAACACGACACTTTTTCTTTCTTATCGCAACTAAATATGCTTAGCACATCAATTTGATATCGCATCCTTTTTTCTGTGAATATGTTATTATAGGATAACTTAAGTTCAATTGACATTAATTTTAAAATTTTGCCACTGCCATACAGCTACTGTGCATCAAAATCGAAACAATTTAGTGAAAACAGTTGATATTTATCTATCATTTGTTAATTTACCTGACATAAGATAACAGTAAAATAACGCGTATTGCGTGGACATAATGTTAACCTGTGTAGAAACCACTGAGCATGTAAACCAAACAAAATTCTATCCACAAAAAGATGCAAAAAAATAACTTTGAAGCCGGACAAAGATGTCTCGCGTCGTTATTGTCGCAGAACAATAGCCAGAGAATTGGAGAAACCGCGCGAAGAACCATACAATCTTGGATAAATTTTCACATGGCTTAAATAACCTCTCCGACAAAGAGTTCTCGGATCTAACTGGGGAGATCTCTCTCTAAAACCATTACCCTCCTTGACAGCTAACCTTCTAATTCCTTTTCAAAGTTCCTCACCTCTTTGTGAGTATTTTGGGCCTCTCAAGTCTAAATCGAAAGGCATCGGCGGAATTTCTATTGAGATTTCCAAACAGTTTTGGTTCCTTTCTCCCTTCATTTCAAGCCTCATGCCTCCAATATACATAATGGATTTCTCGAGGCCTGTAAACTCTCATCTTTATAGAAGTCAGCCATTCCCCCATCCCAGCAATTCAAAATACTTAGTGGATTGAAGACTGTCGGAAAACATCAATCCTAAACGCCCCTTCAAAGTAAAGGGCGTAACGCCAATTTCTCCCAGATACGCAATAAGAAACAATAATTGAAATGCAGATTATGTAATACCCAGAAATTGGACTAAAAATATTACAAGTTATCTACTTTTATATTTTTTATTTATTTACTATTTCATCATAAACTTAATACCAATGCAATGCTTCTCATCGACTATCCTCAAGATTTAGTTGGTAGTCACTCATTACGCCAATTGATCGCCATCAATTTCCTGAAGTAACGCATTAACATTTAACCTTCTCTCCTTTATCCTATCACCGACTGCATCGTAAGCCTGTACGCTTGGTAACTCTTAAAGAAATACATTTCAAATTTATTTAAGTTTTTTTCTACCCTTTTCCTGTTTTGCCTATCTTATTCTAGAAACTCAGGTTTGATATTGTTAAAAAGTACATTATTCTCCTGTTGTTACGCAATTTAAAAAATCTGGGGCTTTTAAATATATGAACTGACATGAAGATCCGGGTCTTTATATTAGAAACATATCGAATGAAACGTTAAACCCGATATACAGCGTTATCTTGAGAGAGCTTCTCTTGAAAGAGAGAAGTGGCGATGCAATTTCACAACCACAAGTCCAGTTATCATCGAACTATTCATAATACATAATAAATAAACAAACAATGGTTAAATAAATGATTTTTTACTGGAAAGGTCTGATAATTTACCGAGAATTTCAAAACCGACAAATTAAAGCCCTATAAGATAGAAGATAACGCGTAAGTTATGACAAGGCAATATGATAATTTGCATGTGCGCAAACCAACATATAGCTTCATAGCTCATAGGGTTTCATAACGGTAGTGCAATCGATGTCGAGAAAGTAACTATATTAACGTAATTTCAAGATATTTGCCAATAATGGTATTAAAACTAGTCAACTTTACATATGATCGTTAGCCACATTAATCAACCCGATTATTGAATTAAATAAATGCATATTGAAATTACCTTCAACTAAGTCTCACGACTTTTGACGTCATATATTCACAGAAGAGTCAGTTTCTTTGCCTCTAACACCTGCGGGTAACAAAAAAGTCCTAGTGGACAGAAAACGACATCACTTTAATATTTGTTGAGAACGGAGGGATCAACTAGGTTTAAACCCTGGGCTCTTTGTCAGTAAATAACGCTGCATCCCCTGTCCTCTAACTTTGCTGCATATACGTTGTCAAGAAAGCCCTTAAAAGCAACATTTCCCCTCGCAAAGTTCACGAGCAGTTTGTTCAAGCGTAGATTCCTCTGTCTATTCCACCTGAATATGCCATGATGCACATAACTGCGAAGAAAAGTAATTTAAAGACCAAATATGAGATTTCCCATCGGTGGGAACTGTACAGACGAGAACTATTGTAATATTACCATTATGAAGTGTTCGACGTCGATTGAATTTTCATTTACCTTCACATTTAATTTAATAACTTATTAGATTTTCCACCACCGCCCTAATTGATGTTTATGCAATCAATAGATTCTCATGCATCGCTATCAATCCCACGTTGCGAATCTGCATTCCAAATAGTCATTTTCTATGGGCGAGATCTTTTCCCCCCCGAACCCGTCACACCATGACTGCTGACGAACAAAACTACGGGTACGGCAAGACATCTAAAAGCAGGGAAACTCGTAAACTCTATTGCCTTTTTATCCCAGGGGATATTAATTCGAGCTGAGGCACTTACATCCGCACCGTGAGAGGATCCTAGCTACCTTTCAGACACATTTCATGTGGCCGTGAACAACTTAAGTATTCAAAAGTATTGAGAAAGAGGGAGGAGGATGGAAAGAGAAAGAGAATGAGCGAGACAGAGAGAGAGAGAGAGTAAAAGGTAGGTGTTTGATAAGTTCCCTGTGCTTGGCTAAAACAATTACGTGCTCAGCGTTATACTGTAAAGAACTATTCGTTGACGTGCGCCAAAAGAGTGGAAGGTGCATTTACCACCACCCCCCACCCCGACCCCCAAGCGTTACTTTTATCTTGCCCAATAGGGGCAGGGTAAGAGCAGGCGGTTTGCATGCATGAAGTGGAGTCTTAAACGCCCTCAAACCCCCATTGCTCTCTTCCCTCCATTCCCTTCTTGATGCGATCCGAGGCGCCCTCACCAGCCTTCCTGCTACCCTTAAACTGGTCTCAGCCTCTAAAATTTTCCCATTCCTGCCTTTAAAAGGGCAAGGGAGAGTGGTGGTTAGCGAGAGGCCCAAGAGGTGGATGAAAGGGATCGGGGTGAGGGCGAGAGCGTGGGGGTGTAAGCATTTTAAAATTAAATTTGCCCAAGGCATTCTAGATTCAAAGGAGTTGCCATGCCTTGATCTGGAGGAGGAGCCTTTAAGCTTTTAGGCATCGGAAAATCCATAAGTTCACCTCTAGGAATCCATCTAACCCCCCACACCATTCTCCTTCCCTCTCATCCAAAGCGATCGTCTACACTCACCCTCCGCTTTCCTCCTCTCTCAAAAACACCTGACCTTCCAATCAAAGAACTATCCTCGTAAGCTGTTTTCTCACCAGCGGTTACGCTTAGGAAATTCCTTCTTTGATTATTCGATGCGTTTATTCATCAGGGGTTTATTTTTACTTTCTTTCAATGTTTCTGTTCTCCATTGAGTGAACCAACGAAGTTTTGGCACTATCCAACCGCTGGCAAGACGAATCTACTGATTATAAGGCATAATTCTGGAATAATATTTTTTGCCTGAGTATTGTTTAAATCACTCCAAAAACCAACGCAAGGGTATAAAATGAATATAAAATTTAAATAAATATCCCAGACAGAGAAACCTCGCAGTATACGTCTTCCTAGCTAATTTATTTAAAATTCTTTTAGCTTAGTATACCATCAGCACAGTTACATGATGTGACACTCACAAGTCTACCAAGTGACTTCAGAAAGACCTTAGAACACCGTTTCAATCCTTGGTAAGGTTCCCCCTTTACAGTCATCCGTCATTGTAGTCAAAGCTTTTGCGATGCCCTTTGGATAAATTCATACACAAAGGCCCAATATGATAGAAAAGCAACATATTATTCAGGCGGTCAAAACAAGAAGGATACGTCAAAGGGAGGTCGGACCAAAACTGCAAGGGTCAAGAGACATCTGAATATTTTCCCTTTCTGGATAAAGTTTGGGTGTTGGTTTTAATACAGCTTTATAAGGATACCATTATCGTTATATTTCATTGAAAATGTCTTTCCTAAGGGCAGGAGTAGCACTTACAATCAGCAGCAAGCCACTCAATTCAATGCCGCTATTTTCTGTATATTGCCATATTTTTTAATTATCTGCCTACGGCAACAGTAAAATAAGAACGAGATTGATGATTTTTTAACACATCACTTAAATAAAAAAATATTTTATCTCTCATATGAATCAGGTTTCAAGGTCAGCATTTACCTTTATCTTGTGATAAAAAATATTCAAATGATATAACTTTGGAACTCAACGAAATATACTTATTTTGCTCGTTCTACTAAGCACTAAGCAAAAAACGAAAAAATATCATACGAATGAAAAACTACACTCACCATACATGCCAATGTTTATCTGTAATTATCACTTCATACTTCCGAATATTTTATCTGCTTTGCACTCTTTTGTTGGAACTTGGTTAGATAGATTTCTAAGGGATCTAGTCAAGTGAAAACACTGTTAGAGAAGCGGAGAAAATCCTTAATGTACACTTTCTCCTATCTACTTTCGGAAAATCAGAAAATTATGTTTCCATTGTATTTTGAAAAGTTTCCTTTGGAATACTTTCTCTCCAATTCCTCCTCGACAACTCTTCCGGTAGTAGTTAGCAAAATAAACCCTTGAAACATTGAGAAAACTTCTAATATTATTTTAAGAGAATGGATAAGGTGAAAATGACTTAAAACACGACTAAAAACGCACTTAAGCATATTATTCTGCTTGGGTAATCATGAGAGGTATTCAAATGAAAACTGAACACCCGCTTCAACAACCAGTTCGCGCACCAACAAGAACATAGCCTAAAGTCGTGATGAGCTATTATTAATACCTTCACTTTGGTCTCAACGTCATAAATTGCGCAGGGGTGAATAGTTTTCCGAATTTTAAGATCAGAAAAATTTTAAGTAAGAGATGAAGGATGAGCGTTCTAAAATAATTAAACGTTTTATTTAGGAAATTAAAATACCTGAAATTGCTTACGTTTCAATATTCATGAATTTTTTTGCAAATTTTTTGTGCGAAACTGCTTGAACAATTATTCATAAAGAAAAAAAATATCGTAAATTGCAAATTATGGTATTATTGATTTAGAAAGAAAGGTGAATTGTCCCTTCATTGAATGAGAAATATTGTTACTTCCGTATGGTAATTGCATTAATATTTCATGAATTTTAACAATTTATTTAAATATTAAGACTAATTCATAAACTAACAAGATTTAAACTACGGGTACCGTACCATAGGTTTGATTGGGAGACTGACTTTCAATAGGGGAAATTTTAATCGCACAAAATGACATATTTTCAACAAAAGACAATATTTATGACATTTAAGTCAAGATTTAAAATTAAATATTCAAATTTGTCAAAAACGCAAAATCCATGCTTGCAGATTAATATTTTTCCTGTTATCTACATTTAAGTCCTATTATTTTGAAAAGTATAGCTATCATAGCCAAAGAAAAGCATTAATTGCATATTTTGTCAAAAAAGAAAGTTCTCCGGCTGGTTTAAACTCTAAAAATAGAAGCACTGATTCTATGACATCTGCCCATTAACTTGTGAATATCTTATCAATGTTATATTTTAATGTTATGAAAGTTTCATCTGAGAGGAACCTTCAAAAGTTTGGTTTTTACATTAAGTTCAATATCATTTGACTACCTGGTTTCTGCGCCATTTCGCAAGAAAGCAATCGAAATCTAAAATTCAAATGATAATATTTTTTTTACCCGTAATAGTATCTCCAGTTCCAAATAACAAGAGGCGCAGAAGTTATCAGTATCAACAACTTCGAAATTAAAATTTCCGTGCAAACACTAATTATTTCGAAGTGTTTCCGTTTTTTCATGACAACAGCATGGCATGGAAATCATTAAATCTCTAGAACTAGGCTTCAATAGTAATCTTGTAAAGTTGAAGGCATTTTTCCCATCATCGTGAATGATGCCTGACATTAGTTAGCAAATGAAATAAGGGAAATCATCATCTACATACTACAAAAATCATTTACCAGGTACGTATCAGCTGAGACATTTCAATGATACAATTGTGTGGGTAATGTAGGCGTGAAAATTGTGATAGTAAAAAATATTTTTAAAATACAAATATTTCAAAAAGTTAAAATCATTTGGCGTGACCGGAATCCCGGTCATGTATGCATTAGAATTCAATAAGGGTATTTTCTATTACTTCATTATTCGTCGTTTTACTGACCCATTTGCGCTCAAAGATTTATTATAGAAGTAGTTCCTCTTTTTGTTATCCTCACGTAACTTTACATCCATCGTAAATAACATACCTCTTTGCAAAAGAATAAATAAATGATATTATAATTTGGAATTTTTGTATAGCTGTTACATGAAGAATGCCATGCTCATTTTGATTGCTCTTCTTCTTTACCTGATCAATGTTGTTATTCACGCGATACGTATACGTGTATTGGATGTAATACTCTACCCAAGTATAGAAATTAACAATTTCACCTGACCAAAACTCTAAATTCTAATGCTTTAAAAATCATAGTAACAACTAGTTAGTCCTCACAAAGGTCCTATCTTATCTTACCCTATCATAACGAGCTTTCCTTGAGAAATTTTCTACGCATCATGCATCTCAATGTTTTTTTTCTAATGCTTCTATCGGCAGCCAATAGATTTTAATTGCCTTAATTGTGTAGTTTCTTCTAAAAATAAAATACAGGCTAGAATTTCCCCCTCTAAATCAGCGCAATAGTCATATTATCTTTACGGAATAATCTATTAATGTGAACCTAACTCAATTCATCAAAAAATACCTCAGATTGAAATATTCCTGACATCACTTTTAAATAATATATGCAGCTAACAGATAATCAAGCAATCATATATTATTGATGGTTTCCGGCGTAAATTTATGGAATCGATTCATATTGGAAATGAAAAATAGTAACTTTGCGATTCCACTGAAAAAGAGTTTTTTTCAGTGGAAACACAAAGTTACTATTTTTCATCTCTAATTATATATTGTTAAATATTTAGAAAATACAACTTTATCTTTGTAATAATTTAAAACATTGCCTTAAAAAGCAGAATCAGTCGTTAAGTACTGGGGAAATACGTTCGGGAAAGATTCATGGAATATAAAATTAAGAGTATCATCCTCAAGAGAAAGAAGATGCTTTATGGATTTCGTGGTGTACTATAATTCCCTTGCTATTACTAATATTTGTTACCTAAAACAAAGCGTGTTGAATATTTTTGCTGCCACAGTATGCGGTCTAAAATTGTGAAATGGTTTCCAAACCATAGGATTTGCTATGAAAAATCCTGGGCTTTTGTTACCATCAGGTACATGGAAGATAGGAGCATGTATATCTGTTGTTTAACCAATACTAACGCACAAAGCATTATCCATGCGTCTGGGGTATCAACTTGAGAGCAGAGAGTCCTTTTTAAATTTTCCCCTTGTGACCTTTGTCTTTTGGGACGAGTTTATTGACCATGCGGATACAAAGGTACCAGCACAAAAGCACCAATAAAAAGATACCTCTATACCATTTTAAAGTAGATTTCTCGTGTATTTTATTTGTCTTTTCCACAGGTATCATTTGACTTGTTCGTAAGTTTTAATGCAGTTGTTCGCAGATACCCTTAAGTTGACCACGGGGAAATGAGGCGAGGAACCTCAGGACGAGAGACTTCGTGACATGAGAAACTTCACGTTCCAACTTGGAGCGCCAGAAATGAGCATCGTTGGCAACCGATGCGGAGTATAAGTTTGCTACGGATCACAATGGAAGGAAACAAAAGGCCCAAATTAACCCTTCGCAAATTACCCCTTGCTATCTTTTCATCTTGTTGGTGGACCCCATGGAATTTAATGGGGATACGTACTATGCCCATGTAGTCAGACGAAATGAGGCCGCAAATACGTTACAATAAGATAATTCCCAGTTCTCTATTCAGTACGATGGAAAGCAAAAGCTTTTCATTAGCCTAAATTACCGAAAAACCATCATTTTCAATGGAGGAATTAAGAGCGTACCCTCCCTACTTTTCATCAGAAATGTATACAATCGGAAGTCATCAAAAGGGGACTCTACTTAATGATGATGTCCATAGATTATAGCCTATAAAATGAAGCACTTTCGACCAAAATTTCTTTTACGCAAATAATGTCATTCATAGGGTTTCTTTGGAAATTGATACATTTTTACTTTCGCCCTTTTCAGATGCACTAATACTCATAATTCTGTATAAAACGGCCACGGACGAATATCATCCAAACTTAAAATAAAGCAGGAGCAGGTGAGATAAACACGGCATTTTTTATATTGCAGCTATACAATAATTCTAAATAATTCCATCAAAAATTTTTATTATGCTAATAGGTAAGTTGTTTACGATGAAAATAAGGGCTAAGTGACGATAACATACATGAATACTATTTTATAGTAACATAAAACTTCGATAGTAAAATGACGGCTCATGATGCAAGAATACTAATGACCACATTTTTTGGTCCACATTTGGGGACCACATACCCATACTCATTGTAGTCTTGTACGTATAACTGCTCAAATATACAATAAAATATTATTTTGGTAATTAAACCTATACGAATCCATCTGGCTCTAACCTTTATATTGTTACTCCACCTTTTTATGTCACAATTTTGACGAATATATTTTCTTTGTATACTTTAGGGTGCTGCAATAGCTTACTTTGGTTATGCATTTATTTTTTCGGTTTTCCTAGCTCAGTTTTTATCCAAGATAGTAACCTTGACTTTGTTTATTCAAGTCAATTTGTACATTTTTGCTTTTCATTGATTTTGAAGGCAAGCATTTTTTTTTAACACCTGACAATCACAATATAGTGGTCTTTAATATTTATAAATCTATATATACTCTAAAAGCTGCCAAAAAATTGGGTGACGAAGGCTGTGAGGTCACCACACAGTAAGAAGCATAGAAGCCTGAGACTTTATCAAAAACTAGAAAATACAGATATTAGAACGTTATTTTCAGTTAGTCTGAATTCCCTCAATTGAGTTTCCTGAAGGAGCGAGTATTCATTTTTCTATTTATATGAGTTAATTTACCTGTTTCATTAATTTATTCCAGGCATTATATAGTTTAAGTCTCGTTATAATTATTCCCTCGGTGTTAGCATTAAAAAATACGGCATTCTCAAAACCCAGGAATCCAGCATGCAATTATCTTTCCCCCAAGTGTTTCTATCCCAGATACCACTGCTTATTCTTTAATGCTAATACTTCTAATTTAGATTATTCGTAAAACCATTGAGAAATATTTTTCTATCAAATTTCTCGATCGAAAATTGATCCTTAATTTCTCTTTGACTGATAAGTGTATAATTCACAAAGAGCTGAGATGACTACCCGCTTCCCAAAAGAAAAAAAAACATTGGACAGCAAGAAAAATAAATTGTGAGCAAGCTGACGAAGTTCTCATTGGATGATCAGCGTTGAATTTTTTGGACATTCTCACTATTAAGCAGTAGGTAAATTGCAAGTATTTAACAGAAAACTACGTAAATTTACCTCATTTTCTCAAATCTACCACGATTTCAAAGAGTTTTCACCGACAACCATCCATTCAGTTTAGATATTTAACTATGGTGACATCATCTGTTACAAAATGTGCACTAACTTGTTGCTGGTGCTGAGTGTTGGATGAATGGATTTTCGCATGAGTGTGTGCGCTTCTGTGGGTGTCATTTTCCATGCTGTTGTTTTTTATGTGGTATTGTTCCTTTTTACGGCTGGTGACCTATCACCCCCCGCCACACGCCCTTGCGGCGGCTTGCGGGGTATTATGTAGATGTAGACTGTTTATATTTAAACTGTTTTTGACAATTTTGCCCCTTTTAACATTTTTAGCTAGAAAATAATTCACCAATTCAAATTGGAATCGCGTTCCCATATTGTTAATGACGATGATTGGAATGGCAATATGCCAGATTCCTTTTTACCTGATCTTTGCTTCATTAAGTAATTATTTGATTAAATGAGCTACAAAAAGGTTAGCCAGATAAGTTAACAACCAAGCATCCAATTTATTATTAGAATTTAATGAATAATGGAAGACATTTGTTTCATTCAAAATAATCATTCAAACAACTCAAATGAGTGGAGACTGGTTTCCTGGAAAACATGTCAATAGTTTCATTCTCATATCAATAACAAATTTTCTCTTTTTTTTAAATATATTTTAAACCATATTCTACAACCATTACGAAAACTTTACGAAAAAATGTCGCCCTTATGTCAAGCGGAAAAATAAATATGAGAGACCGTGTCTGTTATCCTAATGCATTTATTTAAATAGACGGTTATCATTCAAATGTTACCTACGCGGTCACGAACATTCCCGTAGTGTATACTTCATAACAGAGCATAAAAATGTTAAATCTGGTAATCTAAAAAGAGCGTTTTCAAGATTGTTAGAAACACAAGGGCTCAGTTAAAAAAACACATGCATTTATTTGATTAATATAGCATGTTTCATTCTACTCACATATTTTCCACAATGAAAGTCAGGAAAATATGAACTCTTCGTTCTCAGCAACGTCTCTTAGTTTCAAAACCTAAAATATAAACCGTTCGTGGTAACACGATTCATTAGGGCTCACATGCTCGTAATTTAATTTGTTATATCTGAAGTTAAATGGTAGAGAACATTCTGGACTCAGCTAGGACAACTCACAAAGATATACAACATAGTTTTATGCCAATACGTTTCAAAGGAGAGTAAAATGAATACACTTGGGAAAAATGATATTTGTATTGATTCATTTCTAACGCTTTCAAACCTAAAATTCGGAAAATTTTCTAGCTTGTTTAAAAATGAACCCCATAAGCATGAGAACACACGCACCGTTTTGAGGATGTTAATAACATCACATAATTTTCAAATCTGTCTCAGGAATCATCCATTAGAGTTCGGGGTTGATTCCCGGATTAAAAAACAAACTTGGATATTTACGGACAGTCGTGAGAATAATAGAGCAGCTGTCAGTTTTCGTTAAATCAGAAAATTATTTTTTTTCTCTCTGTGGTACTCAGCAAATTCTCTTCAACACTACCTTAATATAAACTGAACTCTTACAAAGACATTATAAGATGCAACAATTTCAGAGTTTAAAAATCATTCGCCTTGACTGGGATTCGAACCCAGGTCCCTCAATATCCGGTCGAGTGCTTTAGCCAATTAAGCTACCGAGGCGTCCTCTTTAACTCTGAAATTTTGGGGCTTTTAAAGGAACTAGATGTTGTGACAAAATGCCGTACATACAATGTCACAGGCATTCGTATTCGTGCGCGACGCGCCACAGTCCACGAGGTTAAAGCCAACTTTAAACACTTATGGTGTTTATACTTTGACAAATTCCAAAGAAACTGCGGGAGATGCCGCAACAGTAACTTTTAACGGAGTCATCCGCTAATGTGCATTTCAATGCAACAATTTCAGAGTGTAAAAATCATTCGCCTTGACTGGGTTCGAATCCCAGTCAAGGCGAATGATTTTTACATTCTGAAATTGTTGCATTGAAATGCACATTAGCGGATGACTCCGTTAAAAGTTACTGTTGCGGCATCTCCCGCAGTTTCTTTGGAAAATTATAAGATATTATTTTTCAAGGCTGATGTGGCTAGATAGTCATGCACCAAAAACACTTTTAGGAACTAAAACTTCAAATATGTTCAAATATGATTAAATGTTTTCCTACATGAAGATTATTACTAATGCACCCTTTTCTACCAAAAAGTCGCTGCTCATCTTGTCTAATTAGGTTTTTGTAACTGGGAAAAAAGAAGCAAGAGAAGCCGCAGAGAAGCACATTCCAGTATTGTTATGCGACAGACAAAAAGCTGTGTAAAACCTTTATTCAATTTTTGTGGCGCATAATTTGTAATAGTAGAATCAGATCCCATGAATTGTAAACATTACTAACTGAATGTCAACTTTTCCTGGTTTTGATTACCGTCGAGGAACAAAAGACCTTTTTATAAAATTACAAGCTATGGCATTGGCATCGAATTATATGCATAGCAAATGGCATATAGTTAGAGAAAAAAAGACATCGGATGGAAAAATTGTTTATTTTTTCGCTCAACTCATTCTAAGTAATATTCTGGGAGACGGGACTCCCCGCAAAATCAATATTATATCTCTGTTGAATATTGGGAATTTTTGGTGCCTCCTTCTTTTTGTGCTTATCTCTCACTATCTATCCCTCTGTGGCTGAAAGAGAGCGGTTCCATGTTCATTCCTCCGAAAGTAAATTACTTTCTCCCTTTTATTTCTCTAATCTTCGCGCTGTGGTTCAATGCCCAATATTTACTCAAGACTTAAAGACTCAACAAATAATCAAATAAATTAAGTAAAATGACCAATTCTGTATAACTACCTTGTTGTGGACCATAAAGTATTACGATCTACTCTTGGCATTGAGAAAATATTTTCCTATTTGAGGCATTGTAGCGCTAGTCTTCCAAGTCTACAGTAACAGAGGACACATCAAATCTAGAACGAAACGCGATTGCTGAAGGGAATTATAACGGGGAGAAATTTGACATTATGCAATCAATGTGGATGTTCCTTATTTTCTTATTATGATTACAAAATAACCACATTTTTTTGTAAAAGGCATTTTGGAGGAACACTAATGCAGCTTCACAAAAATAAATCTACAAATATACTTATTAAAGAAAAAATGATCCGTTAAACATTAGGGCATCATGTTGAGATTATTTAGTTCATTTTGTTGATAGGAGATAAAAGGCGACTGTAAATAATTTTTACAGGCATAAGTTCAAATTTGTACAGAGATAGCGCAAAGGGCATGCGTCTTTGTCCACAAATGTTCAATTAATGAAAACAGAATGTGGTTAGAAGGCGATTTGATACCACCGCATCAGCATTGTGGTAAATATATCGCTCTAATAACTAATAGTATCAATTATAGTTGTTGGTCGAATTATATCTTAATTTTTAAGGTAACTAGATTTAATCGTACTATGGAAATTCTTTCAGTTATTTCACTTCATGACACATTTGGCCAATTATAGGTATTGGAAGGTGAAAATAGTTATTATTTTTATAATAACTTCTAAATGTCAGGAAAACAAAGAGGTATTCATAACTACCTGTCCACCATAATAGGTATACGTATTTGATTACTGTTTCCTACGGAATTGGGATGGGAATCAAGAAAACAATCATTTCGATAGGGCTATAAGAGACAAATATTTGTCGAATACCACTCGGCTGATTCACCTTATGATCGGACTCTAAGAAGAACGTGCTGTCACATTTAAAGTGCATGAAAGACCGAAGTCCCTCACAGTGCGCCGCAAAATCTTATTTATTGGAGACCAAACCAACGCGAAGAATCGCACTTATTGATTGATTTTGTTTAGTCAAATGAGAAATCCATTCGTGAATGAACGGCTGGATATGGATGATTTTGTAATATGCGAATCCACTCTCCTGGGAGAATAATAACATTGTTCTGGAATAAAACACGATCAGATGAACGTGCTAATACAAGCGATACAAGTTAAAAATGTATGTGATTCTGTGGCAAACCTTCTAATCCAAAGGAATTCCTATCCCCGATGAACCTCACTCGCAGAGGGATGGAAATGGAAATACGCAAAACTAGGGAGACTTGTAAATTATCCAGACCCCTTGGATGACTCTTCCAGTTTCTCGCCCGCCTCTTGAATAATCGATTCTTCAGCTTACGGGTGAAAACATCCACCACCACCCTCGAAAAAAAATCTTAACCCTACCATGCGGACATTAATAAAAAACAGAAAGGATCCTCTGCATGGACCTGCTGAGGAGGGAACACATTCATATTTCCTTTCCCGCTGCTTCCCCAAATTTAATTAAAAAAACATGCCCCTCTTTATTGACTATGTATTAAGGGTCAAATGCAAAAGGCGTCCGAAACATAGCAATTTATCTAATTCGCCTCCATTACACGCGGGACCCCCATCCGAGGGAACTCGACCTATCCCTCCCTCCTGCATCCAACGGCCGTGAGAGTGGACATCCATCATCCCCACTCTCCAGCCTTCCTCTACCTCATTCATTCTGAAAATCCTGGGCTGCCTCCACGCCGCTCTCATTTCGGACGGGGTAGAGGCCGCCTTCTCCCTCGCCTTTTCATCCCTCCCCATTCCGTCTCCACCCGCACACGACTTTCTCACATCTCAATCTTTCTCCTTTACATCTCCCACTCCCGTCCTCTCAATGTGCCTCTTTCTCACGACCTTGTCCCCTCTCGCTCACTTTGATGCCGACCCACCTCTTCAGTTTTCCTTACCGAGACAGAATCTCTCTATGCAATATTCCTCCCGGTCCATTTCCCCAGTTGCAACCGCTCCCTCCCCCACTACTCATCTCTCCCTCTCTATCTCTCTCTCCGTAACCCAACGCACAGCACACACTCTCTCTATTTCTTTCTCTCTTTGCTGACGAACGAAGTCGTTTGCCATCACGAACCTATCCATCTCCGGAGCGCTCCCGGCTTTTTAAAGAGATTCCACTGCTCGCTTCCCTTTTCCCTCACTCCCCCTCGTCACCCTCCCCCCCCCCAGAGATAATGCGTGCCCTCTCGATATTTTCCACCCACGGAGTCTCATTTCCATTGGTTCGCATTTTCGGTGTTCTATTCGCTCCTCACTTCCACTGGCTTAAATGGTCATGGGATTATGTTTTAATGAGGGATCAAAGGAGGGTTTTTCCCGGCTCACTCGTATACCGACCACCATTCATTCGCACACAAAAGATTTCAGATATATTCAAGTAGCGGGTGCATTAATTTCACCCGTACCGCTTTGAGCATACCCTCGTGAAACAACACTATAAAATTCTTGCCTTCCAGATTCGGAAAGGTAGGATTATCGGGAGTTGCGATTGGTCTGCGTGATGTGCATCTACGTAAATATCCTGAGAGGTATTCAACGGACTAAAAGGATGCCGGTGCTAGTGATATGGAAATGTTAATGAGACTTTAGGAAACGGATTGTGAGAGGAAAATTTTCCTTTTGTGTTTCCATTGCCACGCATTGTTCGTGAGATCAATAATTTCCAAAATTTTTCAGAGAAATTTGCGGGAGAAAAATGAATTCTTGATTTTTGTTTGGAAATGAATCACTATCTTTGTGAACGCTGTCTAGCATCTTCCCTCCAGAAACTGAACTCGCACGCTTGACGTTTTATTCAATATTTTCAATCTAGAATAAAGACTTGATCTCTCTGTTGACCCTCAATCTAGGACTGCAAATATAGTGCCTCCAGTGAAATATTTTAGAAAAATATTTTATGAGTTGGGGTACCCTGCTTTGAGCAATCTCGAGTGAACGTGATTGATTCGTATAATGTGTGTGCTTCTTTTGTCCTAAGAAAACTCTACTCGGTCATTTCGGAAACGGGATATCTACATCTTGATAACTTAAGCCAAGGATTTTCAACATCATTTAGGGCAAACCCCATCGTGGAAGGAGTTCAAAGGAATCTTTTTCCAAGTTCGAGGTTCAAAGACCCAATCATTGTCGCTTGATGTTGTATAAGCAGAAATATCCTGAAACTTCAATCTACATATAACAATAACTCAGTCTATAGCAATAAAAACTTCCCATTTCCCATAATTCCATCCAAAATGCCAATTTTGTCCTAACTCCACCTTTATTTCCCATCGTTCTCCTCTAAATTCCCAGTATTCTCCTACTTTTTCAATAGATGATGGAATAATATGAAGAGTCTCATCTTCTTTTCCATATTTCTTATGTGTTTTAATGAGATTACAAGTATAGTAGCCTTAGGCAGTTAAGTGTCTACATTCCTGTCCCTTTATTTTAAGTGTTACTTTAAAGCCACTACTAACACTACAAGATGTGTTTTGGCGTTTCATTAAGCAATAAATTGCTATAAAGCTCGCTGCTTTGAAACTTTGTGCCAATCCATTGCAATTTTTTAATTGAAGGGAAACTTTCCAAACCTCAGACACAGGACGCTGGTTTCAATGTATTATCAACAAGTCATGACACTGCTTCATAATAATTTGTTATGTTCATCTCCGTTATATTTTGGTTATTATTTTCATATATCCATGTATTCACGGATTATATATATATATATATATATATATATATATATATATATATATATACACACACATACATATACATACACATACATACATATGCATAGGCACTGTCAGTTTCATCCAAGCTGTATAATATTTCGGCTAACTGATCATCCTAATTAGGTCCCACTAACTAAATATGTGAATTTCACCGACTTTCCGGTTAATAACTGATACATATAAACCTGTATGTATACATATATATAATATATATATATATATGTAATGTAAATATATAATACTATTTTGTAATCACATTTTACTTTCAATTATATTTTATTTTGCCAGTGTCAGTAGTCAATTAAGTATTTTCTGGAGAGAAAAGTTCTTCTCTTTTTTAATTTGCAGTACCACTTCATTAGGCCATTCATTTGTGATTCTCCCCTCTTTAATTTCATTAGCTCTGCTTGTGATCGATAAATTTCCAGACTTCTTTCTTCCCGGATATTTTATTGCATTCCATATTTCCCAATAAAATTTCATTTTTTTTCAAGCATTGAGTCATTATGTTAATCTAGTCCGAAGCAGATAAATATCCGAGGCTCATCAGGAGTCATACAATTTCAATTTCCCAACTTCAAATCGGTAATACACTATTTCCCATGCGGTTATTTCCAAGTGGTGTTATAAAGGTTCTCACGAATTTTTACCTGTTTCCCAAGGCATATTGAGTGTCTGTCATCCGGTGACCCTTATGCCTAATGGAACTGATTTGTTGAAATTAATTAAATAATATTTATTGATCTCTTTCTATCTACTCACGCAAAGTTATATCATTTGAATTTATTTCAGAGTATCAATCACAAAGGACTGTCTATTGACCGCAATAGTAAATTTTAAATACGTACTTAAGCTAGGAACACCTCTATTCTTCAATGCATGCATATTAATTTTTAAGCGCTTCTTTATCGAGAACAAAACAGCCTCACGTAGGCGAAAATATATTACAAATGAAAAATATATGAATCTCCTGCTTCTCCTACTAGCTTTAAATAAATCTTGTAAATTCGAATAATTTGGACTGTTTTCTAGGAAAAAAGCAATCACAGCGCTGAAGATGACGGGCATAAAATCGCTGATTAAAAGACATATTTTCCGAGCACCGTATTTCTTAAAATAATTACTTTGATTTACACTTTACTTCGGTACGTGATATAAATTTCCAATGGCGTAAATCTATCTGCAATTTTCCTAAAAAAACACTGTTAATCCTAACTATTATCATCCTTAGGAATATAGATACACAAATGCATAGGCTGCACTGTCATTAACATAACTTTAGATAGTTCCATTTGAAAACATCTGTTTCCACATAATGCTAAAACACCTCTACTGATGATTCTTAAGGCCCGCAGTAATCAGCCTTTCCAACTGTGTATTGTTGAGCACCATGACAGGATTGCATTCGTGCATAGGATAAGGGATGGAACAATCAAACAATGCCGGGTGACCTGGATGGAATAATCCACGCGGAATTGAAAATAAAGGCCTTAGAACTCTCAGTCCAACGCACTACGAAATTAAATGCCTTCTGCCCTATGCAGTCGTCTTACTATGTCAAATTTGTAAAAATACAATGTGAATTGTATTCGAAAAGTCAAAAAACTTGCACTAATAAAGAGCATGAAGACGTACTTAGCAGGGTTTTTGCAGGTGCCCCCGCCCTTTTAAGTGGGTGTTTTCTTGCGTGGGTTTTTACTAGGGTCTTCATATATGAACTCCCTAGCTTTTTCCACCAAAATTACTTCTTGTGCTTGTTTTTTTAATTAATTATATACAGGTATATATATATTATATATATATATATATATATATATATATATATATATATATATATATATATATATATATGACTTCACCATCTTTTTCTTTTTAACATCGCTTCATATTTCCTCTAATTCATATTATCATTGTTATGTAAGTGACGAAGGGTTACATGGAAGAAAGGACCTCATGGTCTCAATTTCGCCCGAATAAAGACGCTTATCTATCTATCTGCCATCGATTAGGATATATGGATTTCACTATCAACAAGTTGCACTATAAGTTACACTATCTGGCCTTCTGGAAATTAATTATTTAAAATATTTAGTATTCATGTTTCTAAACCTCGCCTCGTTACTCCCTGTATATCGCTTTAATCTAGTGATTTCCTTTCAATTTTCTAAAAATTGCACTTACACTGCGTGACACATTTGAAATTTTGGTAGTGCAAATTTTGAATTTGCGTTTGATTGCTCAGATAGGAAATACTAATACTTTCTCAACTTCCTCTTTTCCTTAATGTGCTCACTGTTTTTGCAAGCTTTTTTTTGTTTTTTTTGCATATAATACAGAATAAAATGATAACAAACTTTCGGAATAAAAAAGACTACAAACGCTGTTACCTCAGGTAAAAAACCTTCTGTTGCCACTCCCTTGAATCCTGGTTTTGTATCGAGGATGCGTGGAGAGAACAGAGCCTAGGAAAAGTTTGGTCTGAGACCTTATGACCTAATCTACACTGCACCAGGGCACCACGTGCTGCTTTCACCACAACTGCTCTCGGAGAGGGCGCCGAGGGTCGGGTGACTATATAATATCCATTTCAAGTAAATTAAGTGTGCTCGGCACGACAACTACTTCAGCCCCCGTTTCTTTTTCCCGTTCCAAAGCCACACACAACTCCCACGCACTTACCCCCGGTCACCTATCACCCCCAACTCTCGTCCTCTGTCACACACATCCCTTCCAAATTACCAGTCCTCCCCTCCATCTGCCGTCTCATTTCGTTTTTCAATGTTTGGCCACCAACGAGCTCTCCCTTCCCTCCTTCCGCGAGAGGCTAACACGGCTCACGGTCCAACTCGCATCGGTTCGGTTCGATGGCTGGAGCGTCTGGTTTTCACACGCACATGACAAGGACTGAAAAATCACTGTAATTGCATATTTTCCAGTTAAGTTTCGGTGTCGTTTTCACCTCTTAACTAGGCGCATGTGGAGAGATCCCTTAATTAACAAAGTCGGTCAGAAAGGATGACTTGGATCTCCAGGAGCGTCAAAGACAGGCCAATGCTTGTCTGGTTTCTCTCCACCCACGACCTACATTTGCATCATAATCTTTGAACCACAAAGTAGACATGAATATGGATTTTTTTATGAAAACAGATAACATTTAACATAAGGATTTTTTTTAAATTTTGAAATGAGGTTTTGACGGAATTGGAATCCAAAGGCAATGAAGTTGACAATGGGTATATTATTTAAAATAATGTCCATTTTAACCTAGACCCAGGTAATGAGCACAGAGAAAAGTGCGAAAAATAACTAATAGTGAATAGAATGAAACAATGAGCTGGGTGGGAGGTGGGAGGAGAAAAAAATATTCTGTGTGACGAGTTGAAAGAGACGGAAAAAAGGTAAGGGAAGATAATGAAATTTAGCGGATTTTTGAAGTCTTGGAGGGTGGAAAGAATGTAGGTGAAAGAAAAGTATGGGAATTTGGATGGCATCAACGCAATATTACAAAGTATAAAAATTCTAATAAAAAATAATTGAGGGAAAGCATAAATAGGATGGGGAAAAGGGCTTCAGAAATCTACGGCTACACATACCAGTATTCACGGATGGTACAAGACCTCTCTCTCAACGAGAAACTATCTATTGATGATGTCAATGACAACTTGCTTTTTATCAGCGAATGAATTGAACAGGAGAAGAATGGGTACAGATCGTTCGTTCAAGTGATGAATTCCCATTTCCGAATATTTTCCCGACTGATATTCCATCCTTTTTCCAAATTTTGTCTCGTATGTTTGGGATCTGAGTTGGTGCTTATTCGTGGATCATCCCCCTTTGCCTCGCTTCCCACTGGTACCAATGAAGTCGCTACAGTTCTAGTATTTGCCAGGCCTTGCAAGCGCGACGGTCTATGACAAACACCAACTGATCTCAAAACTAAAAGGAACGTCAATTGAAACGGAAATTCCCGATTCCACATAAAATTACTAACTTTTTCAAAATATTCGCCTCTTCTATTTATTTTTTTCAAAATCATTTGAAGTGAGTATTTCCAGACGTATTTCTGACTCCTCACCCCACTCTGAAGTAATAAAATCTATCCTTAAGGAATTTCACATTCTCCAGAATATTTTTTTCTCTTTACATTTTTATAAAACCCACTACTTTTTCTTCCGTCTGGAATGAAGAAGGGAGAGAGTGGACAATTCAGAGTTGCTAATTATCAAAAAACATCTTATCGAATGAGATTGGAGAAATAAATTGATTGTAGGCGAGGTAACTTAATTGAATCGCATGATAAGAAACACAAATAATTTAAACTCTACATTATACCTTGACCATTCATCAGCCTCTTGATGATGCGTTCACGCTGCAACTGACCACTTCCTTCCCATTATGTGATATGGGATATTACGAGGTTATAATATTCGCCAATATAAATCCACGGGTTGTACCAATAATATATCCAGAAAATAGACTAGAAGCAACAGAATTAGTATGATAATGATACACCTCAGTATACCCAGAGAATTACTAACGAAAAATTACTACGAGGAAATGGGTAACAAAGAAGTTTGTCGTAAGCATTGGGAGAAGAGGAATAAATTTATCTGAAACGCTCGGTAAAAAAAATAAAATCCCTTTCATTGGAAAGGGTAAAGAGGTCTCCGGAAGACAATGGAGGAACGAAAAGATGAGGAAAGGAGAACCATGGATGAAATAAAAGAAAACCACTTACTGAAAGTTTCGGCAAAATGAAAAGGGAAAGCTTAGGGGAAAAGGAAGCAGAGGAGCTGCAGCAAAACAGTTATTGGATTGCTATTGTTGACCGGGTTTTCCGGGAGGCAACTTCAACCCTTCACCAGTGTATTCAATCGATAATACCGAATCAAAATTGAATATTCAACTTTGGCCTAATACTCAATAGATATCAATATTGGTGGACTACAACCTTCATTAGTGCCAGGTGAATGATAAACGTACGTTAAGCGGCTTTTAGTCCGAAGACAGGAGACATTCTTGACGTTGAACTCGCGCGCACTTCAAAATAACCCTTTTTTCCGGCAGATCTGTGTAAATTACTCCTCCCTTCCTAAGCGTAGCGTTCCTGACACGTGCAACCATGTTTTCCTTGTCGAAACGCAATTCCAACCAAATCGCATTCGTTCGTCTCACTTCCATTCACCCTCTACATTTGCCATCACTCCTTTGTATTGCATTTACATTCCCACCCGACACGGACCAGAAATAGATCAAAACTGGAAAGGGTCGTATCCCTGCTGTCGTAAAGAATCGGACTCGGCTTGATGCATATTTTTACTCCTAATATATGACTTGGATCCAACGGTGAAGTCAGCATGTATCCTCCTGAAACACCACGCGTTTTGATTAAGGTTCCACCGTCAAATTCTCTATACCCTCCGTCCCTAGCTCGCTCCTCCGTGTGCATGGAGATGAGCTCCAACCGCCGCGGCCGGACTCGAAATTGCCTCTTGAATGGGAAAGACCGACTGAGGGTGGGAACGGATAGGAGCGGTGGGGTCAAAGAAGATGGTGTGTGGAGGAGATTAAATTTTATGTAGGCTGAGCGAGTGTAAGAAGGGATGACTGGTATCCACGTGCGTGCGTGGGTGGGTTGCGATTGTGTCCCTATGGCGCGTAGGTGGACCGGTTGGTGAATGGAACATCACTAGATGCGAGTGAACTGAGGCAGATTCACGGCGTCTTCTTCACTCAGCAGAGGGAGTTCGAAGTGTTTGAGCGGATGAGACCGGAGGGAGCCGTGAATCCCCTCCTAACACCTTAGTTGCTAAAGGAATTACTCGAGCGTAGTAAAACTCGCAGTGGTGTAAGTGCAACACGTCATTAATCAATAACTCCTTGGAAAATGTCAAGAAGAGCACCATGCGCACTACCACGCAGAAATGGCGTGTTTTTTTTAAATATACACCGTTCATTTCATCTGACCGTAATTCTAATCCTGATGTCCCAAAAGCCTTCGAGTGTAATGTCCCGTAACTGATTCATACCATGCTAATAATTTCGGTTGGGTGATATGCATACATAAATATTATTTTAAGTTCAAACTTGCTCCTCATCTTCTCTAAGGCTTATCATTTTACTTTACTGTTTAATGATTTCCCTTGTTTAAATTTAAAAAGTGAAGGTTGAGATTAAAATCGTGGAAGAGCGCCATAATTAACTTCCTGTGTCTTTCTAAACTCCATAAAGGTTGTGGTTCTATTCTAAGACGGGTCATCGTCAGTATTTCAATCCTAGGATTGGTTTCATTGCAACCGAATCTACTACTGAAAGCAAAGCTGCACATTCATGGGAGAGTAATGTATTGGTTTCCCGTTGTCTTCCACATCGCAGTACTCCGGTTGATACCGTGAACTTAAATCTTGTCCGCAGCTGTGGCAGCTGATGCCGGGGCGGCCCACTCGGTCATCAGAAATGGTCATTGACTGCCCGAACCGGTAAGTATATACCGTTGGGCCACCAGTGCCTATTGTGAAACTGCTGCCTTACACCATGGGTTCAGGGTGGCTTTTAGTAGTAGTTGTCTCGTTTCGAAATACCATTATTGTGTTTTTTCTGTTAATGTGTGGTTTCCTCGTTCTGAAAAACCATTAACAAATTTTTTCTAAGCTGAAAAATTTTAACACGCCGGTCACGGGGTATTAACTAGCGACCTACAGCTCCAAAGGCAGACACGCTATCTCTGGTCTACCCTCGTCCCTGAAGAAAAGTTTACCTTTTTCATAGTGAGTTTTCAAACATCAAGTAATTATCCTTTAAATTGGGTCGGCACTACTAAGGATTTATTTCCACTGCTTGATGCCCGCAATATTTAACTGTCACACCAAGGAAATTTTGGATTTATCCATCCTATCTTTTACAAAACTAATACATCTGCGCAAATATATCTAATATAAAATGATATAATAGACATAATGATATATATAATGACATACTGAATTACCTAGTTCTATTAAATGTTTTTCTATGGACCTCTGCGGGGTAAAATTAGAGGCTAGTCTCCAAATTATGCCAGTTTAGTTCATTCTTAAATCAGTTTCAAAAAAATATCTCTTCCTCTGGGGTACCATGGATTTGGTATTTGTCCTATTAAGAAGAGAAAACCGGCGGAAACAATAGAATTTCTGTGATGACCACATTCCAAATAGCCAAAAATCACTAAAAATTCAAACATATGAACTATGTTTAATGTATTTTTCTTGCAAGAGAAGGCGAATTGTAAAATTATTAATAAAATGCAACCTTTTACACACGATATGTTAAAGTTTCAGGCTAGTTACTCAATTCTTTAATATTTTAATGAAAACAAGATGGCAGAGAAAAAATGATAGTCGCATCGGTTTTAATCGAGGATAGTTCTCAAAGCTCCCACTATTTTCATGTTTACGGTGTTTTGTGGCAGCGTTAGTTCCGCACATTTAGTAAAATTCGAAGGTCAGGGTCAAGTTTCGTGGGTCAAAACCTAATGTTCATACATGCTCAATAAAAATTATAAAAATCAAATTTCGAAGTGCTCGGGTTAAAATTTTTGGTTATCCTAAGCAGAAAATACCATTACATACAGACATGAGCACATTGACATCAATCGAAAAATGGTCAAAAATTGTGCAGGGGGCCAACAGGCATGAATTATCGATGTAATCCCTAAGTCTTATGTTATTCGTGAAAACCACACTTTCCCCTGCACTACGTATTGAAAAAGTAAAAATGCTATTATATAATGTGAAAGATAATGAATTAAAATACGCGAAAATTAGTGAAAACATATTGTGCAATACCACATCAAATACATGCATTACAGTATTGAGGTTATGAAAGCATAATTTATTTATAACAAAAAAAATTTACTCTGCCAATCTAACGTCTAATATTTGAATACTTTCATATGGTCGCAAATAGGCGGCAATCGGAACTGTTTTCATCATGCTCTATTTCATGAACGGTAACCTACATTAAATAAGAAAGTCCCGTGAGTTATTTAGTCCGGCGATGAGTCACAAAAAACTTAATCACATGCGCATAGTTTTTCAAGGCACGTAGGTACATACTTTCAAATGCCTCCAAACAATTCAGGAGTACCCCTCAAATGCCGGATCTGGATAAGATTTACGGAAGGAAGGGCTTGAGCGAGCATCTTAGTCGAGTTTGGGCCTTCATTATTCACTTCGTCAAGATCGTCATCACCATCATCAACATCCTTTCTCCACGGAGGAAATTGGAGTTTATTTTGACGCGCGAATGTTCCTGGGAATTTGAGGAGGATGAAGATTCAGAAGGAGCATTTTCCCGACAGCTTCGAGTGGAAACCACTCATCTAATGTAATCCAGTGGCTCTTGAGCAAAGATCAACGTTTTCCAGCAATGAAATTTTCAACGTGGATGTAAGCGAACAACGGAAAGCAAAATTAATGTCTCCGAAATTTTCGCTTATCATGTTCCACCATTAAAAATACCCCATCCCAAGTTACAGGATTATTTTTGTTATTCCATCAACATAAATTGATGAATTTGGGAGTAGTGGTCAATCAACACAGGTCATTGGAGAATCCATGGCTCATCATTTATTTGGCGAGCACACCAGACGTCCCCATTAGGATCATAAATTGAATTTTCATTCTCATTAAGAGAATCCAAAGGTGAAGTTCTAAATAGCTTCTTTAATAAATATAACAATCATATGACAAAAATTGCATTATCAAAAGTAAATTTACAAAAATTAAAGGGATATTTTCCAGTAGTACTGATTTAAGAAAATTTACATTTGAATTTTTTATTGATCTTCATTTTATTTCACTCCTTTAGTATTTCATAGTAGATTGAATAAAGTAAATATAAATAATTTTGAAAATTAGATTAAATTATAAGGGATGCAAAAACATATATAAGATACATCCCACCACTCCCTAGCTTTTCATTGTTTTTGAAATTTAAAGTATAGTAAAAGTAGAGTTAAACCCAATAAATACACAATAGTGAATGTTGTGGATAGGGAACAAAGCATATCCAGATGTACCCAGCTCCATCTGTAAAATTAGTTCAATCCTGCAATTGATTTTCTTTTTTAAAATTTCATAATCATGAAACACGGTTGAAAACTGATTACCGCCTTTTTTACCGCTCAAAATAGATATAAATTCCAAGAAAAGCGATCGTGAAGAGGAAAAGAATAATTTTTTTCAACACCTCACAAAAACATTGCGTATTTCCCGCACACCATTCCTTACAACATGCCTATCCAATCCATGATTTCAATGTATTAAATTAATGCCACGCGTCGACTCTCAAGTTGTCTCCCTACATTTATATATCTTTGAAATTCTTTTGTCCTTGTCACCCGCTCCACTGGTGCCAGCTTTCTCTGCGTGACTCGAGATTTCTGTTTGCCTTCTTTTCATCCACCTTCCCTCTTCTCTATCCCTCCCAAAAGAGTCTTATTCCTAAAATAATCCAACCTGCACCCTCCCGCATTCTTTTTAAGGACGCCTCTTCCAATTCCTTCCCCTTCTTTGGATACAGCACACTCTCCTTCCTCTCTTATTACCCAAAGACTAACCGACCCCCTCCACCTTATCCTCAGTTCCTCCCCGTCTGTTTCAAAACCCACCATCCGAAATCTTCCTTTTTTTTAATGCCTCGCGCTAAACCGCCTCCGCCGAATTACCGTCCGGATTGCGCGTTTTTCTCCTTCCCTGCCCCCTTGTCCTCTTGACTAATCTCTGTCAGGGGCACTCGCGTCGACTTCCGAAACTCCCCCATCCACCCCCGGAGTCTCCTTACCTTCCTTTCACCCATACAACTCCTCCTTAATCGTCTTCTCCTCTCACATCACACTGCAAAATCCTTTCGCCTTTCAAGGTCGCACATTTGCAATAAAAAATCATTATTTTTTTTTCGGATTGACTCTGAGGATCGCAATTTCTCGAAGGGCATTTTAAAAACAAATGGCTTCTCCGCGAGCAGCAGCTGCCAGGCAAAGATTAAAAATAATCTTTCACGGTGCTTATTTTAGGAAATGTGTCGGGAAAGATGATTTCACTTGAAAAAAAGAAATTGCATGGCATATTTCATTTTGTTGCGCACATCGGTAAATGCGCTGAAAATAAAGACCACTCCCGTGCGAACTCTGACCTATTCAGTTACCTTTCACGCAAAACAACTTGCCCCCATCTCATCACCGTGACGCACAAAAGAAAACAAGCTTCAGACAAGTCCCACTATCCTACAAGTCGTTCATTTTTTCCCGATTTCCAACCTACCACCACTATTGCTTTTGTCTACTTATTTAACCCACGCACGCCCATCAATCCGTGAGACCCCTTCCAAAGGCCCCAAACTTATCTTAAATGCGATCGATGGCGTTCATTTGTTAGGGGAGAAAGAGCGGTGGTTGGAAAAGTAGTGGGTGACCAATATTAGCCTATTACCATCGCGCCGCAGAAATGAATAGAGAAAAATACGGGGTAAGGGTTTTAGGGACTCAAGCATTCCATTGGACAATTAGCGTCGTCCCACACAGACTTCATTAAGTGCGCTTCTGCGTACGCTGTCTGCTGCGATTGAACCCGAGAGTTAAAATGAGTATTTTACCCAGAATTCAATCTCACAAGACCTTCTCTTCATCACCAGGTAATAACCACTTCAACTTTATCAAGTTCATCGCCTTTCAGGGAAAAGAGTGATAGTGTGTAGCGCCCCCTGCCTCTACGTCCCAGCGTATAAGGAGGCTGAAAAAGAGTAAATCATCAGACGAAAGACGTTCTTCCTTCATGGTTCTCCTTATTGCGTAATTTTATCCACCAACAAATAAATCATGGTAATAGGGAAAGATAAACCAATACGCTTCAATTAACGACCTGATTTTTACTTAGAAAAAATCAGCATCCCAAATATTCCTGCCAAAATATGTCGCTAAAAATATAAAATCTAGGTTTCGATATTGTCCGGTTACCTCTCGGAATTACTTTCCTGGCCGTTATTCTGCCAGCTGCCGTAAAACAAGGTTACAACAGGGTTCACATTTTACAGAGTTTAAAACGGGTTGAAGGTAAATGTGGATCTCAAGCTACACCTACATCCCGCCCTCCAAGCAATCTCGATGGAAGGTGGCAGGGAATGTTAGGTCATCAGCTATTTGCGTAATTTATGATTATTAGCACTGGGTGCATTTTATTTACAAGAGACTCAAATTGTCGTTCTTCGACTTCCCTTTTTTTGTGCTCCCGATTTGTGAAAGAGAGAGGAATTCTTACTTGTTTGTTAGTCAGTTTCCCTTAGCTTGTCATTGTGTCCCTACCTTTTAGTGTAATCCGAGGCTCAAATTATTCTCTCTGTGTCAACATCCAAGTTAAGTAATTTATATCTGTATAAAAGTTTAAGCAAAACTTTTTCGTAAACAGTTCCGCCATGAAACATCTGCGACATGAAATCACAGAGATATTCAAAGTTAATGAAATACAATAACTTTTCAAAATTTTATTCCACACTGAATATGAGTTATTTCCTAAATATTCTTTATTAAACTTACTACAGATTTTTAATCATACATTTTTTACAAAACCTCATAGGAAAATACAACGTTTACATAGTTCCTGTTTTGTTTAGAAATAGCCTACTTCGTCCCGATCTTTATTTCACGTTCCTTTAACTTTTCTAATCAGGAGTTCTGCAAGAAGTAAAAATTATCACGAGGTATACACAGACTGATTTCCCGGGAGGCTTTCAAAATGAAATTCCCATGTGAAGGAAGGAAAATTTCTCAGGTTTTATTCATATATGACGAAATTAAAGTAAAACAAACCCCGATCATCCACTTTAAGGCGGTTTAATGTGCGCACAGTTGGAGAGAGCATCTCCCGAATCTCTCAATTTCGAATTTCAGCTCCTTCCCAATCCAATACCCAGCTCGACTCACAACTCGCCCAGGACGGCCTTCGGAGTGATCGTCGTTAGGGGTCAAATCGGCTCCCACCCCAGCACCGCCCATGGAGTTGGCTTACCCACCTAGAGGAAAAGACTCTTCGTCGTCCCTCTTCTTCAGCGTTTTGACGTGGAGATGTCAGGTTCCAACGGTAGACATTTCGTCGAGGGATGTCAACCAACGTGGCCCAGCGGTGTGTTACCGCACGATAAGGCTGATTTGGACAAGCACCCTCCCCCAATCCGACCGACCCTTTCTTCTCCTGTCGTCCTTACTCCCCCTCTCTCTTCCTCTTTACTCTTCCCCCATATATCTCCAAATCCTGTGGTGCTAATGACTTGAGCAGACGTCGTCCTTCCACGCGATAAATTACAAAAACGTCAAAGAAATGCTCACCCTCCTTCCCTAACCCTCGTCCCAACATCCTTCTTCCCCTTCTCGCTACCCTCCACCACCCTTTTTTTGCGTGTCCTCCCTCCCCAACAGCCCACATACACACCTTCGACCCCAAAGACACGCCCCATTCCCTGGCAACAGCGTTTCCCCTCACTTTCTATCCCCTTCCTCCCATCTGCCAGCACTTTCCTTTCCCCACCGTTTGATTCCGACGTCGCTTAAAACTTACCCGTAGGGTCGGATTCGTTTTAAAGCGATTCGCCGTTCCAACTCCCACCGTTGCGAACGAATTGGTTCCACTGGAGCAGCAAAAACAAAAAGGCCGATCCGAAGTCCAGTCTACACGTTCCGAACGCACGACCGTAAGGGACTCATTCGGATGGCATTGGACACCGAACCGGACACACTCGTTAGTCTGCAGTTCTCAAATCCGTACCCTACCCGCATTTCAAAGGGAGGACCCTCGCCGGGAACGTGAACCGTGGGCGGGACAACGCTCCGTGGCTCGGAATTTTTGTTGTGGTTGTTGGGTTGGCCATCAGGATTGTTTGGTGCTGCATTATTTTTTCGTTAAACTCGTGCGACGAGGACGTGCTCGACGGAACGAACGATTCGATGGCCCTGGTTACCTCTCGACGATACTACTGCCTCGTCCACGCTCAATCAAGATAACCCTTTTTGAATGAGAGAGATTTGAGTGATTTCGTGTTGACGATCGACGGGCAGCCCGTATGATATTATACGCGTTTCTCCCACCTCGTCAAATCCATACAGATTTTCGAAGCCATTTTCAAGCGAGGTAAATCTCAGTCACGACATGTAGCCAATAATACAGCTCTGTTACCTTAACTGTGTATACGTCACGCGAAATAAAATACATGATATCGTTTTATGCTCGATTGCTGTTACAACACTGTGATGCTCAGAATATGCAACTGCTTTACGCTCATCGATGGTGTATATTAGCGGAGAAACTTTTACACAATGAGTTTCATTAGCGGTGGTTAGTTAGCTCATCAAAAGTGTATCTATGCAATGGATATGTTTTTAACTCAGGAGGATAAATAGATTTTCGACATTTGTGAACGTGATGCCCTACTATGTCCACTTCCACACGACAAATACGGAATTTAGAAGGAACCCTAAAACTTCAAAAAATTGTATGCCGTCACAAAATAGGCGCGAAAATAATTAGGTCTTCTAATACTTTGTGAACACGAAAAGGAAAAGTCACTCAACCGTGCATAAAATTGATTCTATAAATGTTAGTACATTTCCATTGAGCAAATCACTGTCTAATTTAATCTCCATTGCACATTTACCAGTGGGTGTATTCTGAGATTTAATTTGGGCATATTAATGGAATGCCAATGTCGAAGATTCCTTCTTTGGTCTAGTTCACGAAAGCCCAGACAAATTTCCTTTCGATTTTAAGAGATATCATCGATATTTATCCTCTTGGTTTTATATTTTTTTCATTGAAATTAGAAACAATCCCTAAAAAAAGTAATATCTGTAAGGTAAAGATGCACAAAAATAATACAATATGCATGTTTTATCGCAGAAATACCATCTACATCTACATCTACTTAATACCCCGCAAGCCGCCGCAAGGGCGTGTGGCGGGGGGTGTTAGGACACCACCCGTAATTTAGAAAAGAAAAAGAAAAAAAAACCGCATGCAATAACCACAAAATCATACATCCACAAAAAAAACATGGCATACATTCATGCATGAACACTTACACCCCACACACATGCAAACACTCAAACTACATCTTACATACACATGCACCTGAAAGTATACCCAACAGCTTTGCAGTGTTTCACTTTGCTCCGACTTGTAAATTCAATGTTTTCAATATTTCTAAAGTGACTTCGGTTTCTTACTGTTATGATTTCTGATTGTTCGGGGAAAGAATGAGTATTTGTACCGATCTGTCCTGGAATCTATCTCCCTTAGTTTATCTTTGCGGTCTGATCTACCTAAGTAGTGTGGGGCCATTATAATTCCTTCAGTGTCATAGTTAAACTCGTTTGTTCTGAACCTTTCTAAAAGTCTAAGCCTCGCTTGTTCTCTCCGCACTTCAAGTGGTTCCCAGCCTAAATCCCCTACGACATCTGTCACACTTGTGTTCTTATCATAACAATTTTTAACGAATCTACAGTAGTATAATATAAATTTTTTTAATACAAGGAGAACAGAAAAACAACTTAAAGAAAACATGGAACTTTTTAAAAATATTTCAATGGTAAAGAAAGTAAAAGGTCAATCGTATATTTAAGAGACAAAAAAACTGCAACCTAGAACCAGTTAATATGATATCACGTTCATATGAACTCGTTTAAATTTAAATGCGCTAAGACAATTCACTCCGTGGAAGGTAATCACCTGGACTGAGAAAAAGTGTCATTTAACATTCATTTAAAGTATATGAAGTTTTTTTACTATATTAAAGAACAACATACAACAACAACAGTTGGCGAGATATTGGACGGAGACAAAAGCTTCCAAAAGAGTACACGAAAGAGATCGCGATGTTCACAACTCAAGAGTGAAAACGGATTTGAATGCAACATTGAAGGGTAAATGTGCTGACATCCCCCAGGTTAATGGAATTCCTACGGATAATTGTAGCTACCTTTCGTAAACAACATTTGATTACTAACAAGTCCCTAATATGAAGACGGCTGAGCAAATGTTCGCACTATAGAGCACATGACTCAATATTGACTGAATAATGATATTAATTGATTGAATTCTGTCCAAAATTCGTTTCGATTGGATTGATGTGCATCTTGATTCATTTAAAATGACCTTAAATGAAAAATAATCTCAATTGCGACTTTGCGATATTTCCACAACAAATACAATATCCCTTCGCTATAAATAGGAAAGAGGCGGGGAACCCAAATTTTATAGGTAGAAATGATCCCAAATTTAAGGTAAAATGCCGGGCACAGAGAACAAATAAAAAAAAATTTCTTTCCTAAATAGAACAATTGTTGATTGGAACACCTTACCTGCAAAAATATTCGAGCCCTTTCCTTACAGAGTGTATACTTTTAAGAATAGATGTAAGGTATATACGTAATAATTTGATTGATGTGTGGTGTATTGTATTATATGTAATAGCTTATTTTTTTTAATTTATCTTTTTTTCTTGCTGATTAATGGTTGTAAATGGGATGGGGATTCGCTTGTTTTGTTAAAGAGATTTGTGTTTTGAAGTCTGATTTTATCTATTATCTTTTGCGATTATTTGGGACTTGTGTGCCACCTGACACTGTCTATCAGCACTTGCGTATATTTAATAATAATAATAAATTATCGAAGTCCATTTGCTAGTCATCAAATAGAGAGCGCATTTTAAAAAGGACAACAGAATGATCCCAGTTTATTTGGTACTTTTATTTTTGAACGCGATGCTGAACGTCATGCAGTTTCTACCTCAACACAATGATTAGGATTATGATGATTATAATGATTAGGACTCTATGAGTCCTAATCATTATAAAATCACAAATTTTTTTCGGAAACTCAACCATAAGAAAATTATTGTAAAAAAGTATTCTATTCTTCTATAGGAAACTGTACTATAGGTTTTAGAAAGCTCTACCATTTTATATATTGGCCTCGCGGGACATTTGACGCCCAACCAAGCCCATTTACTTTGCACGATATCGACAGATTTAGAAAGTTATGCAACTCAAGCTCTGCAACGCGTATGCACGTTATATTTGTGATTTTGAGACAATAATTAGGGACACATTCAATTGCAAAGTCGAATGCATAAGCTACTCATGGTCCTATAAAACTTTAATCGATCTTTTCTTCAAGAAGCCTGATAGTAAGAATGTCAATTCGATCCCTTCTATATTTCTTACCTTTAGGTCGAAGCAGCCCGCGCTTCATCCTTTTCTGGCCCAAAGTCCCTGCTGTTCTGCTCCGTATTACCAACGCTGCTCAATTTCATCCATTCTTTTATTCGCGCAGGCAGACGGAAGTTGGCCATCGCCGACAGAATACATGTATAGTGAATAGAAATGGAAATGACTATATCCGAAGAAAAGAAATGAGGTGAGTAAGAGAGATAGGAGACGCCTTCTCCGAAACTCTCTCAGGATTATAAATTCTCCCGTAACTTTAAATTAAAATTTCCTTCCGCAGCTTGTTTGACTTCTCGAGCTTTGCCATGACCTATCGGCTAATGTTGAATATCGAAAAGTGTTTTGCGCCGTGCGTCTAATGTAAAATGAATATCATAACTCTTTTTATTTTACGGCAATTTTGCAGTTAGGTATAGGAGAAATAACTTCATTCATACCCTTCAGTGCGTTGCGATTGGGGGTTCCAAAGCCTAATGTTTTTATGTTCTGTTATTTCATGGGCTATATCCTTTTTCTCGTTTCCTATAATTCCATAATTTTCATACTTTATCTTATTGGCGTATTCAACCCATATTTTTTCATAACCTACTGGTTCCTCAACTTCATCATCAGTCCTTCAATCCGAAGATTGATTTTCTGCAGTCCTTCATTCTTCCCTTACCCTTATCATTTCTCTTTTTAATCTGATAGCTCTTCTGTTCTACGTCTTCCTTCATGTGACCAATTTATTTGTTCTTTTGCTTTCCTGACGAAATCCTATCTATTTTCCCATAATAGATTCTTTATAAATCGTTGTCTCAAGGTGTGTTAGGTCCTTTGGTTCGATGATTCTTTTTTTCTCTATGGTGCTCTGCATGGTCATTGCCACTCCTATTCTCTGAATATTTCTTCGTTTCTAACTTTTCTGCCGATTTAATCTTCAGCATTTACCCCCAGGACTATGAAGGCCATTATCTTCTTTTGATCTATTTTTTCCTAAGGTCCATTCTTCTGATCCATACGATTCCACACTCCATATAAATGTTAACAAACACATCCTTTGTGTTTATAGACGAAACTTCTTTGAGCATAAGAGATGAAATTTCATCATAAAAGACTTCTGAGCTTGAATTATTCTTCATTTTATATCGGTAGACATTTTCCCACCTTATGGTACTTTCGAGATAGGATCATTCTTCCACCTATTCTATTGTCACTCCTGCCAGCGCAACATTAGCCTTACGTTTTTATCGTCTGTAAATTACGACTTCTGTTTTCTCCGTATTTATTACCCTTATATATTAACGCAAATTTTGATCAATTGTGTCCAAGGATGCTTGCAGGTCTTCTCGATTCTCTGTTATAATTTCGATCCCCTCCGCGAAGTGAAGCAATTTCATTTCTTCTCCGTTCACTCTAATTCCTTTGATGCCGATTCCTAGCGCTTCCAATATTTCTTCTTCTAAGAATATGTTGAATTGCTTCGGCTCGTCCCCATATCGCTTCTCTTTTAATACAAACGCTCCTCGATTAACCGTCACTACCAGCATGTATTTGACATTAACGCTTATCCTGGCATACTTAACTCCAGCTTCCATTGAAAATAAATTTATATTTCTCCACTTATAACTCCACGCTTACTATTCACCCCTCCATATGTTATCACGAATGTCGAGATTGGAAGTGAGAAATGGTTTAGGTCATGACCAAATGCAGCATGTAATTTACTAGGAATCATGTACAAAATATTCCCAGAAGGCTTCACATTTGTGTGAGAGTTGGTACGTGTATAACAGTCGATATATCGCTGTATCAAATATCTCTCACTCTATTTCCTCTCATCAGTTCCCACATTCACTCCGCCACAAAGGACGTAGCGCCATACGCAATCCTTCTACTCACGTCTCCCTCCCCCATCCATATCTCCCGCTTGCCGTCTTCTCCCCCTTCTCCGTTTCCAGTTTTCTCCCTCTCGGATGATTTCTCATATCTTAACCCCTCCGACCTTCTCTGTCCTTCACCATCTTTGCTCTTCTCTCGTGTTGCCCTTTGCCCGGGCTAAATTTGAAAAGTATGAGACCCAATATAAAAAGCTTCAATCAAGGTAGATTATGTTCAAGGAAGAACCGATGAATGGGCAAAAAATTGACACGAAAGGGAAATAAGTGCTCTAGGGTTTTTTAGAAAAAAAGATAGCGGCATACTTAACCATTAAGGAACATATATTAGTATTTTAGGTAGGAATTACTTTACGGCCGATGGCATAATAAGAGTGAAACATGCAAGTCCAATTCTATATATACAAGAGGGTCACCTTCGGGTATATAAGAAGATACCTTCTTTTAGAGAGACGGAAATTTCCCTCTGACACTCTTTAAACGTCAGTTCTCCCGTCGAAACATTCGCCATCAGAACAGACGAAGGCTAAAACACCACTTTCTTTAATATGCAATATTATAAGATATAAATGCGCATTTTTATATGCATTATTTTTGAATACCTAGGTTCACTATGACCTACATTCACACAAATATAGTTTGCCTGTCATTGTTTGTCCCCACTTGTCGATTAGCAGGTCAAATTGTAGATTTAATCGCTGATGAATGTCCATGCGCCTTCCCTCCTCCCGTCATTCTTCGTTTGCACCCGCCTGCCCGCTTCTCTGTCCACCATCCCCATCTGTCGAAACGTCCTCAAAAGCCTCCTATTGGCTCTCTGACGCGACAGACCATACAACGCACTGAACCCCCTCTCTATCCATCCAACCCTCTCAGACTCCCACGACCCCTCTTCCCCGACCCTCCATTCGCCCTACCTCCTCCCCCACCCCACGCCCCTCTATCCCTGCCCCAAGAATGGAATTAATTATCGCCTCTGGCCCCGGGGGTTGGCTTCTAAGCGCTGAAAGAGAGTCGGGGATGATGGCTGGGATGGAGGAGGGAAGTGGGACGTGGCGACTGTACGAGTGGGTGAGGGAGAGAAGGAGAGAGAGCGAGAGAGAGAAAGGCCTGCCATTCGGCTGGGGAAACAAGGCAGGGGCGTAGGAAAATGGAAACAAACAAACGTTAAAGAGACGGAGGACGACAAAGGGAGAGATGGGGGAAGGGAGATGTGGAGAGGAAGGAAAGAAGGGGATAAGAATGGGCAGGGAAATGTAGACGTGGTGGAGGAGGAAGCCCAGTGGCGTTGTCGGGAATAGCGGGACGCGTCTGCGACTCCGAAATCGTTGGGGAAAGCAAACCAGTCGTGGTGGAATGAGGTGAGCGCGTGGGTTCCTCGGGGCGTCGGCGGGAAGGAAGCGGAGGAACGAACGAAGGGACAAGCAATGGATGAAAGAGGATAAACGGGAAGGAAATGTATAATGGAGGATAGAGGAGTACGAAGGATGGAAGGAAAGAGAGTGGGAGATTGAGAGGAAGGGAGAGAAATGGGACCGGAGCAGGAAAGACTGGAAGTGAGCCGGGAACTTCTCTCCCCTGTTCGTTTATTCATCCCGAAAAGGGGAGGCGGATGTAGTGAAGTGGTGTGGAAGAACGGGAAATAGCAAGGAAGGTTCCGATGGAGGTAATGGCGGTAATTACTCCGGGTAATTTCTGGACACTAAAAAATTAGCTGTTAATTCCCTTTACTCGTATTGAGAGTGCTGGACTTATCATACAGTTATTCACTCAATCAATTTAGGGAGATTTAAACCCCTTGCTGTGTTCCCGCAATGTTCCTCTGAAAAAATACACTGTTTTTGTCATCTTGGTGCAACATGCCAACCCTTTTTTGCATTAGCTTTTACACTGTGTTTTTTTTGATTTGCCAGACGCTTTTCATTCATAAACATAACATTCAAATTAAATTCACCCGATCCGTTCGCCATTGCTGTGAAAGGTTAGAGAGCGTTACATGGTAATTAGAAAGCCTGGAACGGAGCCCAGTTTCCTCCGAGAATAATTCACCAAGGCGACTTAACGAGAACAAGACCTTGTGTGAATCAATCGTGAGATATTATTTTTAACTAAAAAGGAATTATCCTAGCCCAAGAGAACATCATCAAATGAAACCCCAACGACAAGGCAAGGGAAAAATTATGTTGAAGAAGCATACTAAGGGAAACATTTTACCTTATAAGGAGAATTTCTCCGGTTTAATCAAGTAATGAGGCTGTTTGAGCTCACTTTCCTATTTTTCCCTGCACAGAGTCTTTAATAACGCACGTAATTAACAATGAAATCTGAACATAACGTAAGGTTAGACTATTGAAACAACTCCGTAACTAAAACACTTGACACTTTCTCGCGAAAAACATAATATTTTGAGACAATTTCCATAAATTAATTTGTCAAAGTAACTAAATTCCACGTAATTATGGTTGCTTGATGGGTGAGATGACGATTAGAAGATAGAAAAATTAAATTTTTAGGCCTTATCTCATGCTGCGGAGAAAAGAAGAGAAATCGGATGAGGAGAGGGATAAGAGTTAGACAAAGAGAGAGAGATAGAAAGTGTGAGCGGGTGTTGGATTCTCTTCCACAAGGCACACGGCTTATCCCCCTGGATTCTTCTCGCGTTTCCATGACACCCGTCGTGTCCTTCAGATACCCACGGTGTGACGTCATTGCACTCTTTGGACGTCAGCAGTGCCCCACGTCCAGTTTTCCGTCCCACCGCGTCGCGGTGTTTCGGGTCCAGTTCGGCATGGCTTCCCCTCGGCCTATTTATCGCTACGCCAATTGCTGAAATACAAAGGATCTGCTCCTCAATTTGAGGGAGGGGGTGCTTACAGGAGATTAAATTGCGGCGAGAATGGAAAAGTCACCAACTGACTCAATCCACAATTAGTCGAAATAACCCGTGGCAAACAGACATCAGACAGACGGATGTTCAAAATGAACGTTTTCCGTTCTTTCCTAACTTGTTATTTCCTCGCGGCTATCGACGTGGCTCTTCAGCTTACGTCGTTTTGCAACACCAACGCAACGTCGATTTGAAGGATTCACGAAAAACGCAGTTGTTGGAGAAAAATTACCTGGCCATCTAACAGACGGATAGAAAAGACATCGAGCCTTTCATGAGGTAAATAAACCAGAAGAATATTCGGGTTAGTCTTAAAGAAGGTAGGATTCGTTAGACGGGATATGGGAAAATGTAATGAAAAATTGAGAGATATGCTAATTCTGGAGTTGAAAATTTCTTAGGGAAAATCCGCTGGAATTGTGTAAACTTTTTAGGAAAAATTAGTGAGCATGACGGGTTCGTTGGATGAAGTAGGTTGGGGCACCATTATTCACGAAGAATGAAAAAAAACAAGCAGACCCCACGGATAGTACAGGATACCTGAGTTTTTTCTCGCAATACCCCAAAAATTATCATGAAATCAAACATATATTCGACCAACGAGATGAAAAAGGAAGGTAGACACCCTGACCGACATATTCAATTTAACGTTTTTCCCTTACACGATACACAGTTACAGCAAAATGGAACCCAAGTACTCGAATGTATTAACTTAAATGTTTGCCCTTGCGACGGCTTGCTGGGTACTGCGTCGATGTAATGAGAGTGAGAAGAAGCGTTTCCTTAAACTCCTAAGGTTATCATAAGTAATCAGTGGCGAAACTATATTGATGACGTGGGAACTCTAGGCGAAAGGAAAAATTTAATCTTCGGATCGTAATAGATTGCTCGTATTTGACCTCCTTGCACGTAAACAGAATTTAGAGATTTGGGACCCCTTTTTAAAACCAAGTGGTTTCAGGATACCATATGACTTTTATATTAAATTTATTCATTTTTTCAATAATGAAGTACCATGTATAGGACTATCAATACCAAAACTCTTCGCACTAAGAAAAGTTGACCTATCCATTTTCTAAATTAAGAGCAGCTGTAAGTATATTGGTATTTCAAGATTATTCTGCTCGGCCTCTTAAAAATTACTCCATGTTTTTCCAGAAGAAGGAAGTCCTCAGTCCTTTAGGATGACAATTTATCAACCTTCCCCAACCACGGTCCGGTTAACACGGAAATAATGAAAGAGGGCAAAAAGAAGATAACCCAAAAGGATATATCACCATAGATACCACGAAATTTGATGAGGGCTAAACAAATATATCCTTATGGAATTGCAGAATCAAAAAAAGTCCAAGGAATTAATAGCGGAGACGGTGAAATACATAGACTATTCACTGCATTGGAAAACTGAGCAGATGGAAAAAATGAAAGAGAACGCCACTCGATCGCCAAGGCGAGTGTTGAGCTTTAAGGATTAATGTTCCGATATTCCGACTGATTCAAAATCCGCCCCAGAGCCCCATTCACCCCTCGGGGATTTTCTGATATGCGAGACCGACGGAGACCGTACGCAATATGTCGGGCAACCTTTACTATTGATTTTAAATTGTTTAATGTATGGTCTAACTAAACTATAAATCCTATGGGCTGATAGGCGTGTTACGGAAAAGCGGAAAAAATAAAGAAACAAGCTAAGTTGAAAGAAGATTTTGTGCAGTCATATAATGTTGATGGATTTACGTGGGTAATGATTTCATACGTCTCGGCGAGCCTAAAATTTAACTTTCATAATTGTCAGCTATCATTTGAAAAAATACTTCGGCCATACACATTTGTACACTTAATAAAACAGTCTAACGCCGAATGCTGATTTGATAGATAAGGGGTATAGTTCACGGTTCAGTATGCCCCAAGGAATGTGAAATCCACACATGTGGCATAAGAGATCTAGTTAATTTCCTGGAGTTGATTAAAGTTTCCGAAAACTACCTGAAACTGAACATGGGATTCTACAGTCAGTAATGGAAAACTTTACTTGCTTGGATAAATCGCTCGCAATCGGCCAATGACCGATACATTTATTTTTTAGATTGTTTTCATAGGCAAAAAAGAGATAGAGGGACAGATGTTCTCATAATAGATTTTCCATTTCCCTCTTCTCTATTTGTACTTTCATCCAATCTCCAGTTCTAAGACCATCTTGCAGAATTAGCATTTCCTTTGTAGAAGTATTTGTGGCCCGGGGGAACGGTGGAAAATTTTATTCATTTTTTAAAAGTTACCTCCGCTAAGAGTGGTTTCTTCTCTTAAAAGAGCCCCCGCTCACTCCCCATGCGAGAGGAGACTGAATTTATTCTAATCCTCTATTCACTCTTTTTTGTCCGATTGAAATTTGTGACCCCTATTAATCGCGAATGCATTTTATCTGCGCATTTATGCTATGGCGGATGACACTGTCAGGACCAGTCGTAAGCTCTATTTATCCTAAATCTCAGGAAGTATGATACATTATTTTATACTTCGTTGAAGGGGAAAATCAATCTCACCCAAAAGAAAGACAAACCCTGGAATACTTTGATTGCTTTCGGAAGGCAAAGGGGTGGCCGGTTTGTTTTGAGGGACTCTCAGGAATTAGAAATTACCCTGTCGCCGCCGGGGATGAAAATGGGATACAAAATATGTGACCCTCGACCAACTGGCAACCTCAGAATCTCCAATGCCAATTATTGATGAGACGTTTGAGTGGTGGTGAAATTACGGAAGGGTTCAGCTTGAATGGTGGTCTGAGCCAACAGCCTCTCCGATTCCCCCACAAGGGTGTATCCACGCCCTTCGTCTTCACGAGACCCAGTGAAGGAGGGAGGATCGTGGTGGAATTCAGGAGGGATGACAACGACCAGACCCCAGCGGGATCCAACCCACTCTATTTGCCGGCAAGGAAGGCATGCCGCCATACACCTTCCCCAAAACATTCCCACCGTCAGTAGCGTAAATTCTAGAGCATTGTACCTACCTCCCGGACCACAATACACAATTGGGAATCATTGATGGCACCGCTACTTGTGTCCAGGCTGAATCTTGCACTAGCGTTTGCATACTCACATAATGATCACACACTCTAGGCTGGTTTACGTAATCATTACGAAATCTAAGGAGTTTTAAGGATGCTGGTGATGCTTCATGCCATATGATAGCAACGAATGATTAACCCTAGAGCTCAAAGATAATTGTAAAATATTTTTCACTGGCGCTATTGAAATACAGCTTAATTTTTTTGATCGATTAATATTACAATTGATCTAATGATAAACGAGGACGCTTTCACCATGAGAATTAGGAATAGAATCAAAATATAATAAAGAAGATAGTATTTATTTTGGCTTAAAGAATATTTCGATAAAACCATAAGAAATGAAGGGTGGGCTTCAAGTCCCAGCATTCACAGTTGTCCTCTAATGCAATAGTAGCTGGCAAAAAGCAGGTACCTATATGATCCTATACGAAGAAAATGGATTGGGATAAGCATAAGGACGAACATTTGAGTAAATACTTTAACAAGGAAAACCTGACACTTGCGAGACTCAAACCCGGGACCTCGCAAATCATGTTTACTCTATCTACAAGCAAATGTTGCTCGAGGTGAATAACCTTAGTTTTATCTTCGTCCATTTGTATTTCATAAATTTTTCCACAACATCTACTTCTGATAATTTATTTTCATACATCGAGTAATTAGCGCCAGCCGTCTTCTTTCATCATCTCCCATATTATCAATCTACATGTATTTGGGTTGTATGTGGTTCACAGAGGGAGTTCGCTGGTTTCTTCCCTCACTACCTCCTTTTCCTACCGCTCTCTTTTTGAACGCGTGTCAAAGTACCGAGAAGAGGGTCGTTTAACTGAGATATTTTAGCTTATTTTATGTTCAAAGCTTTGTCGTTTGTTTTTTGGGACAATTTAATAAATTACATCCATATTTATGTTATTTTTATTGTGCCGTGCATAAAATCTAGGAAAATAAACAATTATTATATCAACCATACAAGAAACTCATGTTCATATTTGTACACGGACTGCATACTTCTACGTTTTATCCTGTTGGTGATCAGAAAGTGTATATATATATGCTATTAACGAGGATATGTAAATACTACTTTATGACAAGCGTATTGACACCTCACAGGTTATTAGTTAGTATCCTAGGTGAAAATAGAGTTGCACACACTTCCATCAATCAGCTAAGAACAAAGTAACGCATCGATACAAAAAAACCCTTCACGAGCGCCCCTATATGCGATAAGGTAGGGTTTGTGCGTCGCAAAATCCATCACAGCATAGGTGATTTCCTCAAGGATGGATTCACGGGCCGACAGCGAATTGGATCATTCACCGGTCTCCGACGTTGTCCGCTCCCGGACACTTGAGTATCCTCGCGCACACATCCTTCCACCTTTTTTGTAATCCTCTCAGGGCATTCAATATTAGAAAGGAGGTATAAAAAGTTCCTCTCGCACGCACACACCACTATATTCATATGTATTTATAAATATGTATATATATGTATATATACATATATATACAATTATATATATATATATAATGGGCTGACACAATATAACACAAATAGAATAGAATAGCAACATTTAAAAGGACACTAACACGGTAAATTGTTCGAGCTTTCGGCCCCCTCAGAGGCCTACTTCAAGAGAGACTGAAAATATGCTGTTTCTGTGGAGAGGGGAAAGAGGAGTGGGCAGGGAGGGGAGGTGTGGAGGGAATGCTGGGAGGGAAATTAAATATGGCGGTTAAGGGTGGGAATTTTGAAACACCGGAAAGCTAATATGTAGGCGGATTCACGAGTTCTCACCTCTATATTGGTGGCTGAATCAGGTAGGGATTCTAGGATGCTGAAAGCAAAACACTGGTCGAATGAAAGGTTGTGGGAATTGGCGTGTGAAGGGATAGGAAGAGAAGAGAGTGAGGCAGAATTGCAGGAGTACCGGTGATTATTCATTCGGATGGATAAGGGGGTAATACATTCGCCTATGTAAAAGGAAGTGCAATGTTTGCATGTTAAAAGATAAATAATATTTTTTGAGAGGCAATTAGCGTGGGAACGAGGTGAGGGGGCAATGAGGGGATGCATGGAGAGGGGGGTAGACATAATAAGACGACAGGTTTTACATCGGGGGCGGTTGCAAGTTGGGGAAATATTGGGAAATTTGTCACGGGGGGACGCCAAAGGGTTGGTGGATCTCAGAAGGTTTTTGAGATTGGCGGGTCGTCTGTATGCGATAGATGGGCATTGGGGTAGTAAGGATGAGGTCGCGTCATTGTCATGTAAAATTGGAAACAGTTCTTTAAGGAGGGTTTTCACAGTCTGTGTGATCCGGGGAAATAGGTGGTGCAAAGGTTGAGTTCTGCGTCAGATGTGGGCTTGTTATTATGTGGTGTGTGTGGTCGGGTGGAACGGTGGATTTTATTTTGTAGTAACTTTTCTGGGTAACCGCGTTTGAGGAGTGCAAGATGTAGATTGTCAAGGTATTTGTTGAGAGTGGCTGTGGTGTTGGTATATATACATATGTATGTGTATATATATATATATATATATATATATATATATATACGGTAAAGAGATAGGAACATATATAAAGGACGAACACAGGAGAGGTAGGGAAGGCGGAATCAGGCAAATCGCGAGCGTAAAAATATTTCCTTGACTGGGATTTGAACACCGGATCTTTCCACTTGCCGGGCGGATGCTCTAACCGCTTGCACTATTGAAATTTAACTTGAGATTTGCTGGTCTTATAGGAACCAAGTGCACCGATTATTTGGCCAAGAGATGGCGTCAAGGAGCTGTTTCACCCACCAAAGGAGGAATGCATGAGAGGAATGACAGTAGGTAAGCAGTCATACATTATAATGAAGGATAGAAAAAGTGCGTTTCGTGGCATGCATAACCAGAAGAAAGAGTATGAGCCACATTGGCCAAATACACGTTCGTGATTTGCCTTATTTGTTCGCCATATGGCGGGATTTCGTGGTTGAATCTATGGAAAGATCCAGCGTTCAAGCCACGGTCAAGGAAAATATTTTTATGCTTGTTATCTACTCGATTCCACCTTCCCCACCTCTCCTGTGCTCATCCTTTACATATGTTCCTGTCCCTTTTCCTTTTATCTATTTCCATGTGAATGTGTGTGTGTGTGTGTATATATATATACTAGTATATATATATATATATATATATATATATATATATATAATATACATATTCACATGTATATGTGTGTGTATGTGTATATATTATCTGGGTGGCCCAATCATTCAAACCGCCCGGGCTGAACCAAGCCCACTGAATGCATCAATTGGCTGCCTACATATCCCCCCCACCCCCTTGTTCATCTCCTATTGGTCCCTTTACCTCTCCTTCCCCCACCTCTCCCCCGCACATCCTCTCCGCTCTTCCCCGAGAACGCCATTCTGAAGACGACAGCCGTGCTGTCGAAACGTAAAATAACAAATTGTGAGTGTCCTTTCTTTGTGTCTCTATATTCTAAAAATCTACATCTGTGTTTTATATATTTGTGTGTCGCCGATGAGCGTTCCATTTCGAAGATATTTTATAATTGGCTGATATAGCCGATCAACTTTTTGTTCGCCTTCACCGTGTCGTCTGTTCCTGTCCGTCTGCCGTCGCATCGTCGCCGTGAGTGTTCTGTTCTCTTTCCTTCACCACTGTTTCCTTCCTTTTTTCTTAACTCCTTGTCATTTCCTGCCTTCCCAATGAATTACCCTAACCACTTTCAACTTTGGCTGCGCCAATTCCGCATAAATGCATATAAAGTAGCCCAATATGCTAGCCATTCCGAGTTCCTCACCTCATGTTTATCCCTAGGCATCATACCCAATGGTCTCGTCATCAAAATACCTCTTTCTGGGAACCCACCTAGCCTTCACCCACACTTACACACCGTCATATTTCAACAATCACGTGATCTCACGCGTGATGTTCTATCGCACTACCTCTCTCTTTTCAGTAAACATCGGTCCAATCTTCTGTCTCTAGCCAAAATTATATCCAATTCAGCCCCTCATTTAATTCCATCACTTAATCATATACTTTCCTCGGCACTTCGAAATCTCACTCGAAGACGTGAGGGCCTCCTGAAAAAGCTCTCTACCCTCACCCAGTCTTTCTTCCGCGTGGGACTTTCCCTGCCGCTTAAACAATCGCCGCCCCCACCCGCACCTCCACCCCTTTTTCTTTCAAAACCGGATCTAGCAACCCTTTACAACCTGCCATATCCTCCGTGCAAAGCACCCATTTTCTCCAGGCGTCAACCGAAAGAGTCCCCGACCCAGCACCCGACACCCGAAAACGGAAACAAAGTAGTGAACCTTTCGTCCGTGACCCTCGACAATAGCGAGCTTTCGCTACTAAGTAAAGGCCTCTCCTTCTCCCCCACCCCGAGAACCAACCACGTTAACATCATCACCGACACATTAAATTTCTGCCGAAATTTACGGTGGCATGCTCATTGGAAATCCCAGCCTTTCCCTTCGAACTCCCCCACCATTAACCCAGCACTTACCCGATTCCGTCCAGCCTCAGAAAACGAACCCAAACCACTCCCATCAAACCACCCAATTGAAATCTTTATCAATCTCCTTCTGACAAAGATTTCCGACAAAAAATTCATAGATTCCCTTAAGCCACCAGATAACCTTTCCCCCTCTGAGAGACAAGCTCTCAGACGTTTAACGTCAAATAAAGATATTATAATCACGACGGCGGACAAAGGGTCATCCGTTGTCGTGCTAAACAAAGTAGACTATAACGCCGAGGCATTGCGCCAATTAAATGACATTTCCTGCTATGCCCCCCTGCCCCAAGACCCAAACCCTTCTTATCAAAAGGATATTCTCTCTTTTCTTTCCAATTTCGGTCCCATAGAAGGTCTCTCCCCCACAGACATATCCATTCTTTCACCACTTAATCCTAAGACTCCCCATTTCTATTTGCTACCCAAAATACACAAAACCAATAACCCCGGACGCCCTATTGTCTCCAGCATCAACTCACCCACAAAACGAATCTCCGCATTAATAGACCACCACCTTCAACCGATAGCCACTTCACTCCCTTCTTACATTAAAGACTCGCACCACTTTCTGGAACGTCTACACTCAATCCCAATTCCGCACAACACAACCATTCTCATGGCCACGATAGACGTCACATCTCTGTACACCTCCATTCCCCACAAAGAAGGCTTAGAAGCCCTGAAACATTACCTCTCCCTACGATCCACACCACACACCCCATCAACAGATTTCCTCCTCGAATTAAGCCAAATCGTTCTTACCAAAAATGCTTTTCAATTCAATGACAAAATATATTTACAAATAAAAGGCACTGCAATGGGCACGCGTATGGCTCCTGCATACGCCAATCTTTTTATGGGTAAACTAGAACACGACTTTCTGCAACAACAAACCCTAAAACCACTTTTCTGGGCCCGCTATATCGATGATATTTTCCTCCTTTGGTCCCACGGACGCGAAACTTTATCCTCTTTCATTTCCTCTCTCAACTCCTCCTCCTCAGTATCATTCACTTCTTCTATATCCGACTCGAATACTATATTACCTTCCTAGACATCGATATTCACCTCCAAAACAATACGTTTCACACTTCAGTCCACATTAAACCAACCAATAAGCAACAATATATTCATTTCGACAGCTGCCATCCTCCTCACACAAAGCGCTCCATCCCATTCTCACTCTCTATCCGTGGCTTCCGTCTCTGCAACAACACCCCCTCCCAACAGAAATACTTGGACCAGCTGCATGAATCCCTCAGAAAATGTGGGTACCCTGAAAAACTGCTAAACAGTAAAATCCTCAAACCGTCAACACAATGCACTCCCCTCCCCAAACCAAACCGCCCAAAATGCCCTAATCTTATCACCACTTTCTTCCCCGGAACACACAAAATTAAACATCTAATCCGTGACCTCTTCCCAATTATCAATAACACTCAGTCCACATCACTTTTATTCCCACACTGTCCCTCTGTTTCATTTAAACGCCCGTCGAACCTGCGAGACATCTTTAAGTCCACAAATCCAACTTCAAGCACCCCCGTCTCTCCCCCGCCCCTATCCGCACCATGCAACCGCCCACGCTGCAAATGCTGTCATCTTTTAAGACCCTCCCCCTCACTCAGTACCAACTCCCAACCACTCGCCACCTGTACCTCAAAAAATATTATATATCGCCTCTCCTGTAACTTCTGCCCTGCCTTCTACGTGGGCGAATGCACGACCGCACTTTCCCTCCGCATGAATAACCACCGATATTCCACCAAATCTCCCACCTTTCTTAATTATCCCATCCCTACTCACACCGCTTCCCACAACCAATCTTTTGACGACTGCTTCTCTGTTTCGGTGATTGAAATCCTTCCCAAATCTGCGAGTATAATAGAGGTGAGAACCCGCGAGATGGCGCATATCTGGGTGGCCCAATCATTCAAACCGCCCGGGCTGAACCAAGCCCACTGAATGCATCAATTGGCTGCCTACATATCCCCCCCACCCCCTTGTTCATCTCCTATTGGTCCCTTTACCTCTCCTTCCCCCACCTCTCCCCCGCACATCCTCTCCGCTCTTCCCCGAGAACGCCATTCTGAAGACGACAGCCGTGCTGTCGAAACGTAAAATAACAAATTGTGAGTGTCCTTTCTTTGTGTCTCTATACTCTAAAAATCTACATCTGTGTTTTATATATATATATATATATATATATATATATATATATATATATATATATATATATATATATATATATACATACATACACACACAGTTTTGACCAAGAAAGTTTTGGGAATATATACGAGATATTCTCAAAACTTCTTTGGCACTTCCGAAGTGGTGGGTGGGACGTGGATTTACCCGGGGCGTTGGGGGATGATACCGAAGCAAGTCAAACACGATTGAGGGAGCGGGAGGAAGAGAATGGAACTCCGCGTCCCACATCTCGGGAGAGGGGTGAGTCGTCCCCCCAAAAGACGTGGGAGGATTTCGGAGCCCGTGCAGCCCACGCACACAGCCACACTCCCTCTGTATTTCCCTCCCTCCCGCGAGTGTGAGACAACCACCACAAACCCCGCCCTCGCCATCGCTCTTTCTCTCTCCCGCCCTCGTTCCATTCTATTCCCGGCGCCGACTCAACCGCCATTTCCTATTGTACCATTCTCGTCCCATTCACCTCCTCTCTCACCCACGAGCCTATTCCCTCAGTCTCTCTCCTTCAATCTCACCCTCTCGAGAGTCTTATCGTATCTTCCCAATCCCTCCAAACCCTTGGGTTCCTTCCACTCCTATTATTAGCCCTTCTCATTTCCTCCACCGCAGTCGTCCTTATTCCTTTCTCCCTTCCCACCACACAAACATCTCCTCCTCCTCTTCAACCCTTACCGCTTTTTTCCATTCCCTTAAACTATCGTTCTATTTCACTCGCCCATTCTCTCTCTCCCGCCCTCTCTTTCTTGAGAGCCAGTGTTGCTCCGCTCTGTATTGACGAAGCTTAACCGGCATTTTCTTTACTTCTCCTCTCGATCTTCTTTTTTCCCATTCCACTACCGCTTCCCTTTACGATACTCTGAAAGGAAAAATTTCAAACATTTTCGGCTCCCCCCAGCTTACTTACTAATTGCACGCCGAGGAGACTGAGGCCGCCGTATGCTCGGAGTAACTCGTCATTATTTCCTGAGAGTTACTGCCGGACGGGATGGGTGGTTCGAAGGAAGGAGACGCACGTGCCCGCAGCCGCAAGGCGAGCTTTAATCCAATCACTCGAGTTTCTTTTTGCTAATTTGCATTCCCACCAACAAAAAAATTTGTGTGAGTCTCTCGCCAAGGAGAGTTTCCGCACGCCAATGAATTGACGTAACGGGCCAATTAAAGACTTATGCTGCCACAGAAATTTCAATCCTCCATGTTCTCCAAATAATTCATATTCATGTTTAAAAGAAAGGCCCGCGAATTATTTTTAACTATTTATCCTAGAGTTTACTTCCTTTTTTTTATACTTCCATCTCTATCATGCGATGGAAATGTTTTGCGGAATCCACAGCATCCATTTACCCTTAACTAGTTTTATACATATACATACATATATATATATATATATATATATATATATATATATATATATATATATATATATATATATATATGATTTAAATGATTCAAAACTAAAAATCAATTTTTGAGTGAGTTTCTTATGTGCTGTGCTCCATGCTTTTGTTTACAAACATCATTTAAGTGATATAAATGAATAAATATATATAAAATATATCATTCCAAAAAAGAGTAAAATACTTCAGACAACGTCATGCGGAATAAGAACATATCATAACCACACTTACTTAACATCTTTAATCATTTACTGAAACTATGCATCATAAATAAAAATTAGTATAACAACATACTCTGAGGTACAAATGAATTTGGCTATAGAACAAAGCACATAAGTGCACGTATCATTGTTGTAATGGGCACTCTCTCTTTAAGCCGATTGTCTTTCAACTTAATTCTCCCTCCCTAAGCTCAAGTTACCCCGAGGATGTAGCGGCTGGGGAACGGAGAGGAGCTTGATAACTTCTGCCTCCACGGCAGCGAGGTGTGTGCCAGTCGAAGACTCGAGCGAATAATAACATGGTCCCGTAGCTTTCTTGCCGAAATATTGCCCACAATCGCGAGGGAATACTCCCCTCTGAGATCCCCTCACCATTCGACGCGAAATTGCGAAAGAGCAAACGTCACCGGCGGGAGAAAGGAGGAGCGACTCACTCTAAGTTGCCGAGGAAGTCAAAAGCCCATATCAGACGTGATGAGACGATTTTCTTTTGGGACTGACGACTTTTTGAGACCATGGAATTAGTTCGCAGTCAAAAATGGAGAAAATGAATGGATGCAACAATACACTACCACTCTTTATAACGCTGCATTACTAATAACCGAATGGAGTTTTGCTATGCTATTAAAAAATTAATGCTATTTTTTAAATAGAAAAAATAATGTCCATCGTAAATTTCAATGATTATGGCGTTTATGAAGCCACTTGTAAATTGAAGGATTAGAGCAATATGGTTGAATGCTCTTCAGTTTCCTTACTTTTTAGGTTCCTTTTTTAACTAAGTACCTGAGAAAAATTACGATTTACGTTCTTTTAAGTTCTCGCGATTATCAAGTAAATCCAAGTGTTTGAATATGAATTCAAGTCTTTTTCGACCTTTTCTCAATCAAATTGATAGCGGGATTTAGTATTGAATCAATGTGGAAACGAATGTAGAGATCGATCCGTGTTTTCATTGACAAACACTAAAATACAAAATAAAGTAAAGTTAAAAATGTGACACGGGTTTTCGTTATGATTGAAATAAGACAGGTCTATTTGGAATTAGCCGCACCATTGTTAAGGAGCAATATCATTTGCGCCAGAGTAATTCATAATAATGAATACAATACAGGATGAAAACTAGTTGGAAAAGCAACCATATGCATTTCAGAATAGTATATTACAATAAGGTTCTCCTTTTATATTATTGCAGCTACACAAATGATTAAGGTAATCAACATTGAGGGTACCGCATGCGTTTTCTATTTTCATTTACAAAGGCACTTAATCCCAGTAAAATCCTAGGGTTTAGGTTCACCAACAATATGCTTTATTCTTTTGTAGCAGCCATCAATCAAAAGACGTCTTTTTTAGTTCAATTTACTTAACGTGTTTTATATCTTTTCATTTCATGCCACAATGTTGAATATCCACGTGCATGACTATCTACACTGTAAATCATTAAACTAAAAGTATACAAAACTTAAATTCATTTCTATATAACCCATAATCAAACGAAATCATGAGACGAAAGTCGGAGCAAAAATTTTCTCTCAAGAACCACTGAAATAACAAAATTACAAGAAATAACACTTAATTCTACCGTGTAGGACAATTATGGATACGCCCGTTTGTTCTTAGAAACCAATAATATAGAATTTAGTAAAACAGTAGAAATTTAATATAGGAAGGGATGTGCAGAGCGCACCTGAGGTCAAATTAATTAAAACGTTAATTCTGATCACCCTCCGATCATCATATAAATCTACAACTGGAAATGAGTATTCCTATGCACTCGGTCCGAGAAATAAATACTTCAGAGAAGAATAAATACTATTAAAGTACTAAAAGAGTTAGCGGCTTAAATTGCGGCCATCTTAGGAGACAAATTCAACAAATCGATTTCGGAAGGCGTAGTTCCCCTGGAAAATATCTAACGTCACACCCATTTTTTAAAAGTAGTAACAAACAAGACCCCAGTAATTACCGACCAATTTCTTCGTCCTTCCGCTCCCATGAAAAACTAAAACATATCAATTTTAACAACTTAATGGCATTCCACGACAATCAAAACCTCATATCCAGCAAACATGATGTATTCAGAAAGGAAAGATCATGTGAAACGCCGTGGGGGCCTTTTATACACGATATTCTACAATCGGAGGAAAGGATCAAATTGAATAAAACAAAATCAATGAGAAAAAAGTAATCAGATTTTCTTGGATTTCATTTAAAACTTCGATAAAGTCCGACATGTCAAATTAATAAATAATATGAATACTATGCCGCAGGAAAGAGTTTGACTCCAATAGGTGAACCGTCCGTCGGATGGGACGTTAAGCTGCGGACCCCTTGGCGCCTTTCGTTAAGAGTAGGCTAATACCGACGCCGGGTTTCTCTCCACCCTTCATCCTTTCTTGTCCATCCCTAATGGCGCAAATTACCTCAGCTGTCGGTCGCCTTCCCTTAATACTACTACTACTCCAATACGAGAGCTAATTCCCACAAGTTCAAATACCTGAATGCATACCTCATTTCAGGGTGAGGGAACTAAGAAAATGATGCAACGAGCATGATGAATACAATTTTCGGGTACAATAAGAATAGTTGCGATAATTTAACGCTTTTCTATGATTTGCAAATACATTTAACCATGAAAAACTCCACGAGAGCGAATGGTAATGAACCTTCGGCCCCGTTTACATTTCTTCTCCAATAATTACTTTCGTTACTAAAGGGCCCCCAAGCCAGATATTGGATAGAGACTTATGGCTAACGCTTTTCATGGGTCATACTAAAAACTGGAGAAGTTGTAGAGAAATAAAGGTTGAAAACCAGACTATAGATTTCTAGACCAAGTTTTATTTTTGACTTCTGTTCACTATTGTTCCGCACCAAGTTCTTTCCAATTCTCTCACCCTTATCCCCCTCAAACCCCCTTCTAACCTCCCGCATCCAATAATCCCTTAAATTAGCCATCGCCCCCTTTCCTGATCCTTATCTCTGGGGACCATCAACCCCTTCCACCCACAGCCTTCACCTGTCCAGATCCCAAAGCGCTAATCCTCTGGGGACCCCTGCCCCCTTTCTTAGTTCTTCATCCATCTTCTTCTGTCTCCCTCGCATCCCATCACGCACCGTCTCCTCTTTTTTCCATTTCTCACATTGGCCTCTTCTTCAAGTCTAATTTTAACTCTCCGCACGTTCATATCTATGGACTTAAATTCTTACGCATATACTTGCATATATTAAATTTGAATTCATGGATTGTACCTCTGTACATATGGGCTTTCTGTTCTTATGCTTAAGTCTATTTTTGGTACGTAAAAAATTAATTAATTCACATCTTAACCTCGAAATCCACCAGGAGAACGTGAGGCAGAAGTTATAGGTCAGCAGCCATTAAAGTAATCATTGATTCATGAGTCGCAAATTATATTTCTTATCGTTATTGTTTCGATTGTGCCAGGTACTCAATTCCGCTCGTACTAACGCATGTAAAAAATATGTATGACTGTATGCGGGCCACGGTAAATTTTGGCATGATCCAGTAAAAAATATATCTTTACATTAACCATATACGTGATGATGAATTTGACTTTCTAGTTTGCAGATTATATTTAAGCAGTTGCAAAAATACGAGAGAATCTGCTCCGATTTCTATGGAATAAGTACGTTGGGAATATAATACGAGTATCAACAAAAAGAAAACTAAAATCGTCATGTTTAGAAGAGAGGAGTTGAAGAAAAAAGTCACAATTTGAGGAGTGAAAATAGAAAAAATGAAATCTTTCATCTATATGGGCAGCACTAGAGTTTGGGATTAAGGCATTTCGACCGACTTCAAGGCGTTCAAGACGCAACTAATATGATCAAAGTACCTAAGATTAAACACAAGGAAGCTGTTCGTCAAAATGTTACTATGGGGCATGGCCTTCTACTGATCAGGGACGTATAATATTGGATAAGTGGACGGGCAAAGATCAGTATTATTTTTAATGCATGAATGCACGAAGCTGAAGAGGAGGATGCTGAAGATTAAATGGAAAGACGAATTGAGGAACGAGGAAGTACTATATATGAAGAAGAGGAAAGAACAACAGGACAAACTCTATGGAAAAGAAGAACTGCATAGTTTGGACATTCAATGAAGCACAATGGACTAGTTAGAAAAACAATGGAAAGCAAAATTGAGGGGAAGATCCCTTTTTAACAGTGGATGAGAGAATTAATACTGAAGATAGAAGAATGAAGGCATGCAGTAAAACCAATCTTAAGATTGAAGCACCGAAAATGATGATGAAGGAAAAAACTTATTCTAGTATTCTATGTATTTCCAACATACATTGGTCGCTTGTATCATGCATATAAAATTCGGGAAATAGATGCTAGAACTAGCAGACTCAGGGACTCCTTCCCATAGACAATACAGGATAGCAACTGCAGGGTTATAGATAGCAAAACTTCCACTTGCGAGCCACAGCGTCTAGGTAATAACTATTTCTACTGAATTGCATGCTCTTTCACTAACCTCGTGTGTTTTGTTACCTTGTTTGCCTATGTTGCCCTGTTGCCCGCATGACTGCATTAGAATGCCATTACAAATGTAGTGCTCGTTATAGCATTCCTTGCTCTGCTTTATTTGTTTTTTAGTTTCTCTTCCATCCCTCGTCTCTCACTGCAGGGGGGGACCCTCCCACTGCCTGCAGCGTTGTGTCACATTCCCTGTGTCCTTGGGGAAGGAGACCATTGTACGTTGCATGTTCATGCGGTAGTTGAATTTCGCCTTATTACTTTTCAAATTCTAGCTTGTACAATATTGGACACATAATTACTACATTATAAGGTGCATTTGTTTGTTAGTTGATAGTATATGTATTTGCATGCGTGTACTTTGAAAGAGTTTTTCCATGAATATCTACGCCACTGTGAGCATAGGTTTTCATGGATGTGCTGATTATGCATGTGGTTTTGTCCCCTTTTAGGAGTGGTGACCTTACACCCCCCGCCACATGCCCTTGCGGCGACTTACGGGGTAATATGTAGGTATAGATCACATGGTCTCATTTCCCGTTTGTTTCCTCCACCATTACTCGTCTTAATTTTTCCACTCCATATAATTCCCTCGGAGGACCCCGACTTGCCCAAACCCTTTCATATTCAATTTTTCCTTCCCTTGGACCAATTTCGTGCTCAACTACCCCGAAACAATCGCCCACCCGACAACCTCTCACTAGGTATTTACCGGAGTAGAAAGACTTGTACCTGGCAGAAGGGAAAACGTTGAGAGGGGTGCGGGAAGGGGGAAACATGGAATATGGGGATTGCGAGGAAGGAGAGAAGTGGAAACGCGGTTGTCCTCGAAATGCGGGACTATGGAGCACGCATCAAACGAAATTAAAATATGAACCGAAAATACTCAAGCACTCGCCAGCTGGAATTAGTTTTTCCCAGAAATCTGCCCGAGCGGAGGGAAGGCAAGGGGAAAAATAAACGAATGAAACGTATTACAAATATTTCGCCGGACTCGTCAGTGGGGAGTAATATTTCACGTTCGCCACCGAACTTGATGCGGGTGGCAAAGTGGAAAAAGAAGTTTGGGATTGACGGATATTTTTACCAGCTTTCATGTTTCACAGCTTTCGCGAGAGAATCATAATAGGGTACGCTCCGGAAAAAGGCTTTTAATGGTCTGCACGACACAGGCATTGTCGGGGGTGAGGGAGGGTGAAGAGGACCTGGGGGATTATTTGCGAAATTATTAATGCCCTCTTGGATTCCCAGAAGTTCATAGAGAGGCGGTAAACATTAATCATTGCAGATAGCAATTCCATCCCGAACCCTCATAATTTTGGCCCAAGTGACGCAGGCCATTAAAACATCAGAATTTTCGCCACAAAGATCATTAAAAATCCGAAAATGAAAAAAAACATATTTAATTCCGCTGCATTTCACTTTGGGTAACCGAAGATGTATTTAAGAAGAGGAAGAGATATGCACACATATACACACATATTTATTTTTCCCGGAGACTAATAATGGGGGGGGGGAAGTCGTTTTGAATCGCGACGAGCTTCATACCCATAAAAGTATGGGTTAGAAAAATGAATTATCGTTATCTCCGTTCCCTGCGCCGTGTGTCAAATTTCCATAATTTGCTGACTCGCCGACGAGAGTTGACCGTCGGATCGAAAATTCGGAGAGCAACGAGTGGGCACGCGAATGATAAGCGGCTTTGTATTTGCATTCAAATCCGCCGATGAATGCACCGATCAGACTGGCTTTCACGTCATGCATTTGAGGGAACGAGAACGTGACGGAGCGACCCTGTGACCCTGGGCGGCCGCGTGATCAAAACTAGTAAGGGGGTAAGAGAGGAGATAAGTCGGTAATTTCGAGTTCAATGGAGACATGAACTGATAAAACCTCCGCAGCCGACGAAAAACTTAATCGGATCTACAGCGGTTTTTGGTAATGTAAATATGTCCTCTCAATCCCCGTAAATTAACAAATTTGCTATTATTAATTGATGACAAATTAATTTATTTTTCAATTAGTACTTTGACTTCACACGTTTTTCCAGTTCAGTGCCGTGGAATTAGTTTATTTTTTTCCCGTGCTGTAAAGAGCGCGCTCAAAACTGTACGAAGGAACAAAATAGAATCTTTGTGTCTACGACTAATTGCATGAATAACCAAAGGAGGCATAGGGACATAATTTATGACCATTGGGTGGGTCACGGGTCATGGAGGAAGTCGGTAGGCATGCTCTTTTATAAAGGTATTTATTCCTCTACGGAGCCTGAACAATTCATCGCGCACCCTTGTCCCAACACCACTACCCAGAGCACATGTGCGCCCCCTCCCTTTGGAGGAGTAGGAAAGGACCCCTTTATTCTTCCACCTCAATCGCGAGAGGTCCGAGGACATGCGGGCGGTGGGACCGCGAGAGGAAAGGGATAGCCTCCAAACCCAAGTTGTATCCTTTCGATTTCGACCCACATTGTGTCGCTGGGTTGCCACTATCACCCCCTCTCTGTCTCCCTCTGGGTCCTGTCTCTTCGCCCTCCCTTTCGACCGAAAGATTTGAAAGAAGAATTGGGACGGAAGGTACACGGGGCCCTTAGGATATGTGTGAGGGAGACAGGAGGTCCTTGGGGGCCGGTGGGTTAGGAAAGGGCTAATGATGAGTTCCCGAGTCCCACCGTCTATGATTACATGGCTCGGAGGGGAGGCGGGGGGTATAATGTCCGCTCCCAGAATTCAATGCTCGGGCTCCGGTTCGGCCCTAATGTCGTACGTCCGATGTGTACTTTTGCGTCTTCAAATAGCTTCTCCAGAGGGGTCCTCAAACCTTTATGTTGATAGCAACTTTACGATTTTTAAGGAATTTAGAGCAGCTTACGACGAGAGTCTATGTAAATTCTCTCTCGTTGACAAAATGATTTAGGTCTCATGAAAACAAAGAGTGTAAATGGCAGCCATCCCATGACCTTGAAAATAAACTGCCTTCTTCACCAGCATAACAGAGAGATATGTAAAATCGCCGGAAATACTTGGAGCTGATAACAACTGCTGAGAAGCTCTGTCTAGAATAGTTTCTTGAATCCGTTATTTATTTATTATTTTTCAACTTTGAATATTAGTAATCGAAAAGGTGACTCTCATTGGTTGTTTAACGCTAAATCTACATATTAAAATTTAAAACTCGCGAAGGACCAAATAGCACCTGGTGCTGCAAGTTCAAGATGCATGGCAGTACGATTCGTTCAAAATGTTTTTTTGGGGAAAAATTAAGTTCAGATTCTAGTTCAGGATCATTAATAAAACAATTCAACGCTAGATTGTAATTGCTAAAAATACTTGGAGGAAACAGGATCATGATCGATTTCGATCAATATTAACTATTAGTTTTAGCCCTACTTTTTATTCCAATCCAGGCTGACAGTATAGAAAAAGAGTCATATCAATGTAACTATAACTATAACGTATGTATGCACTCACAAAAGACAGGGGACCGAGGTAGTGGGGAATAGAGGGGAAGACCGGAAAGGGTGGAATTGATAAAAATATCTAAGAGAGTTGTATATGACTCAAAACGGTTCCGATCGAATACTGCCTCCCCGCAAAAAGGGTCCACTAAAAAAACCAATACGTACTTCTGGTAGGACAACAGGAAGTAGACTCCACTACTGGCACTGGCCTGTAGAAGTAGACTCCACTACTGGCACATTCTTAAATACACTTTCTTCTCCCATGTAATTTGCGACCGTAACAAAACCAAAAAACTGCAGCAAATCTGTTCGGAAAACCTAATTATGTGATCTTCCAAGGCCAATCGAATCACATTCTCCCGCAATTCCATTAAAAGAGGCTGTATACTGTCGCTTCCCATACATGCCCCATGTGGTATTCCGGTATAACGTAGATATAAAGTAGTTATCTCAACTATTTTCTTATCTTATCCCCATAATTTGGCCACAAATAAGTAATTGAACTTATTCAATTGTTTCTGGCTCAACCTTGTGGAAATTCATGTTAATGAAATTAAAAATACAAAGTAACTTTCCACTGTTCTTTATTAGCGTACGACCGGTTTCAACGCTCTGATGATGACGCTTGAGCGTTGAAACCGTTCGTACGCTAATAAAGAACAGTGGAAAGTTACTTTGTATTTTTAATTTCATTAAGTAATTGAACTTATAAAATGAATCTATCCGCATTAAATTACGTGAATGAGTTCAACCTACGGTTGAATATTCTTCTCTCAAATGACTCCGAATCCAGGCCTGATTTTCGGGGTGGTATCATTCATAGTAGTAGTAGTTTTAAGGGAGGTGGCCCTGGTTATTTGCGCCATTAGGAATGGATGGGAAGAAGGAGAGGTTCAGAGTAACCCGGTTTCGTCATTAGCCTATTCATAATGAAAGGCGCCAAGGGGTCCGCAGTTTACGATAGCATCCCATCCGACGGACGGCGTATTTTCTCAAAGTACTCTCCACAAAATACCTTAGTAGGGATCGGAATATAACTTAAAATATCTACTACTCCACGGTTCGAGACCGGGCCCGCTGAATTAGAAGCCTTACTTTAGCCAACGCACCTTCCCGATTTCCTAGCATTACTCATTTGATGATAACAATTTTTAATAAATTGTAGCATATTAAGTAGCTCCTTTTCCAGGATTAAAAAATAATTGGTTATGAATGTGTGCAATACTTTATAGGGAGTAGCCGATATTATACATTTATGCCAATTTATTTTTTCATTTCATTAATTTTCGTTGATTATCGTTTACCAAGCGGCCTACTTGAAATAAGCGTTGGTCTTTTGAACAAAAAATAGCAAATTAAACTAAAAACACTCAATTCCTAGGTTGAAGAATATCCACTTGGATGGGAACTCGACCTCTGAATAGCAGGCGATTCACGTCCCAACTGCTTCTCAGTGAGGCGAAAAACACGAGTGTAAAATTTAAATGCTATTTTTTTCCACCAAAGAATTTCTTCAATAAATGTCAGCCATCAATAAACGCGTCATGAATTTAGTGACCTGGGTCATTAGAACGTAGTCCTACAGCAATTATTTTATTAGCTGTGGCACTGTGAAATAGGGAACGAATCTCAAGTCCTACGAATACTCGAATCGAGTACTCAGTCCATTGTGACATCCGTGCGAGAAAACCTGTTCAAACGCTATGAAAGTATTGTATTGAAACCAACGGGAGTGGAAATTCGAAAAGAAATTTCTATCCTGGAGAATAATTCAATAAATTAGTGTCTTCCTTCTTTTGTAACCTTTGTAATATGGAGCTGAGTCTTTCGGTCTGTACCAATAATTAACATAGGTAAAATCTATAAGTGTTCCCAGGCTAAAATTTAATTATGCCCCATATTGTATTATGATTTTTTAAATTGTGTAAATTAATTAGTAGCGGTAGGTAATTGAAATTTACTTTGTGTTCATTATGTTTTCTGCGGTGCGCGTAACTCCAAAGTGATGACGGAGAGTTTATTTCCCCTGTAAAAACAGTGCTCCAGCTCCCCAGGTAATTAAAAAGTTTCATATGCTAGATGCACCCTGCATGCAGGCCGCAGAAAATATATATTCTGATCGCACAGACAAAATCCAATTGAACACCCGTCATATTTTTCCAGAGTCAGAGCCTGAAAGAAAAAATCACAACTTAATAATTAAAGATGTTCGAATATATTCTCAAATCGTCAATTTTCCAGTAAACAAATCTCATTTTTTTATTTTAGATGTGTGATTAAACGTATTATGTAACACCAAGGCCTATGATCTAGGATCTCACTCAGTTGGAAAAAACCGAAGGTTAAAATTGAAATCACTGATCCGATGTAGAGATGATTTAAGTGGCTTAGAAAATGTGAGGTAAGGAGAAGAATGTTTAATGAGTAAAGAGGAACCTTAGATCGAAGCAGCAGTACAGTGAAGGAGAACGTGAAAGGTGAACGTTGTGAAAGGAGACAAAGGAATAAACGGTGGAGCAGATATGATCCATTTTCTGTAGTTAAGACCAGTTTCTAAAAAATACTAATAGAACCATAACCCACTAATCGATGCATATATTTTAGGTAACTAATCTTTGCATTACTGTCTGAAAAGTCGCCGAAAAAGTTCAATTAATATTTAAATCGATAGCTTTTCAACAAAATTCAGCGTAAGATGCAATAAGTTTTAGTACTCATCGCAATTAGGAACGTGAATTTCATATGTTTCGGAAAATCTTTTGTTTTTAACATTAAAAGGACAATTTTCAAACTTTTTGGAAAAGAAGTGACCATGTGTATAGTAATAATTATTATATTTCCAATTAATATAAACAGAAGTTCTCGATTACATCTTGATTATATGATGATAAAGATTTTAAACTTTTATATAAAATTTATCTCTATAAAAATATGTGATATTAAGTGATGCATTACTTTTATTTGCAGTCTGCCACCAGTAATAATTATCAGTATCTATTAATACAAAATATGGTTTTCAAAAGCTCTATCCCTTGTCTAACGTCTTGAATTATCGACTGGCTTCTTAATTTCAGCCGCTTTTTCTTGTTCATTACCGACTCCTTTCCATTACGTATTTTCTTCAGGTAGACGGTACAACTTAAACAAGTCAACTATTCTGCCTCTACCACTCCGAAACACTGTTTTTTTGGCTTGAGATTGTCAATAACATTAAATCCGTGGATCAACGTGGCAATCTGCGCACACCGACCGCTAGGTTGTCTAGAAAGGCACGATTCTGCACCAGGCATAACGCACGCAATTGTCTATTCCTAAAAAGGTTGACTTTGAAGATAAATCACAATCTAGGCTACAAAAAAATTTTTATAAACAGCTTTCAATGAATTTCAATTAACTACTCTACGTGAGCAAGGAAATTTACAATAAGGTTACGAGACTATGAGAGTTGCAAATTATAAAAACTAAAATCTAAAATATCGAGCCTAAAATAATATTTCCCGAGTAGCCTCATCTATAGTTTCTCTGATCGCTTATCTTTTATGAAGAAAAATAAAATTTTAACCAATCGATTCTAAAGATTATCACTATAACATTTGCAAATGCTCCCGTTAAATTTGACAAAGCAAAATTGAAATAACTGTTTTTTTTTAAAGACCATATTTTATTGAAACGCTTCGAAACTTATGCCATCGTTTTTAAGCAGTGGGTTCAAAGCAGAAATGAACCCATCTAGTACTTCTTAAAGTTTTCGCTCCATTATTTCGAAAAGTATTGCTGCCAAATGCTCTTATCTGTACTCAGTAAGGTTAATTGCGCTTATATATTTAAATTTTTTAGCACTGTGTTTCTTGCTTATCAGCAAATTCAAGTTCTTTGACAATTCTTTGGGATGATTTACAAAATGTCCACTTATATAAATGATATTCTCATAGTCCGGGGGCGTTCCCTCTTTTGCAATTTCCAATAGTCCAACCGTATTTTTCACAAAAGAGAGACGACAAAAACAGAAATAAGAACCATTGATTAAAAGGCTCTTTTGTTTGTGGCAATACTGCAGCGCATTTTCACTGGAATGAACCCGAGCAAGGGAATAAGCCTCTTACATCCATTCCGATTTCTCAATTCACCTTTAGGTCATCAAAAGTCTTGTTACTCATAATCCATCATTTATTTTCCTCCGAAATTTCTCTCTTCTGTCATCCCTTCTGTAATGATGCTCAATGGTCTTTTGAGTCTCACAATATGTGCAATTAGTTTTTCTCATTATTCAATACCTCCCATTTAATCTCTACTAACTAACTGGTGTGCTTTTTAAAAGTTCATCTTATACAGCCATCCTTCCTTAATCGCATTTTTATATTTCAGTGGCATTTATCACCTCGAAAATTTGGAGACGTGATAACAAAATAACACATAAAATACGACTCATATAAAAAAAACATGCCTATGGGCCCTGCCGCCATATTCATCGGTTTTTGTATATTTTCTTCTCAAAAGTTTTTGTTGCGTTTGATGAGTCAAATTATTGCGACAAAAAGATTTAGTGTGCGTGTGTGTATTTCTCGTATTCCTCGTCCCCAGAAGGCCCAGTAGTAAGCCCAACGGTGTGTTAAATTCACATATCTGGTTGGGGGGCCAGTTACTTTCCCTTTGCCGGTCATAGTCTCCAAGGAAGACATGGTACCCGAAAAGTCACACAGGTTCTTTGGAGCTGAGGGTGCCCAGAGAGGCTTGCCCGGGAATCGAAACCGAGCCATCCGGCCAGCAGTCCAACCCCTGGACTACTGTTTCCATGCATATATATATATTTACATATATATTTATGCATATATATTAATGCATATTTATATATTATTATGTATATATTATTTATACATTTACACATATTGTTTATATATATATATATATATATATATATATATATATATATATATATATATATATATATATATATATATACATTCAAACACGAAATCCCGCCAAACGGCGAATAAATACTCATATATACAGAAACAGATATAAGGAAAAGGGATAGGAACACATATAAAGGACGAACACAATAGAGGTGGGGAAGGCGGAATCGAACGGATCACAAGAGTAAAAATATCTCCTCAACCGGGACTCGAACACCGGATCTTTCCACTTGCCGGGCGGATGCTCTTAACCACTTGAGCTATCGAGGATAGTCAATTTACCCTGAGATCCGTGGGTCTAATATGTCGCCAAGCGCCCCGATTCTTTCAGCCAAGAGATGGCGTCAGGGGGCTGTTTCACCCACCAAAGGAGAAATAGACAATACACAAGGAAAGGAAAGGACAGTGGGTTAGAATTCATACAACATCATACAGGAAAGGAACAGTGCGTTTCGTGGCACGCATAGCCAGAAGAAAGAGATGAGCCACATTGGCCAAATACACATTCAAACACGAAATCCCGCCAAACGGCGAATAAATACTCATATATACAGAAACATATATAAGGAAAAGGGATAGGAACACATATAAAGGACGAACACAATAGAGGTGGGGAAGGCGGAATCGAACGGATCACAAGAGTAAAAATATTAAGAGCATCCGCCCGGCAAGTGGAAAGATCCGGTGTTCGAGTCCCGGTTGAGGAAATATTTTTACTCTTGTGATCCGTTCGATTCCGCCTTCCCCACCTCTATTGTGTTCGTCCTTTATATGTGTTCCTATCCCTTTTCCTTATATCTGTTTCTGTATATATGAGTATTTATTCGCCGTTTGGCGGGATTTCGTGTTTGAATGTGTATTTGGCCAATGTGGCTCATCTCTTTCTTCTGGCTATGCGTGCCACGAAACGCACTGTTCCTTTCCTGTATGATGTTGTATGAATTCTAACCCACTGTCCTTTCCTTTCCTTGTGTATTGTCTATTTCTCCTTTGGTGGGTGAAACAGGCCCCTGACGCCATCTCTTGGCTGAAAGAATCGGGGCGCTTGGCGACATATTAGACCCACGGATCTCAGGGTAAATTGACTATCCTCGATAGCTGCCTCGATAGCAGGACGTGCCTGTGTTCACCGAGTGTCTAAAATTCGCCGGCGTCCGAGGCTTCGGCCGCCGGGGTTTGGAGAGCGGCACTGCCGGAGTCTCTCGGAAATCGAGGTTCCGATCGTGTTTTGTTTCGAGCGGCGGTTGACCGCCTAGTTCATCAAGAAGCGTGCAGTTTGACTCTCGACTTCTTCCGCCGGAAAGGCCGTACTTTTGTTTTGTTTACTGGATCAAGACTGACCTTGACTCCTGGTGTAGAGCTTAGGCTCCTTTTTATTTGCTACCGCCGGGTGCGTGTGGCGGGGAGGGAGCGTTCGTGAGTGTTTTTTTTTCTTTCTTTCCTTCTTGGAGTGCTTTCAGTGCGCTCTTCTTCTTTTCTTGGCGCTGGCGTGCTCCATTTGATTTCTTTCAAAATGGTCGTACGTCGCGTAAACACGCTCGCCTTGCAAGTTGATGAAAAGGCGAAGCCCCCTACTCCGTTGGAGGTCCACCTCTTTACACTAGAGTCGCTGGGCCTCACACCCGAAGAGATTGTGGCGATCCAATTTGGATATAACCGCCATTTGGTATTCCTGAAGTTGGCAACTGAAGCTACTATGAAGAGGATTCTGGATAATATCCCACGAAAACTACCGTTTCCATCCAAAATTGATCCGAGGACGACGATTACCATTGACGAGACCTCCGGTAGCCCTTGTAATGTCAGGGTTCTATGTCTCCCCGTGGAGACCCCATTGGAAGATATAACAGGCGAGCTTCAACGTTTTGGAAAAATCCATCGCTCGTGGGAGAACAGGTGGGAGGGCGACAAATTGGCACGCGTGTTGACAGGTACGAGAGTGGTGCGGATGACGGTCGAAAGAAATATCCCCTCGTACCTCCACATCGGCGGCAACCGGGCCATCATCATCTACGAGGGTCAGCGCCGCACCTGCGCCCGTTGCAACCAAGAAGGCCACGAGCGCAAGACCTGCCCTCGGAACCAGGGAGGGAAGAGCTATGCGGAGGCAATGTTTTTGGCCTCCAATCCGAACACCGCCGAAGAGATAGATGAGCCCGAGATGGCTGTGGAGGAGAGGGCGCGGTCCCTGATACTTATCGAGGGTGCGCCCCCAGCTGTTCCCGCCGAACCCCCGCATCCCCCTCCACTCGGAGGGAAATTTCAGAGGGAACGAAAGTCGTCAACGGAAGAAAGGGATCCGAAGAAGAAGAGGACGGACGACATTGCACTGCTGATTTCGAGCATTGATCAAGCTGTGGTCCCTACCAGCTCGGATACACACTCACGACCACCAGCCCCTATCTCCGTGACCCCGTCAAAAGAGGACAGATCATCCTGCGTCCTTCCTTTCTCTGGCCACGCCAACGATGCGTTCTTCCCGCAATCCTTGCTTCACGGGCTTCCAACTCCCCGAGAATCACGGGTGACAGCGGGGGAGGATGTATCCGATTACGACTGTCCCCCTTCCTCAACGGCGGGCCCCTCGATTACGGTGTCTCGGAAAATCAAGAAAGTATCACCGGCCGCGGAAGTTGACACATGTACCAGCAAAACCTTGTCGACGTCAACAATCCCAGACATTCCATCCTCATTCTCCTTTGAGGACAGCCAAGGTGTCGACGATCTTCCCAGGGCTCCTCTAGAGGCGGACCAATTCGACCGATCTCCTCTAATTTCTCCCGATGGGGCCCCTTCGGCAGAAGACCACCAGTCCGCCACCCCGCCCCCCCCTGAGGCCACCTCCTGGGCTGGGACGGCCCACAGCTCTGCTCGCTCGAACAGGGCCCCCCGTGGAATGCCGCCGAGTAACCAGCTCTTCGTAGAGACCACGGCTGGGTCTTCCTCTTCGGACGAGGTCGGAAGGGAGGTATGCGGTGACAACTCGAGACCTCGATCGTCGACCCGTCGGACGAAGCGTCCCGGGAAGCGGCGAAGCACTCGTCGCCCGGGTTCGAGCCGCGACCGAAGCGACGTAAGCCATGACCAGGACTCTGGTAAGTGATGTCCGGTGCCCATAGCTGTCCTCTCATTCCACCAATGAATATTATTTCGCTTAATATTGCTGGCGTTTATAGCGCTTTAAAAATTGCAGTCCTCCAACGTTTTTTCCGCGACCTTAGGGCTGATGTAATCCTCCTTCAAGAGGTAAAGGAGGACATAGTCTGGGATGCGAACATCTTTCAGGCTATCGGCAATTTCGCCGAAAGTCATTCTGGCACCACCACCCTAGTCCGAAATGGCATTCCGTTCTCTCATGTTCGCCGCCACCCCTCGGGCCGAATAACGTCCGTTATCGTGAATGGTATCCATATCACAAACCTTTACGCTCCCTCCGGTGAGCGCGCGAGGGCAGAGCGCGAAACATATTTCAATGAACTTCTCCTCCCCTACCTGTATTCCTTCTCGGGGAAGGCCATATTGGGCGGAGATTTTAACACTATCTACCGCCGAGAGGATAGTGCCTCGAACAGGGATAACGTGACATACTATCCAAGCCGGGCGCTCTCACTGATGCTCGACTCCATTGGAGCGATTGACGCAGTGCGTTCTTATTGCGCCGGTCCCGCCCCTTTCACGCGATCAGGGCCTAACTCTCGGACGCGGATTGACTACCTCTTCGTCTCGACATCCCTAAAGAATGATGTCCAGACAGTGGACACCCTCCCGGTGTCCTTCTCTGATCACTGCGCAGTGATCATGAGAGTTACGTGCCCGGACACAACCCCGGGCGCGCACGTCCACCGCTGCGGCTCCGTGTGGCGCATGGACCTCCGCGTGTTGGAGGACGCGACTCGTCGTGATTCTATCCGCACCCGGGTGTGTGCACTGATCGCGGCACTCCGCCCCGGTGCAAACCTCGCTCTATGGTGGGACGAGGTTTTCAAACCCCGCATTGTCACCCACATCAAAAGGCAAACTTTCGAGTGGCGTAGGGAAAAGAACTACACCATCTCTTTCTACCGCCGAGCGCTGGAAGAGCTCCTGCGTAAGGATGTGGCGCCGGAGGGTTTCCACGCCCAAGTGTCGTCCCTAAAAAAAATTATCCTTGGCCACGAGCTCCAAAAATACGCTCCCCAACAGTGGCAAAAAGAACTGGACACGGATAAAGGGGGCCCCCTAACGCTATCTGAGCTTCGGCGCTGGATGAAATCCAACTCTGGCTCCGATATAGACAGAATCCCTGTCAGAGAATCTGCCGCCGGTGACACCAACCTCCTTAAGGAAGCGGGCCGGCACTTTCAAAACACCTTTAACAGGTATCCTCCATGGAAGGAGGGAGACGCACCCCCTCTCCCCCCTCTCCCTACGCTTCCCACAGATCAAAAAGGCGATTTTTGTCGAGACATAAGTTCAGACGAACTGGACTGCGTCTCCTCCATGTTCCCGAAGGGCAAAGCACCCGGCTTGGACGGCCTACCCTTTGAATTTTATCTAGCGTACTGGGATGTTTTAAAACCTATTTTAACCCACCTTTTTAACTGCATTTTAGCTAGCGGCTCTCTGACTGCAAGTCAGAGGACCGCCGTGATAACGCTTATACCAAAGAAGACGCGGCCAAAGTCGTTCAACGACTTCAGGCCAATCGCCCTTTTAAACGCAGACTATAAAATATTGGCGCACGTCCTACGATGTAGAATGACGGCTGCTGCCGACATCGTCCTCTCTCCATCCCAGTACGCCGTGTCGAAAACGCGAAACATTTTCGATGCAGCACTTTTAATTCGCGACATCATTTTTTCCGCCCCCTTGTATGGCGATCGTTTTTTATCACTGGTGGCTATCTATCTTGAGAAAGCATTTGACCTGGTCCGGATCGAATGGATTCTCACCGTGCTCAAGAAGATGGCCTTCCCCGAGTACTTCATTCGTGCCGTATCAACGATGTATAACGGAACATACTCTATAATTAGGATAAACAATGCCACATCGCCGCCCATCCCCGTCAGTAACTCCGTTCGGCAGGGCTGCCCACTGTCAATGCTGCTGTTCGCCCTTGCCTTAGACCCCATACTCAGACGACTACAGAGCAGTGGAATCGGGGTACGTCGTCACGGCGCCGTCTGCCTGGGCGTCGCATACGCTGACGACATAACGCTCTTCGTAGACGACCCGTCCCACATGGCCCTAGCCCACGACATATTAACGTCATACGAGCAGGGTGGTATCTTCCTCAATAACCGGAAATCCGGGTTTTTGCTGCTGAAGGGCGACCGGCCCTCGACCTCCATCGGTTGGTCAGAAGCGCCCTCGCTCAAAATCTTGGGGTTCTGGTGGGAGAGGGAGTTGGCTCCCACGATTGAGCGAAACTGGGGAATTATTGACCATCATGTAAAATGGAGTGTTGGAAAGCTTTCACTCCCTTCCCTCCCGATCGTGACCCGCGTCCGCCTCCTCAACCAGATTGTCTTCCCAAGGATATGGTATGTGGCCCATCTATGGCCCTTACCCACTAAATACAACGCATACTTTATTAGAGTGTCCAACCAAATGATCTGGAATGGCTACGTAAAGAAAGTGTCCCGAAACCAGCTCTATGGCCCGTTCGAACAGGGTGGTCTCAATTTAACCGATACAGCTCTAAAGGCGAAGGTTGTCTATGCGAAGCTTAGCCTGCGCATCCTCGGCGGTGACGACGCGTGGCGCAAGGCACTCCTCAAGGACGCGTGGCAGGAACTCGCGCGCGACGTATGCCACCGGAGGGCATTTGATGAAACGAAAAAAGTCGCTTCTCTCCTGCGAGATGGAGAAGCAATTCGAGTGAAGACCCTGTATGTCAGAGCGCTTACCGAGCAGCAACAAAATACATCGAAAAGAACGATTTCTTGGAAAAACTGGGCGACCAGCAGGGCGAACGATGAGGCACGTAGTGGAATGTTTAACCTAATCGCGAACACAGTCATGACGAGGGAAGTGAGGCACCACCTTCGGCTAGCCGATTCGCCCCTTTGTCCGTCATGCGGTCGAATAGACAACGTCGCGCATCTCATCCTTGGATGCAACGATAAAATCAGAGAATGGGAAGCTCTAAAAAAGATCTATAAAACCTGGGACGTGTTCGGCGGTGGTGCCATTACCGACATGAATCTGATCACCTTGAACTTTCGGCTCTTTCCGAGCTTTAAATCCTTCATAATGACCACCCTAATCGTGGAATTCACACAGATGAGAACCGCGAATAAACACTCCGCTAAAGGCATGCAAGCATTGGTGGAACGGATGTGGCTGCCCCCGGTACCGGACACACTTCGTCCGTGGTTAAAAAGTTGTTTTTCTGAATAACTGTGCTTCAAAGCTATCAATAATCCCAACCAAATCTAATGTTCCGTTGCTAATCCAAATATTTCCTTCTATATTTTGTGAACCCTGCCTTTATTATTTCCTTCAACAGTATTGTTCATGGTCACAATTGTTTAATGCAATGTATATGAATTTATGTCTATGTAAGTGTGTAACCATAGCAGGAAAAAAAATACTCTGTAACCATAATCTGTAAGCTGACAATGTGTACAATGTAAACACTAGCAGTGTAACATACTAGACCGAATAAAACTAAATTGAACCATAGCTCAAGTGGTTAAGAGCATCCGCCCGGCAAGTGGAAAGATCCGGTGTTCGAGTCCCGGTTGACGAAATATTTTTACTCTTGTGATCCGTTCGATTCCGCCTTCCCCACCTCTATTGTGTTCGTCCTTTATATGTGTTCCTATCCCTTTTCCTTATATCTGTTTCTGTATATATGAGTATTTATTCGCCGTTTGGCGGGATTTCGTGTTTGAATGTGTATTTGGCCAATGTGACTCATCTCTTTCTTCTGGCTATGCGTGCCACGAAACGCACTGTTCCTTTCCTGTATGATGTTGTATGAATTCTAACCCACTGTCCTTTCCTTTCCTTGTGTATTGTCTATTTCTCCTTTGGTGGGTGAAACAGCCCCCTGACGCCATCTCTTGGCTGAAAGAATCGGGGCGCTTGGCGACATATTAGACCCACGGATCTCAGGGTAAATTGACTATCCTCGATAGCTCAAGTGGTTAAGAGCATCCGCCCGGCAAGTGGAAAGATCCGGTGTTCGAGTCCCGGTTGAGGAAATATTTTTACTCTTGTGATCCGTTCGATTCCGCCTTCCCCACCTCTATTGTGTTCGTCCTTTATATGTGTTCCTATCCCTTTTCCTTATATCTGTTTCTGTATATATGAGTATATACGAGGGTCATCCGGAAAGTAGTACCCGTTCGTGAAATAAAGACACAAAAGTAAATATTAACAAACATAAAAAATTTTATTTGAAAGAGGATACTTTAAACTACTTCTCAACATAATCTCCAAGCAAATTAAGGCATTTGTCATAACGTGTGACAAGTTTCTGTATTCCTGCTGCATAGTCCTTCGCCGCCAGCTCATTGAGATACGCGAGGGACCCATCTTGCACAAATTTTTGCATAATGCAGATGGTGTTTAACAATTTCATGAACAATTGTTCGAGAAACATTGGGAAAATGCTCACAGATGTCATCAATTGTGACGCGCCGATCGTTCCTCACGAATTCGTCAACTGAGCTCACCAGTTGGTCTGTAATGACAGACGGTCTCCCCGAACGCTCATCGTCGTGTGTGTTCCCCCTCCCCATGTTGAAGTTGCGACACCACCGCCGAACAGACGACTCGTCCATTACATTGTCTCCATACACCTCCTTTAATTGGCGATGAATATCACATGGGCGAACGTTTCTTGCATTGAGGAATTTAATCACTGCCCTCACTTCACAACTGGCGGCGTTCTCAATTTTTTTAAACATTGTAAACAATCACAGAAACAACACAGGCAATGCTAGCGTCACGCAACTTGGCTCAGAGAAGGCAGACAAGCCACTGAAGCTATCTGACCTCGTCCAGCGGCTACTCGCGTCGTCAGCACTTCATGCGGCACGAACGGGTACTACTTTCCGGATGACCCTCGTGTATATATATATATATATATATATATATATATATATATATATATATATATACTCTTTTTTAAGGTAATCTACCGGTTAAGGTAGGTTTTTGGATGGACACAACTACCAAACAAATATTTTTATTACTCCTAACAAAACACAAAATCCATCATCCTACTCTATATCAGGTCCCTCTTCATCTCTGAGTACTTTCTTCCTCCCTTCATCCCGTCCAACATCCATATCCTGATCCTTCCTTTTCCTCTTTTGCCCAACATTCTACCCTCTATCACAGTCTTCAACATCCCACTGCCAGTCAACACCCCCTTCATCCACTTTTCCTGCCTCCATAGGATTGCTCCCAACAAACCCCTCTCTTCGCCCACCATACCAAGTACTTCCTCATTTGTTTTCTTCTCTGTCCATTTAGCCTTCTCCATTCTTCTCCACACCCACATTTCAAAAGCCTCCAATCTACGTCTATCCTCCTGCTTCAATGACCACGTTTCCGCACCGTACATAGCTACGCTCCATATCAAAGTTTTTACGAGTCTTTTCTTAACATCCTTACTCAAAGTCCCCGTCATCATCTCCCTCCTCCTTGTGAAAGCCTCTTTGCCTAGTGCAATTCTTCTCCTTACGTCCCTACTACTTTGACCGTGTTGGTCCAAAACACTACTGAGATACGTAAACTGTTCTACCTGCTCTAATTTTGCCCTCCTATTTTAATGTTAAGCTTGGCCTTTTTCTTTCTAGAAAATCGCATACCCTTTATTTTATTAATATTGATTCTCATCCCATACCTATCGCATTGAATTTCCAATTCACTCAGCAATGCTCGCAGCCCCTTGGCTGACTGACACACTAAAGCTTGGTCATCAGCAAACCTAACTGATTTTACGAATTCCCCGCCCACTTTCATTCCTACCTCGAGTTCTTCCCATGGCTCTTTGATCATTTCCTCTGCATACAGGTTGAACAGCAACGGTGATAATGGGCAACCCTGCCTTACACCCCTTCCTAACACTGCCCATCCTGACTCCCCGTTTCCTACCCGCACCTGAGCAGTCTGAGACATGTACAGGTTGCGGATTAGCCTCCTTTCCCTCCAATCTATTCCTATTTTCTGCAATATACTCATTAGTTTTTCCCAATTCACTCTATCAAACGCTTTTTCGAAATCTACGAAACAGGCAAATACCTCGTGGTAGTGTTCTATATTCCTCTCGATTAATAATCTCATTACTGCAATGTCATCACGCGTACCTCTCCCCTTCCTAAACCCAAACTGATCATCCCCTAAGTAATCATTTGCCCTACTCTCTATCCTTTTGTTTATGATCCTGAGAACAACTTTAGCTGCGTGGGATATCAAACTAATTGTCCTATAGTCCTCACATGACGTGGCCTTTACCTTTTTCGGAATAGGAACTAAAACTGATCTCACAAAGTCTTCCGGCCAGATTCCGTCCTCATAAATATATATATATATATATATATATATATATATATATATATATATATATATATATAAACACAGATGTAGATTTTTAGAATATAGAGACACAAAGAAAGGACACTCACAATTTGTTATATTACGTTTCGACAGCACGGCTGTCGTCTTCAGAATGGCGTTCTCGGGGAAGAGCGGAGAGGATGTGCGGGGGAGAGGTGGGGGAAGGAGAGGTAAAGGGACCAATAGGAAATGAACAAGGGGGTGGGGGGGATATGTAGGCAGCCAATTGATGCATTCAGTGGGCTTGGTTCAGCCCGGGCGGTTTGAATGATTGGGCCACCCAGATATGCGCCATCTCGCGGGTTCTCACCTCTATTATACTCGCAGATTTGGGAAGGATTTCAATCACCGAAACAGAGAAGCAGTCGTCAAAAGATTGGTTGTGGGAAGCGGTGTGAGTAGGGATGGGATAATTACTCACTATCACTACTCACTAATCACTACTCACACCGCTTCCCACAACCAATCTTTTGACGACTGCTTCTCTGTTTCGGTGATTGAAATCCTTCCCAAATCTGCGAGTATAATAGAGGTGAGAACCCGCGAGATGGCGCATATCTGGGTGGCCCAATCATTCAAACCGCCCGGGCTGAACCAAGCCCACTGAATGCATCAATTGGCTGCCTACATATCCCCCCCACCCCCTTGTTCATTTCCTATTGGTCCCTTTACCTCTCCTTCCCCCACCTCTCCCCCGCACATCCTCTCCGCTCTTCCCCGAGAACGCCATTCTGAAGACGACAGCCGTGCTGTCGAAACGTAAAATAACAAATTGTGAGTGTCCTTTCTTTGTGTCTCTATATTCTAAAAATCTACATCTGTGTTTTTATATATTTGTGTGTCGCCGATGAGCGTTCCATTTCGAAGATATTTTATATATATATATATATATATATATATATATATATATATATATATATATATATATATATATATACATATATGCATATATACATATATCAAGGTAGTATTAGCGAACAAAAACAAAAAACACAGAAACTCACAAAAAAGAAAATAAACACACGTTTTCGAATTTTCAGAGGTCTAGCGACCTTTCTTAAGGAAGAGAAGGAAGGGACTGATGAGAAGGTTATAACAGAAGAGGCTGGGGACGCTGAATAGAAGGGGAAGTTGGAAAGTTTTGCGCGGGGAAGTGTTAGGAGGGGGATTTTTAGAATTGTGGAAATAATATGGAATGTTTTGGGAGCGGAGGGGTGATGAAAATACCTGAAGATTGGGGTAATAAACGTATAATATTAATGCCTGGTTCATTCCAGGAATCAGGGAGCCAGATAAACGCCTGCTCTATAGTTATGAGTTTGAGTTGATGGTCAGAGGATGAGAGGGATGCTTTATTTCAGACACTACAGCATTTATTAAGGGGAGTGTTTTGCTTGGAGACGTGTTATGGGATAGACAGCATCCAAATCAGTGAATAATTTTTGTATGAAGCTCAGTGGTTATTTAATATTTAGTGGTCATTCAGTATATTCAGTGGTTATTTATTCTAATATTTAGGGGTGTGGCACACTGTCTAGAATTCCACCACCAACCTTTTTCCCAAATGTCCCTCCGTTACTTTGAAACGCCGCGCCAACTTATCAGATCTCCTCAAATCAACCAATCAACATATCCTATACAGCCATGTCCTATAGTGGCTAGTTTCAACTCTCCCACCGAAATAATCTGCGCATTCCTTGACCACCACCGACAATCTCTTGTACTCTCCTTACCCTCCTTCACGAAAGACACATATCGCTTCCTCCACCGTTTAAACTCTGTCTCCAATCCCTCCATCTCCAACCTACTTATGGCCACCATCGACTTTACTTCCCTCTATACCTCTATTTCCCTTACAGAAGGCTTATACTCTCTCCAATGTTATCTTTCTATGTGCCCCCCCAATCCTTTGACCGACTTTCTCCTTAATCTAGCCACTTTCGTCCTCACAAAAACACATTTTCGTTCCAAAATTGTTCCTAATTACAAACCAAAGGCACAGCGATGGGAACAAGGATAGCGCCATCATACGCCAATCTATTCATGGGCCACCTTGAAGAGACTTTCCTTTCACTCCAACCTTTTTTCTGGGTCCGCTACGTAGACGTAATTTTTATTCTCTGGGCTTTTATTCCCTTCTGGCTGTGAGTCCCTCAATTAATTTTACTGGCCTTTATTTATTCTTCCTCAGTTAAATTCACTTCTTCCATTTAGGACTCCACCGTTACCTTTCTGGACACAGACATCTCACTTCACAATCACAAATTCGCCACTTTAGGGCATATCAAAGCCAATAACCATCAGCAATACCTAAACTTCACCAGTTGTCACCCTTCTCACACCAAACGCCGATTCTTTACTCTCTCTCCATCCGCGAGCACCGAATTTTCAACACCACAGCCACCCTCAACAAATACCTCCACAATCTACACCATGCACTCCGAAAACGCAGTTGCCCAGGAAAGCTCCAACAATATACAATTCACCGCTCCACCCAACCTCACAATCCAGAGAAAAACACCCCAAATCTGACGCAGGACTTAACCGTTGTGCCATCTATGTCCCCGGGTCCCACAGACTGAAAATCTTTCTTAAAGAACTATTTCCTACTTTACACGAAAATGACGCTACCTCATCCTAACTGCACCAATGCCCCTCTCTCGCATTCAGAGGACCCAACAATCTCAAAAACCTTCTGCGATCCGCCAACTCTTTGATGCAACCCCCCTCGACAAATTTCCTCGTAATTCCCCTACTCGCAACTGCCCCCGATGTAAAATATGTCTGCTTATTAGATATGCACCCCTCTCCCGACACCCCCTCATTGCCCCCTCACCTCGTTCCCACACTAATTGCCTCTCGAAGAGCTTTATTTATCTTTTGTTATGCAAACAAAGCACTTCATATTACATAGTTGAATACATTATCCCATTATCCATTCGAATGAACAATCAGCGCTACTCCTGTAATTCTGCCTCACTCTCTTCTCTTCCTATCCCTTCACACGCCAACTCCCACAACCTTTCCTTCGACCAGTGTTTCTCCCTAACCATCATAGAGTCCCTACCCGATTCAGCCACCAATATAGAGGTGAGAACTCGCGAACCCGCATATATGCCATCTTTTCGATTTTTTTTAAATTGTCACACTTAAACGCCATCTTCAATTCCTATCTCAGCATGCCCTGTACTTCCCTCCCCCCCAGACTCCCGTCCATGACCTTCCAGTCTGACCTGAAGGTCTCAGACAGGGAACAGCTCGAAAGCTCAAACAATGTTTAGGTGTTATCTATTTTATTTTGAGTTCTATTGTGCCGTCCAAATGTTACATATGTATAGTGTACACACACACATATATATATATATATATTTATATATATATATATATATATATATATATATATATATATATATATATGTATATATATATGTATATGTATATATATATATGTATATATATGTATATATATATATATAAATATATATATATACAAATATATATATATATATATATATATATATATATATACAAATACAAATATATATATATATATACAAATATATATATATATGTATATATATATATATGTATAAATATATGTATATATATATGTATATGTATATATATATATATATATATATATATATATATATATATATATATATATATATATGTATATATAATAATGGGCTCGCACAATTTACTCGTGCGAGCCTAGCAATAAGCTCGAACAATTTACCGTGTGAGTGTCCTTTTAAATGTTGCCATTCTATTCTATTTGTGTTATATTGTGTCAGCCCATTATTGTGCCGCTCGTGTGAGTTTTTCCGTACAACCGTTATATATATATATATACCTACACACACACATATACACAGCAGAAGAGGGCAGAGGTGCCAAAAATTAACCTGTACCAATGGTAAAAGTTTCACCACATGACACTGATGGCGTAATACAAGATGATCCGCCCTGTTACGGGCATTGCAATCCGAAGTCACCACATTATTCTCCCTGGAAGATACTGCGTTGCATGAATTACCGCATGATGGCAATGAACCCGATATAATATTTTGGAGGTAAAATAGCCTCCAAATAGTATCACCGGGTGAGGACTATTAGAAGGGCAATAAAAATAGACAAGTGAAGGATACCCATATGAAATGTTAGGTCATTAAAAGTATGCGGAAGCTAAAACATGCTAACAAATAGATAAACAGACTAACGGTAAACCTCTTGGGAGTGAGAGAAATTCGCTCCTTTCAGAACAAATAATACAGGGTGATCAAATTAGATACCTCAACAAATCAAGAAAAAAACAAGAATCTAGTGAATGAAACTGAAAAAACCCTTAACACGAAGTTGTAAAGAAACAAGTAATAAAATAGCCAAGGAAGTCTAGAATTAAAGCTGCTGCGGGGAAATCAATGACAACAAGAAAAGAAAGGGCAAAACTTGTGTAGAGATAATTTGCAGAAAGTAAATCAAATCCCCACAAAGTTCGCGATACTAATGGAGAGAAAGATATCAATACCAGAAAAAGAAATTGGGAAAGGATGAAAGAAATAAATTGTATAACTTTACCAAGGGTCCAAACCACTAAAAAGGTGACTTAAGTAAAGAATGAATCGTGATAGGGGGAGACAAAGAGGGCGAATCGTTACTGAAAAAAGCGTATTTGACCGAGCCATCAAAGATCTGAAGAAAATAAAACCACCAGGATTTGTGGAAGTAAACAAAGAAACAATAAATGCACTAGGGGTCAAAGCGAAGGACACTCTTTGGAATAGTCCTTGCTAGGTTTGAAAGTGGAATTTTACTAAAGGATTTGGGGGTGTAATTGAGAGTAACAGTAGTTAATAACAATACCAAAGTATCCATTAACACATAAATGCGAAGAACAGAGACCATTGAGCCTGATAAATCACGAATCGGAAATACTTACTCGGCTGATTAGCAGAAGAATAGAATTAAAGATAGCATAAAGCTCAAGGAAAAGCAATTTGGATTAATGAAAACAAAAAAATGAAAAATTGCTGACCGTACATGTTGCATAACAAAGCAACACACATCAAGCAAAATGAGTGGCAAAAGAGGAATTGAAAAGGGCTTTCGAGGGCCTCGAACGGAATGAGTTGTTCAAGATACCAGAAGCAGTTGGAATGGAATGCTTAGGACAGAAGAATAATCAATTACCTCTTCAAGAATCAGGTAACAATAACGCAAATGAAAAGCTGAAGAAAAATATAAACGAGGATAAACCAAGGAGTTAGACAAGGCTGCTTGATCTCTCGCCAGGGATTCTCTACGTACTACCTTGATCAAAAAGTTCCCGGAATAACCACCGTGTGGCGCTCCCATCGTTCCGATTTGAGTTCTGTTTTTTTTGTTAAATTGGTACATCTGTTGTTGATATTCCCTTACATCTTAGTGTCATAACTTGACATTTGCAAAAGTTACGGTCGGTTTTCGGTATGTCCATCAGTGCTTCCTGCGATTTTTCCATTACTTCCTCTCGGCTGCTAAAACGCGTTCCCCGTAATGGTTTTTTAACTCGATTGAACAGAAAGAAGTCACAGGGAGCCAAATCAGGTGAATTCGGTGGCTGTTGGATGGTATTTGTTGCATTTTTCGTCAAAAAATTACGAATAATGATAGCACTGTGCGACGGTGCGTTATCATGGTGCAAAATCCACGAGTTTTCTGCCCACATTTCTGGTCTCTTTCGGCGAATTGCTTCACGCAAACGTCTCATAACGCCCAAATAATACTCTTTGTTTACTGTCTGGCCTTCTGGCAAAAATTCATGATGCACTACACCGTTGCAATCCATGAAAACCGTCAGCATTGCCTTCTTTTTTGACTGAAAACGACGTGGTTTTTTTGGTCTCGGCTCATTTGGTGAACGCCATTCACTTGCCTGATGTCTGGATTGCGTGTCGTACTCATAAACCCACGTCTCGTCTCCAGTAATGATCCTTTTGATGAATGTGGGATCGGATTCAGCCTCGCAAATCATGTCTTTTGCGACGTCAACACGGTCTCTTTTTTGCATGAAATTGAGGTCTTTTGGCACCAACTTTGCTGCTACACGACGGAAACCCAAATCATTAACCACAATGTCTTGGGCGGATCCATAGGCAATGTTCAAGTCCTCCGCTATTTCTCTGATGGTTAATTTGCGGTTATTGACCAACATTTCTTTTACTTTATCAATTTTTTCACCGACTTTCGATGGTCTGCCACTGCGTTCATCATCTTCGATTGACTCACGACCACTTCTGAACCGCTCGTGCCACTGGTAAACGACCGTTTTTTTTAGAGAATCGTTGCCGAAACACTTTTCCAACATTTCCAACGTCCGTGCGCCACTAAATCCGTTTTTTACGCAAAATTTAATACAAGTTCGTTGTTGCAAATTTAAATCCATTTCTGCAATTGTAAAAAATCGCCAACACACACAGAGATAGATGTACTCTTGGCTACGTAACTTTTGCAAATGTCAAGTTATGACACTAAGATTTAAAGGGAATATCAACAACAGATGTACCAATTTAACAAAAAAAACAGAACTCAAATCGGAACGATGGGAGCGCCACACGGTGGTTATTCCGGGAACTTTTTGTTCAAGGTAGTATATCTAGAAGAGGAAATCAGAAATGGAAATCAGAGGAATGAAAGTGAATGGCGAAGAAATTAACACAGTACGGTTCGCTGATGGCATCGCACTGGTTGCAGCGATGTAGAGGAATGCAAGTAGCTCTAAATACTTTAGATCCAGTACTTTTGGAATATAATGCGAGCATCAACAAGGATAAAACTTAACTCACTGTGTGTGGAAGAGAGATGCTGCAGGCTGTAATTGTAATTCGGCCTGCAAAAATGGAGCAAGTGTTACCTCAGGGTTACCTGGGCCGCAGTACAACTTAGAATGGAAGAGTTAAGACAGATATCAAGCGAAGAATAAGTCAAGCTAAGAATAAGGCATTCATCAAGAAGAGGCAGTTACTATATTCAAAGAATCTGAGTTAGCAAACAAGGAGGCAGTTTGTCAAGACGTCCGGAAGGAGCGCGGTACTCAACGGTACAGAGACATGGCATAATGGAAAAGTAGACCAGTAAGGCCTTTGAAACATGGAGGAGAATGCTGAAGATTAAATAATCAACATGAGGAACGACGAAGCATATAGGAGAAGAGGAATGGGCCATATGGAGAACTTTTCGGAAAGGACTAGTCGGCTTGGACACACCTTGTGGCACAATGAACTGGTTAGAAATATAAAGAGGGGAAAATTGACGGAAGCTCCCGTGAGGAAGGCCAATAGACAATTAACTAGGGCACATTAAGAAGTACAAAAGAAGAGCTATCAGTGAGTGATATAATTAACTCTGAACATAAACGAATGGAGACGAGCAGTAAATCAATCTGAGGATTAAAATATTGATGAATGCGATGATGCGTATATACGTAAGTCATTATCGTAAGTGATGAGGTCCATCAAGAACCTTCTATAATTAGCCCGTCTTGTTATTGGTAAATTAACATTTTTCATCTCTATTAAGGAAATCATAGTCAAAAGCCCCGATGCATTTACGTAGTGTTTTCTTTGACCAAGTAGCCAATATTGGTGTTTTATTTAAAGTTAATTCAGAATATTTCGTAATTGAATTGAGGATCTATTCAAATACGCTGAAACTTATCATAATGTATTCTGTTGCAAACTATTCTTATTTGCGTAGCCACGAGCATAAGTCCTACGTAAAAAAAAGGTAGTTATCCTCACTTCACCGCTGTATCCCTTGCAGCATAACAATGTAATATAATCGCAGCATACGTACTCACCATTTCTGACTCAAGAAAACGTAAAAGGAGAGGAACTTCGACGAAAAAATACGAGACAATCCATTAGGACCGAAACTAAGGGAAGAAGAAAAAGGGAGATGGAGACACAGGAGGGGGAGGCGAAATGCTATTGTGGAGCGCCCGCTTCATTGTAATCGACGACGACAGTAAAGAGAAGGACAAAATGGAAGCTGTCTCATTCGAAAAGGAATAACAAAACGAAGCCGCGTCCTCACCGCACGACGTCCTGGAATATTAAAAGCACGCGAGGTCCCTGGAAAAAAACACGATTGGAAGGGGGGGGGAAGAAATCGTAGCGAAAAAAATAAAGAAATCTGTTCTGAGGAATAGCGGAGAAATGGGATCGAACTTGTTCGGATAGTGTTGTGTGAGGAAGGAAAACAATGGCAAAAAACGCAGGGGCGCCTCTCGGCGGTTCTTCCCTCTGCCCCCTCTCAAGACCTCGTCCTCCTCCCCTCTCCGATTCCCGACCCGACCGCTCGTCCTTGGTCTTCATTCGCCTGGATGGATGAGCGGAGGGGACTTGGAGGGAGAGGCTCGCGGGTGAAGAGAGGCGTGTTTTAGTCGGAGGGCGCACGGGAAAGGCGAGGCGGGTCGGCAACTCATGGGGAGGGAGTTCGCGGTGGGGCGGGGGGAGGCACGGCGACCGGTAGGAGGGGAGAAGAAGGATCCTGGAGAGAGAGGGGTGGGAAGGCGAAGTGCGCCACGGCGCTGACTCTGCGGTTACAAGACTGGATGAGAAGTGAGCGACTGGCTGAGGCACAAGGGTGCCTCGGAGAACCAAAAGGAAAGAGAGGGAGACTCCGGGGAAAGACACACGTACGTATTCTGAAAGCAATTCAATTGAATGTTTCAACGAAAGCCAACTTCAAGCCCGCGGCTGTCGCCTTGCTTCCTCTCTGGCCGTTTGATTGTGGAATAAATGAGCTCCCCTCCTCCCCATGAAGTTGGCCTGTCCATTTTGACTCTCATTTGGACCTGGACGATTATTTTCCTCCCGTACCATAAATTATCAATCAATTCCCCCATGTATGGTGATTTTTTTCTTTGCATTGCATGAATTTAATCTTCGTTTACGTAGCAAACCTAGGCTCTCTCGAGCAATAACTTAAAATAGTTTAGAAACGGCAAAGTATTTGCCGAAGAATAGAAATGATTAGGCTAAACTGTCGACATGCTTTATTTGAGGTATAACTATATTGTTGTACATTATTTTTTCTTACAATCGAGCTGGTAGTCTCATACGATGCAAGGACCCTTGACCTTTTCTGAAAAACAGAACGGAACGGGACACTCAGTGTTACGCTTAAGTACTTCAAGGTTAAATCAGTCTCGAAATGAAATGCATGAAAAACTGTAAACATTCTATTAAAAGTTCATTAGATCAAATGTTGAAAGATAGTGACTCATTAGAACATAGGTTTTCATATGATTCAAGAAGTAATTATAAAGGAATGCTGTTTTTCCCAATCCCTTTACATATATTTTCTTAAATTCTCATTATTAAGCATAATATTAATTAACGTCCATGGTCAAAAAACATTGATTATGGCGTCATCAGGTGGCCACTTGTAACTAGAAGACTACAGAAACTAGTCTCTCCTTCCAACTAACCCCTAAAATACTACCGGCACCGAACTAAGCGTATCGATGCAGGAGGAATGTATTTTGAAAATTATTAAGTGATTGCAATGATAACTGCAATAAATTTTGATTTTTGGAACCAATCCCATTACTTATTGTACGGACCCTATATGCAGCATAAATCGTAAACATATTTTTTTAAACAAATACTTTACGTAAGTTACTATTTTTAACTGCCTACTTAAGCGTAAGACCACTAATTAGCAATAACAAATATATTTTCAAGATGTTTTTACGAGGATTGTGGCTTTCTTTGAGTCATAAAGCCGTGAATATATTGATATACAAAGAAATGAAAACATCTTGTCCATATAACGAGGTTAATCGAAATTCCTCTTTACATTATGTTGCAATAGAATCGCCTGCACATACAATGTTTCCCTAAGTATAAAGGTAATATATTTCATTGAGAGTTTTATGGCATTTCCAACAGGGTTAATTTTACGGAAAAAGTAATGATTTATCCACAGATATGGAAGTTTGTTCTTTATAGCTTTAAATATACCTAATGTTGAAATGACCACTTGGTCAGAAAATTTAGTTGGTATTGTTTACCCTTATATTTTTATTATTCGCATGCTTGCAGTATGGTAGGGGAACTTAATTTACATTAATTAATAGGGGAACTTAATTAACATTGATTTAGTAAAACTTTATCAGGCATATACCAGATGAGTATTTCTTAGCATTTATTATAAAAATGCTCTTCAATCTCTTAAGTTACGTATGCCTGATTTTTTTCAAGATCAGCTCCCATACTATAGCAAATTTCGGAAGATTCGCATAGCCCCTATTCAATTCCCATTCTCAGCATGCCAGGAAGAATGAAGTATTTTGAAGTCGCCGTTACTTTTACAGCAGAATTCTAAGAGTTGACATTTATTTCAGAGTGAAATAGAAAGCTGTTCACAATTTTATCTTCCAGCATTTTGGTCAAATTACAAAAAAAAATATTTATAATCCTATTGACGGATTGAGCCGGAATACGAGACCTTAAAATCCAACTTGAGGAGTGAAGATAATTGTTCTTGATGAAACCAATATAAAAATCAGATATTAATATAAGCTAAGGATCATAATACAGAGAAACAATATTTTCACTTGCAAGACTTCGAGATTCTAATGCATTTGAATGCATTTCTAATTCCAATGATATTAAGAAACATCAGCATCATTTTGTTGGATTTACATACTTTAAAAAAAGCTAATTTAATTTATGTTCATGATATATCCTTAAACTAGCATTATTTATGGCTCGGGTTCAACTAATTTCATTGTTTTATTACATCTAGAAATATTTTCAACCAGTAATTTGACAGCATAGACAATTTCTTTACATTTGTGATCTAGATGAGAGCAGTATATGAGTAGTTTGGAATTTTTTCACGACAGGATATTTTTTCTCGGTTGACATGTAGACATATGGAGATAAGGGTTAGATAAGTCCTTATACATGTAAATGAACACACTCACAGTTGTGTGTATTCAGGATGCACATTTCTGTACTGAAGACCATTCTAAATGAAAATCATAGCAGTAAGTTGCTCCAAGCCCTAAATAGAAAAAAAACTACATGAATGCATTCTTTCGTTCTAAAAGAGGAATAAAGGACGCAACTGGAGAGAAAAAAACAAAGTTTTGGGAACAAATGATAAAACCTTATAAGTAATAATGGAAATGAATGGCATATTTCAAGAGCACTCACGGTATTTCAGCCATGGAGTTTCATGCTTGAGTTATCGTTCACAAAGATTAACAACGTTTGATCTTTCCACGAAAGTAGTACGAAAAATATCTTTCCATGGGAGTCATGTTGTGCGAGACAGGGTGGCAGCGAAAGAATAACGACCTGGACCGAAAGAATCGTTTGCATGGATTACGGCAAATGCGGAGAACTGAGCAATGAGAAGAGGAAGGTCATTTCGCATATCTATTGCACCATTACGGGGGCGCTGTTGCCTTCGGCCGACTGGCATTACGAGCTCGTATTAGCTAGTGAGTGGAAAAAAATAACAATCCACGATACTCTCGTATTTCCAGTCTAAGGGCAAGCGATGTGCTCCGGACTCGCGAAGGCATCATTAGCTAATGGACATTTTACTCTGGAAACAGCAAAAGAGAGGGAGAGAGAGATGGGTTACGGAGGGGAGGAAAGAATAACCCCAGGGTATAACACCGGCTGGGATTCGTGGGCGGTGTCATCTCGCCCCCGTGAGTGATGGGACGGTTTGCGCGCCAAGGTTTCGCGAGGAAAGGAATTCCGCGAGGAGAGTCCGCTTCAAATTGAAAGTCGTGTGATTCAGCCGCCAGCGGAAATTACTGATGTTGATGACTCTTTTCAGCGAAGGCTCAATTCAGGCTCCTGGTCTTAAGTACCTGCGAGATGCTCAATTCCCCCTTAGCGCAATTCACATTCAGAATGAAAAGAACAAATATCGTGAGAGGAATATTTTTTTATTTCATTATTCAACATTTGTGCTGGTTCGCCGCAGTAATGTTTTTTTTCCCCTTCGAATAAAAATACTCAAACCACCAGAGATAATTCGCGGAGAAATTTTCCACGCTGCGTCAAACGTCATTGTTCATAGATTATTAATATTCCGAGGTTTCTTCCCGGTCTTCAGTTGAGTTACCTGGCGTAATTGTGTACAGTTCAGTGATCACTAGGGATACAAAAAAAACGTTCACGCGTGAAGAATGTCAGATAGACACCAAGACGAACCGCGACAAGCATACGTTCATTGGGCTTCGCACAAGCCGGCGAACGAAGAGTTTTCTGGGATCATTTATTATTAACTACCAATCATCTCTCCGTGTATTACGAACGCACAAGCCGAAGAGTCTACCTCAAGTTTCAAGCACTAGCTCCTTTCTAGCATCCTGAGAATTTCTCCTCCGTGAGCAAACACCGGTGATTAAAGGCCATTCCACGGAGTCGATATATAATGAATGCCCTGCCGCTTTTGGTTGGCCGAACGATTGGCGCGAAATGTCGAATAGGAATCAAGATGTCGGTGCGTGGTTGGTAGAGTATCGGAAAAGGGATGCGATGAGAAATTATCGGAGGAAGGTGGAGAAGGAAACGCATTGGAAGTGGATGACGGAAAGTATTGGGGAAGGGGGATGTTTGCGGGAGGGATCGTCAATAAAACAAGAAAGCCGAAGGCGGGTCTGGATGGAAGGGCCGGATTTGGTGAACGGTGCCAACACCCGAATTACAACTCCTCCACCGACCTCAGTCTTCCAGTTTTCCTCCTTCGCTAGTATCGAAAATGATAGTCGATTCAAATCTATTTCTCCAAACTAAAAAGCAATTCTGATGAGCGTGGAGTTTTCCTCCGCATTGATTCACAGAGATAGTTTACATTAGTAAAGCACTGCGTCTGTTGACCAAGTTTTAATGATGCTGATTAGGCTACGCTTGCTACTCTATTTCATTCTCGAGTTCATCATGTTCAACTACGTCTGGAATTAACTTCCCATGATCTACGCAAAGGAGTGTGGTGGTGGGTGTTCAGACACCGGGTATAAAATTCAAATATAGCTAAAGGAAAGGCTGACATGGATTTGTTTTATTATCACAGCTCTACAGCCTGGGGTGGCCCTTGGCTTCCTCTTTCTTTTATATGCCAGCATTCTAATCTTCTTCTTGACTTCTCTCTCCATCTTTCAACTATCATTACCCTCGGATCTTCAACATCCTGCATCCATTATAACTGTGGAATTACTTCTCCCTGCCCCCCTCCATCGACTAGTCGTTTGGAGCTTCTGTGCCCATCCATTCTTTCATTGTGGCCCAGCCATGCCAGTCGCAGTGAGTTGGAGAACCTAACTATATCCCTCCTAATAATTCACTTATCTCCCAGTTAATTCTGATTCTCAAACCTGCCTTTCTCTATCCTGTTTATAATCCCTCCTCATTATTTCCCTTTCAAATGTTCGAAGTGTTTCTTCGTCATTCTGGGAAAGGGTCTACCTCACCACTTATTGTGCTAAAATAGGTCTTATGAGGTTGGATTATTTCTTCGATTTATTTTTCTTGACAAGAGGATTTAATGAGCGGTGTATTAGCATACCAGTAATGGACCTTTGTTGTACATATCGCGAGGGATATATAATACCTAGAAGCTGTTTCCCAGGTTAGCCCTCTGATTAGGTCATTATCGCCCTATCATCAACGTCAATGTAATGTGAGGCGGATAATTTCCTCGATGTCTCATGTAAGACTCTAAATTGATACCTTTGCCTTCTTCTTCCTTCCAAGGTTAGACTTGAGGCTCAGGATTCACTTTAAACATTCGGTCCATTTTGTTCCAATTCATTCTCTTTCCAATTGGCTTATATTCTATAGCTTTCCTTGGAATTCTCTCTCTGGGTATCCATCTTACCATTTTGTTTTGCATCATTCTTTTTTTTGATGCCTTTGTAATAAGGTTGATTTGGAGTCAGTATTAAATTTTTCACGAGCCTCTAATCCACTTTAGGTAGGTATTGCGAGATGCTTTTGGATCATTTAAGAAATTTCACCTTCCAGGCCTTCTTTCTATTTTGCCGCTCTCAAATCACTACTTTCTGGAAATGTTCCAAAATACTGATATGATATATGGGGCAGCAAAATGGAAACCGAACACCCGTCATGACACAGTCCGCGCGAAAGGTGGCAACATTGTCTTACGCATCGATACTGCCATCGCTGAGGTAGGAGAGCTGCATAGTTACAGCTCAGGGACAACGAAAGTGAGCATGCCTTTCCCATTCGGGTTTCGTAAAAAAATAAAGGTTTTTAGTTATATTAAGAAACTCTCGCCCTTTCACTATTTGTTTTCATAAATAAAATTCCCTCTTTTGGTGGAATTGCATTAAAATTTATTTGGAAAAAGTTTTTAAAAAACCATAGCTAAATCCTCACGAACGATTAGCGAGTAACTATTTAACTGTGCCTCTGTAAAGTTTTACAACACTAAATTCTTTTTTCCTTATTTCTCCCTCCTTTTATAAGTCTTTCGCCTCTGTCACTTTCATACAATGCCTCATACCTGCTTCCTATACATTTCTAGTAAGCATATATGCTTAGTAAGCTTCTTTCTATGTTTTTGTTCAATACTATTGTCCCTCCTCCACGCTGGCTCTCCTCTCTTTCGCTTTATATTTCCTTATAACTATCACTCCAGTAACCCCCACTATCCTTCCATCTCATCTCTCACAGCATTAAAACATCTATGTATATTTCCTCCGTGAAACTCTTGCTTTATATTTTCTTGCTTTCTTGTCATTGTCCTAAAATTCTAAGTCCCTATTCCAACTGGTTTGACACTCTTTGTAGTGTCTTCTGAGCTGCTGCTGTCAGTTTAGCTGCGCAACGATTTTGTATGATGATGATCGCTGAAGCCGTGCTGCTCCCACTGCCGGGCATGGTATACGGCCCAGACAGTCAAGTCCTATTGTGACCAGGACTCATACTCGCGTCAATGCCCAGAATTGCTTCATAGAAAAAATTTAGGTGGTTTCCCGTTGCCTTCCTCAATAGTGTTTTGAACGTTACACCATTACTCTAATGGCTGCCAAACTTGGGTCCGACGCCTTGGCAACCGTCTTACTGAGGAAGGGACGCTGCACGGATTGCCTTTCATCTAGCTCCTGTCGTTCGCTGCACCCGTCAGCACAGCTCTAGGGATCATCAGAACACAGAAAGCCCTTCCAACGCGTAAAGGTTGTAGTCCATGGAGAGGGGTAGTATTACTACGCTTCCATCAGGGATACTTTTCACATAATTTTTTTAAACGATTCCTCATGATCCCATTCATATTGTGATATTTGCGGAACTTGTTTCATATATTATATTTAACTTATATATTTTGTAACATTCAATACCCGCTCATGCACTCTCAAAATCCTTCACAATTTTCCTCGGACTACGCTGTTGATGGTACATACAAGTATGTCTTCTCCAAAAATCCATATGCGCAGCATACTTTCCTTCTCATACCCATGGGTTACACATCCAATTACTGAAGTACTAAAATCTCCTTTTAGGCTTAAAACCACACTAAATTTCCCATATTTTATCTAATATTACCCTCCTTAATATTTCAATGAACATTTTCCCGAGTTTATTACCCAGTATTCTCAAATACACATTTTCCTACAGTTCTTAGATCCATTTTTGTCATTTTCCTTTCACACATACACACTTACAGTTCAACAGACGTTTTTAAGCAAATGTTAAACCATTTTCCCAAGGCTATCGTTTCACTAAACATACTATCCAAGCCCGCGGTTCTTAATATTTTCAAACTTCTCGCTGAAGTTACAATGGAAATATATATATATATATATATATATATATATATATATATATATATATATATATATATATGTGTGTGTGTGTGTGTGTGTGTGTGTGTGTGTGTGTGTGTGTGTGTGTGTGTGTGTGTATGTATTTAATCAAATACATCCTAATGAATAAAAAATATCCTATGGGAAATATTATTTCCAATAACGTAAATAGAAAATTACAATGAACCAAACTCGTCCCACTCTATTGATCCAGGTTGCACTGGGCTTCCGAGTAATTCAATAAGGCCTCCATCTCTCTTTAACCTTTACCCTTTGCGAGAACGGAGCGAGGGGTTTTGCAACCACGGTGAGAATATGGGGATACATTATCGAAGGGAATAATCTCATTACGGCTGAACTTAGATTTTTTCAAGGCCCTCCGAAGCTTAGTCCAATTTCTCTTTAAAAATATTATATTAGTACGATGGCGTCATTCTTTTCCGGTTTTTGAACATAAACTGTATTTAACCAGCTGTTATTTCAAACGAGTATTTTATTCACAAGCGTATACCTGATCCACCGTCGGTGACAAAGAGGATATCTCTCACAATATTGAAAACCGATTACGCAAACTAAATTTTTCTATTGCCACAGATTTCTACTCAAATGGTTTTACCTGAGTGAGATTTTGGGTGCATCTAAGGCTAAAAATATTTCTGTTTACATCACGCATTCAGTTCTTCCTAACACAAGCTGCAGGAGAGATTAGAATACAAAAATATTTTCAATTATCTCACTAAGCAGTCGAACTGCACCATTCGAGTAACTGTGGTTTTCAATTTGAAAGTAATTTCCTACTCTTGAGTCTCTTTCACTCGCTTTGCACCCCGGAATTCAATCGGAGATGATTTCTATTGGCTAAATATTAGCTGCGGTATCGAGATTGACTATATTTTTCTCATTTGCTTCTCAAACTCCATTGACAGGATCTCTATAAATAATACCCTTTATTTGGAAAATCCCAAGCTAATAGTTGCCACTTCATTACACAAAGATTTGAATTTCACCGAAGTCAATATGGTTGAATGTGGCATTTCATTCATGTAATCTGAATCTTTTCAACATTCAGTTGCTGTCAAAGAGAGAGAGTAAAGTATTGCATTTTGTATAACTTTCAGTCAATGAGCGATTCTATCTATGAAAACGCTTTATTAATGCAGCTGTTAAATGAATAATTGAATCAAATCTGAAACAGCAACAAATGGAAGCATCTAAAACGTAGCACACATCGGTATAGATGAAGGCAATCAGTTCAACTCAAAAGCCAAACAAACGCAACTTTGCTAGCAGAATTTCAGTGGTTTTGTGACGGGGTGGGAATTTAAGTATTGCATTGGTTGATATCAGAAGATCTGATAAATTGGCGGGGCGTTTGAAAGTAACAGAGAGACATTTGGGAAAAAGGTTGGCGGTGGAATTATGGTTTTTGAGGATAGGGTAGAGATCTTTTAGAATTAATCGCAGAGATTCTAGGCCAGGGAAGTATGTGGTGCAAATTGAAAGAGGGTGGTTTTCAGCGGCAGTGGTAGGCAGCGGTTTGGTAGTGTAAGCGTGTCTTCGGATCCTCTTGTTAAGGAGGGATTCAGGATAACCTCGTTTGAGGAGGGAATGGTTTAGATTTGAGAGGAAATCATCAAGGGAGTCGGGGCCATTGCAAATTCTGTCCTCTTATGGACAGGGAATAAGGAAAGGAGCGTTTCGTGTAATATGGGTGGCAACTGTTGTACCGTAAGTGTTGTTGTTTTTGGTGGGTTTTACATGCACAGAAGTGTGAAATATTTGGTCAATTATTGATATAATTCTAGAGGAGGAGACCGTAGAAGTAAAGGTGACAAGAGGACGAAACATTGAGGTCGGAAATGAATGTTTTCAGGGAATCAGGACCATGTGGCCCGAGAAGGAAAAGATCACCGATGTATCTGAGCCACAATAGAGGTTTCAGGGGTTGTTTTGACAGGAATTTATTCTCTGCGAGACCAAGAAAGAGGTTTGCATAGGAAGGGCTAAACCTGCTACCCATGGCACAACCCTGGATATGCAGGAAGATTTTATCGTTAAGGAGAAGGAATTACGGGTGAGGATGAACTCAGAAAGGCTAAGGAGAAAATCTGTGCTGGGTATGTGTGGCTCAGGGCGTGGGAGAGGTGGTGTTGGAGGGCGGAGAGACCTTCTGAGTGGGGAATAGATGTATATAGGGATGTGGCAATCCCCCATTAATTCTTCTTTGGACTTCTTTACTTGGTCGTAATTAAAAAAATAGGATGAATTACCTTTAAATCAATGCTTATACTTGATGGTTTAAGGCGGAATATCGTCATCAAATTGGCTTCAAGCCCACGTATCTTGTATCCTAAAAGAGATAATTCCACGGCGCTCATCTCCTCTGTACCTCGTTTGCAATAATAAATCAACCCTATCCTTTGAAATAATCCATTTTCAGCTGCTGAATTCCTTCCACGATTAGCTTCTTCTCATATATTAACAAATATATGGGTTATACCTCTCCGAGCAGTAATTCAACGCGCGATGAGATCAATCTCCCACAAAAATAAATGTCAACCAATTTTTAAGTTGAATATTCTTCCTTGATATTCAGTATCCCTGGGTCCCCTGAGAATTTGAAACCCTTTTGCCACTTCCCCGAAGTACCCATATCTTTCAGTCTGCTAATTTAGATATGAGATACTGCCACTAGAGGGACGCTAAATGAATAGAGTGGGTCGGCGGGATAAACAACCTATGCATGCCTAAACACGAGACCGCCTTTCGGATGTAAAAAAACCCCGGAGAGGATGGAAAGAAATGTAGGGAGAGAGGAAAGGAGTGCGATGTGAAATGTCCCCGCGTCCAAACTTCGATTGGCAGGAGGAACATTGGAGAGAGATTGCATAATGCTTGAATCCCGAGTCTTCACGCTCCCCGCCATGGGTGAATGTAAGGATTCAAAAGATATTACGTTCAATAGGTGACCTACGTGCGTGAATCAATTCACCCCGTATTCCTGGAAAGCAGAATAACTAAATTAATCGAGGGCATGCTATCCGAGGTGTTTCGAAAGTACAGTCACCTATTCACTTGACGTCAGTTATTTCCTCGTATTCATCCGGAAATGAACAGAAATTCAGATATGCAAATGGTAAATGCAAAGCAAAATATTATTAATGATTAATTATACCATTAATTAATTATATAATCAAGTATTGATTACACGTAAATGTATATACAGGTAGCTGCATTGAAAAATGACTCAGGAACGTAAATATATTACCTAAATGAATAGATCTATTATATTCAGACACAAAAATGAACGTAACACTCATTTGCTGCTCCACTTACACTACCTCTACCTTCCAAATATGGTGATTGAGTATCCACTATACTTTTAAAAAATTTATCCCAATAATAATTCTATCCTATGCTACATTAAATTAAATCTGAAAATTAATTTTCTTGCTTGGGGACACATTTCGCCAAGACGGTACGGAGTAAAGGGTTCTAATTTTTTTGCATAAATAGGGTAAAAATTTCGAAAGTAACTCAGAATATGTACAATTTAAATATACTTCTCTGGATATTTTTAGATCGAAAAACACTTTTTTTTAGAAAAAAAATCCTATTTCTCACACGGTAGGCAGCAAATGTTTTACTCAAAATTATAATTCATTTTTCATTCCTTTACAAAGGGGAGACTTATATACAACCACACAATTTGTCTGTCTATTATATCTTTATAAATGTTCATATATTATGATTTATGCTGTCGCAAGAGCAGAAGCTTCGGATGTGGTAAACAGATACTGCCAAATTCGACAGTCTCAAATTATTGCTTTAAAACAGCATAATTTTTTTTCATAAAACAGCTGTTGCAAAATCTCGATTTTTTTCTTCAAGATATAACTTTAAAAGTACATCAGTTCATTTTTCCGAGTTCAGAGTTTATTATGCCTGTTAAAATCTATCTATTCATCAACCTGTTACCCACGGGACCCTGCTAGGGTGTGAGGCAGGGGATGATTACAACCCGGGCATGCAGCAACTAATATTGATTTTTCTTAACTTTAAGTCACAATATAGTTTCCTAAAATAATTTAAATAATGTAGATCATGCTAGCAACAGTACATGTACTAAAGTATCTAAATTAGAGTACAGAGTTCTAGAGGTAACGAGAGTGCACACGCCCTTCAAGGTTGTATTCCATTGGAAGAAGTATATCACTGAACTTGGTAATTTATATTTCCTCTGCCTATTCTTCAAATCAATTTTTTTAATTATTAAATATCTTAAAATATCTTACAGAGAATTAGAATTTGTTTATTTTAATTTTATGGTGGTTTATTACAAATTAAAAGGAGATGCATAAAGAAGAGTTAAGACTAGGACTGCCTGAATAGTTCCTAGAACTTCCAAGACTTTAACAAACAAAAACTAGAGGTGTAGCATCCTCTCAAATGAAGTTTTTTTCATTCCAAAAACCACCGAGATTCTGTCCTAATGTTCGAGTTTGTTTATTATTTCCAATAATTATTTTTTATAATCCATCCATTGAGTTCAAAATTTTACTATTGATGGCTATGTTTTCATGTTTTGGAGAGAGAATTGCCGGATAACATTTTCTAGGTAAAGACCCATATGAAATAATTGCTAAAATTGCATGAAATTCCCACGGATAGACGACAGAGCTTTTGACTGCAGGGGCTGGGTTTGGTTCCAGGTGGCACCGCTGAGCACCCTCAGCTTCTATCTACCTGCACTGTTACTGCCCGCCACCACTAAGGTGTGTGGTAGGGATGATGACATGCTAAGCATGCGACATCAAAAAGTAGGCCTTTATTACTTTTTAGTTACAATGAATTTCTGTATGATTTATGGTATTGTTTTGTACGGCGCGGAAACAGCCCTTGAAGTAAGATGATAGGGGTACATTTAAGGTTCTTGAAATGTTGATGTGGATAAGAATGGAAAAGGTAGAAAGAATGGAAAACGTACCAAAAAGTACTAATCATAGTGAGGGAGGAGGTAGGATTGTTGGTATGAATCTAAAAGAGGCCAGAAACATTAATTCAGAGCTCTCCACAATCAAATCACATTTTTCCAAAGCATTAGCAATATCGCGTACTCATAGACGCCACCCAGACAAAGAAATTGTCTTAAGTGCATAAAATGGTCTACAATACGAATTAAATTCAGTTAATGAACCTAATTTTCACTAGTTTTTTTATAAAAGGCACGTTCTGATTTTTTTAGGAATTAGAGAATTTTCCCAAATTTACTCTCCCAACTTCGTGGCCACTTTGGTTAAATAGGTATACAAAAAAATAACTGCAACAGTTCTGTGGTGCGGCACCTGTCTTTAGCAGAAGGATCGAACTGATGGGACGGGTGTTTCGAGAGGTGGAGCTTTAGGGAAGGGATGGGGAGGGTTTCCTCCAACACTCCTTTTTTCTGCGCCAAATATTCCTGAAAAGTCAACTAAGCGAATTGTAATTGATCTGAAATGAGTTAGTGGATTTCGCCCCACTCACTGCTTCCCGTCATTATCAAATTGAAAGACAATTGCCCGATCGAACGCAATTTGAGTGGCTTATTCAGGGATAAATTACACGTCGTCTCGATGAGCACGAGGTTGTTTTGCACCAGAGGTGACAATTAAATTATACAACCGGCGTCGACGGGGGCTTAGTCATTACACTTTACACTAGCGCGAACCGAATTCCAATGCCCGGAGATTCCCGCAAATCTTTACAAAAATGATTTAACTGCGTGGAAATTCGACCTCCTTCTGTTTCCTTTACATCGATGCACTCTCATTCCGATTGTACAAAAGTTTCTAGGCCAAATGCCGCATTTCACACTTCATGCCACACATCCTGAGAGATTTAAATAAAGTATTGTGCACATTTTTCGCAAGAATTTCTTTCACAGAGATCCGGAGTGGGTGTTCATAGCAAGATCATCATCATCATCATTTCCGTTAATTTCGAATTATGGCACATCAAGCTAATCGATTTTTCATACTCTACAGAAGCACAATACGGCTCTCTAGACTCATTTCCTCGCCATCATTCTTAATTTTCTACGTCCTCTCACCAATTATGCTATCGCTACTTATCAATCTGGGTAAGCCGGACGGGAAAAGCCCTTGCTGATCAAGCCAAAATAACATGGTTCAGATATAGTCTCATGCAATGAATTAATGCATTTTAGGTAACATTTAGTAATACCTTACGGTTTCACGAATAATTTGAAGAGCCCACATCATATCATCATCACTCTTTTTCTTCCACCAACTTTACGAATACATTTTTTTTATGATATTCAAATAAAGGGAAATAGTAAAAAAGGAAGTGCCATAGATATTTTACATCGTGAGTAATATATATCTGGAAAAGGAAAATTAAGGCTCCAAATAAAAAAAGGGTAATAACGACGCGTATAAGAAATATATGTATTTCTCTGTATATTTAATAAATGACGGTAGTAACAGTAGAACAAATAGAATTTGTAAGCAATATTATGAGGTTCTATGGAAATATTAAATTAAAAAATGATGGATCAAATAACTGAGAGAGAAATTTTAGGGAGATCGGGGAAATAAATAACACCAAAAAAGAGATATTCAGCTACATCGAGTATTTCAAGGAAGAAAGAGGATAATTAAGAGATAGAAAACTTCCCGAGTACCAGTCTGCAAGGAAAACCAACCGGATAGAAATTGCCAAGGAGGGCAGAGAACGAGACACGTGAGCAAGATGATCACAGACTTATGAAGATATAAAGAGGCTAAGCAGAGGGTATCACATCGGAGAATCCAGTTGAGAGTATCCTCAAACTAATCTCAGGATTAATGACTGCTAATTATGTCCATACGTTGCGCCAAATTCATTTTTCACTTGGTTTCGCATCCAGCGAGTAGTGACGACTGACTAAAAATGGGGAAAATCGAGAGGGGCGATAACTCAAGCAATTGACACTGGCGATTATTGTGGCATGTATTTCATGGCCACGCCTCACGAAGATCTACATCTGTATAATACCTAGAAACCTAACGTGATAGTATGTGGTATAGTGTGGTCCATCACTTGGCAAATACCATCAAAAACTTTTTTTCTGAATTTTCAGTGAAGTTAAATATGTAACGCAATTGAAAAGTGATATAGATAATGATGACTCTTGTATATGACTGTACATCCATCACGGCATCTAAGCATTATATACTTCCCTGCGCATGCGGGAATACCTGCTAATAGCGAAAAAGACATTAAAATAAGAATAGATGAAATAATGACAACATAATATACGCACAAGATATGTATTTAAGGTAACGATAGCAATTTTTGCGTGACGTGAGCGTGAAATGCTAAATTCAGACCGTCGGTTAAGTGAGCGCATGGACGCAGATCGTATTATGGATTGATAAGATGACAGTGCAGACCATTATCACTGAAATTCTGTCAATGCAAAAGATCTGCACTAAACTCGTCCCGCAGATCTTGACGACCAAAGGCAGAGTCAAGTGTCTGTTTGCGAAGACCTTCTGTAATGCCCTCATAGTCCTTACTTGTTACCAGCAGACTACTATTTATTCCCTAAAGTGAAATCCGCCCTCAAAGGACACCACCATGGGACCCTAAGTGCCTTCAAAGAAGCTTGCACGCGTACCCTTAGGGCCTTCTGGAATCCGCCAACCAGGGAGCATTCGAGTCGCGGAAAAGCCGATGGAAAAAGTGTGACGACATTCAAGGTATGTACTTTGAAGAATTTCGAGGCATTGTAGCAAACTCTGAAATAATTATATTTTTCCGAAATTTTTCCCAATACCTTTTCTACAAAACATGTTGACCACTTAGAATGAAAAAAAAGTATTTTCTTTCCCTAGCGGTCTACATGTTCAACATCATTACTGAAGAGACCTCTCTCGATTTCACGTAAGATTTAATCTATAACTTAAGCTTTGCTTTGTGAGCTTTTCCCAAACTAGGTCCTTTAATAACATACTATTATTACACGTAGATATGCTATTAAATGTATCTTAACAACGTTTAACAAATCTGGCTCCTCTCCGCTACACACGATCTAATTTAGCCATCAATGTAACTTCAAGAGGATTTCATATACTAGCAGCATAGTCGAAATGAGGCCTACCCAGAAAAAGAAAACGTGGCTTACTAACCGTCTCGTCACATTTCCTCAATACTCTTCTAATAAATCCTATGTTTTTGCTATATTGCCAAACATAAATCATCGTGTGCTTCAATCAGGACATGTATATAGTAAGTTAAAGGTAGTGCCTGTGTATTTAAACAAATGTACACTTTCTATTTCGGTTTTTTTAGCGGACAAGCATCTTGGAGAGAACTACTCTTATTTTAAAAATTCATTACGACACACTTTTACACGTTCCATTTAAATATACTCTATCCAGCTATTAGTTAATCGAAACCTATCTTTATACATCCCTATATTTCGTTTAGTGCTTTCCATTTAATGCATTTTGCATTTTATATATTTTATCAACGGGCTAAGAGGAGGTCATCCATTAATTACGAAACACACTTGGGGGGTTGAGACAAGGGTTGGCAATATGATTTATCTTTTTTTTAATTCACGGGAGGCAAAGAAATAATCAGCAAGGTGTAACGCCAGATCCGAATTTATTATGATTTTTAATTTCGCTAATTTTAACTATTCTCGTTTATCCAAATTTACTAGTCTGCTCAAATGATGTGCGTCTAGTTCATGGCATAATTTCCCTTTATATTCAGTGTTGGTCTAATGGGGCTCAGCAGAGCTTGGTCTTCACATTCAATTACATTTATGGTCACCGGTTCTATTCTAATGAATGAACAAAGCGTGTCGTAATGCTTTAGAAGAGGGAGGGGACGGCCAGGAGACAACTTTTGTAGCCAGACGAGGAAAAAGAATTGAATTTTTATAATTAATTAATGAAAGGCCATTGTGTCTGAAAAATGTTCCCGTCCAATTCACTTTCAACGAGATAAGTCAAATTTACTTGTCTAAAGGGCTCCGAATGATATGATTTCAAATTTTGAACAGGTTTTGCCTGCCTCACTTCTCAATGCGTTGTTTCTCATAAACACTGATGAGCTGAAATCCAAGGCGTGTTCGAAAGAAGAGTTCGCTGAGTTGTCTCCTGGTTTTCGGCATTTAAAAGTCAACAGTGACTACTCCGTCATTTCCGATTATTATACGCCGATTATTATGGCGCTAATTCAAGGAATGATTTTTCAATTTATTTGTTAAATAAATTCAGGGTCCTACATAAATGTTTCTGAGCGATAAGATCAATTCAGTAGAATAATTTTGTGCCTCACACTTTGCGGCGTCACTCATCATTGGCGAGTTATTGGAATGTACGCCCCGGGGAAACGGACTTCGCCACTCTTGCTTACGTACTACAAGGAGTTGGCAGAAGTCAAAATGTAACATTCTGCGTCAAATCAGACTTCAAAATGTATGCGATACATGAAATCTGAATTGACGGGGAAAATACGTTTATTTTTAAGGGTCTAAAAACGTGAAAATACTGAGACTTAAGACCACTCATAAGATATACTTTCGATTAACTCAAAAATGTCTCGTACGACCAATTCTTGCCAAATATCGCACGTGACCTTAGTCGACGCAGCACCAAAAAATTAAATTACAAAATATTGCAGGTTCACTGCAAAAGGCTTAAAGCGTAGATAAAAAATAGCCAGCTTATTAAAAATAGCAAGTTGAGCATCAAATCCATTACTTGGGCGACAAGTAAAGCTCACGAAATCAGCGGCAACACAACCATGACGAGGTAACAGAAAACCATCATATTTGTTGCAGTTTCGCAAAAGTGGTGTAGTCTCAATTTTAATTTTTTTATATCATCCCCGGTAAGTATTCTGTGGGTAAAAAAGTCCTCTGATTATGAACTACTGGGATGGGAATTTCACAAAGTTGTTGAAGCAGGGTAAGGACTGGGGATTTTTACTGAGTGCGACGCTATAAAATGTGAAGATAGACACTGAAAAAATAGGTTTAGACAAGGTAAAGTTGGGAAATGAAATTAGGTCAAGGAGGAGGTGACTTTGCAATCGGCAGGAAGAGAGTGATATACTCAGGAGACGACCGGGAGATAGCAAGGTGTGATAGCAGGGTGGGATTTATCAATCTATCCATTTTCTGTGTTGAGACACCCATCGCTGTCACATTTCGCACCTCATGACTTTCTTCCCGAGGATGAGATTAGTGCTTATGGTAAAAATGGAAATCAATGAGCAGAATTTCACTCGATAACCATCCCACGAAGATGTTCAAAATCAGATTAGAAAAAAATAAATGAGGAAGAAAAATGTAGCCATGCTAGACGCAGAGAGAATTTTGATATAAAAGTAAAAAGTATATCCAATTCATACGCTGATAGTACAAGTCTAATTGCGGACAATATTCAGAAAGGAAAAGAAAATAAAGGCAAATGAGCAGTGTGAAAAAGTTCTTAGCTTAATAAAAGAAAAGGAAAACCTAAAACATAACTGGAATGCAGTTACTGCAGAGAAAAGAGAAATACGCAACACAGGATAGTATTGGATAGTAATAAAATGAGGAGTTGAATGCAATGAAAATATTATGAGAGAGTTAAATATACTTTTAGAGGAACACATACTTAAGATACGAAACGAAAATTCTTTGGTGCATTTTCAGATGTTAAGTCGGCATCCTTATCAGTTAGAGGTTCAAGAATGAAGTGAAGCATTGGTTTGAACAATTCCGATAAGGTAAAAATGTGACCAAAGCGAAGGATTACATAACCGTTAATACATGAATATTAGAATTGCGCACAGTCAAAGTAAGATGGAATATAAAATTAAAACAGTAAATACAAAGTACAAATATATTAATAAAGATCCGTCCATACACCAAGCCGTTCCATTTGAGCTATCAACGAAAATATGGAAAGAGGAAAAGAGGCCAACTCTACTGAAGCAAGCCGGAAAGACTTGAGAAAGGAAGGGGATCGGAAGGTGCGCTGCCTAATGCACAGGCTTCCCACCGAGAGGGACCGGGTTCAAATCCTGGAGAGCACAAATACTTTTCAGAGGTACCCCGATCCCTACTTGAGGTGCTTCATGGAGAGCACTTTGAGTGAGTGCGACGTCCATCCGATGGGACGTTAAACTGCGAACTCCTTGGCGCCTTTCGACGAGAGTAGGCTAATGCCGACGCCGGGCTTCTCTCCACCCTTCCTCCTTTCCCACCCATCACTAATGGCGCAAATGACCTTACATGTCAGTCGCCTCACCTAAAAACTACTACTTGAGAAAATCATCACAGAAGTAGCTAAGAAGTAACTTTATAGTAAAATAGCGACTAGGCGACAATGGATAAAGACTTTAAAATGATAACGTGCATATATAAATAAATATATAAATACATATATATATACATATATAAATACATATATATACATATATAAATACATATATACATATATACATACATATATATATATATATATATATATATATATATATATATATATATACATATATATATATAATGGGCTGACACAATATAACACAAATAGAATAGAATAGCAACATTTAAAAGGAACACAATTTACCGTGTGAGTGTCCTTTTAAATGTTGCTATTCTATTCTATTCTATTTGTGTTATATTGTGTCAGCCCATTATTGTGCCGCTCGTGTGAGTTTTTCCGTACAATCGTTGTATATATATATATATATATATATATATATATATATATATATATATATTTGCACACACACTCAAGAAATGAGAGAGCGCGGAAAACTGAGGAGTCAAAGTTAGGAAGAATATTTCAAATTTACCAAGTCAAGCCATTCAATAGTCGCAATAAGGAAAAGGTGGAGTAGGTTGAAAGGAATTGCAAAGAAATCAATGATATCATGAAAAAGGAAAAACCAAAAGAGTCTATAAGGATTGATAGGATTTCTTCAAAGGAAAAAACGAAATACAAGGGTTTAGTTTCGGCAACGGGAAAATAGCGTTGCCAGAAATGATAATACGCTAACGGAAGGTAAAGACAGGAAATGGAAGGTGTAGATACTTCAAAAAGCTTCGTCAACGAGAAAAAAACCTTTGTAATATTATTGAATGAAATTTGAGATTGTATTGGATAAATACGACCGAGGCAAGAATAAGATGAAACGCGAATTCGAAAAGCCAGTAAATGACTTAAAGAAAAAATAAAGAGCAAGAGGTTGACAAAATGAACGAGAAAAAATGAAGGTGCTTGCAAGTTAAATAAAAATATATTTTAGGAGTGATTAAACTCGGTAACGAAGGTAGATTGAGAGGATAAAACCTTATTTAAGGATGTAAATAATGCAAAACCGAAGGACAATGTTGATTAAAATATTTTTAAAACACTAAACCCTGAAGAGCATGCGGTTACAATACTAACGCGAGTAATCAGCTGAAGGATGGAGAAAAAATTAAATACAACATGTCAATGGAACAATTCAGATTCAGAAAGATGTACGAAATATGCCCTCAAAATCTAGTTCTAGAACTACGTAGAACCTAAAGGTTGATTAAAGCCACAGACGAAGAAGCATTCAAATAATCAGACAAAGAAAGGGCCAAATGGAGTACAATACAGAAAAGTTCAGAAAAAAAGTTCAGAGCAGTTCGGGTATAACTTGAAGCACAAATTTCCCAGAAACAACATAGGGGGGAAAACAAATAAGAATGGCCCTGCAAGGTAAAAAACGAGGAAATGGTTGGACCAAATGAAGAGGAAAACAACAGAGAAGAGAGAATTAATTATTGGCGTTAGCTGGAGAGATGAGGTTTGCATTCAACCAGCCAACCATCAGAAAAATGAACGAATTACGCAGCACTCTCACGAGAGGGCGTCTCATTTCCCGACTAATTAGAACCTTCCTTCGCGCCGAGCGATCGTGGCGCCGCCCCGCAGACACTGCACGACGGTCGGCTGACGCCGGGACTCCAGGTGAAAAAGAAGAAACAAGACGCTCAAAACTCGATATTATCGGATCGATATAAATCAATGCCGTCTCTCTCTCTCTATCTATCTCTCCTCTCTCTTCTCACCCACACACCCAATCACGTCGCGCTTCCCGCTTCCGATTATGCGGCGACCCCGAGGCGCTATTAATGACCGGTGGGAAAAGAGAGAAAGGGAAGGAGAGACAGTGACAGCGACGGTAGAGACGGGAGAATGGGGTGGAGGAAGTTCAGAATGTGACATCCGGGATCCCTCGGAATTGGCTGACCCCGATTAACCTACATCCTCCAGCATCCATCCCTTCCTCCACTGCCGAACGGATCATTCAGCTTGTTACGTTTTTTCCCCTCTTTTCGTCCATTCGTTTTGGCATTCGTCGTTTGGCGAGAGACAGAGAATGAGAGACGGCTTGGACGAATCCCATTGAGAGTGTGTATCTCGCGCGCCGATCCATCACTAATTATTCCCTTGCGGGCCACACGGCTCACTCCCGACATAAATTCATTCTTTGTGCGCCGCGGGGGCATGACCGACCACACCGCGAACGAAGGGAAAGTGGAAGGGAGGATCTCTTTTTACGAGGGTCAAGTAGCGAGGATACCGGATGGGAGGAGAGTATGGTGAACTCCTGAGAGAGGCGGGCGAGGGGGATGGCGGCGGGAAGTGAGTGAGCGGTGGGTTGAGTCGGCCTCGCGGAAGGAGATGGGGGAGGGGGGAAAGGATGGGCCGATTTTTAAAGAGTTCTGGAATTTTTTTTTACAAAGAAGACGAAATCAATACGGGTACAGACCCGGAACTACGGCAGAGGAAACAGTTCTTTATACCATTATTTTTATGCTCGCATGTGCATACGCATTCATCGCAAACAGACGTATACATTTTCCTTGCAGAGAATACTAAATTCACTAAAATACTACAATAACTAAGAAAAAATATTTCTAAGGCAAGAAATCAGCTAAATACATGGAAAAATTTGGATAACGACGGGTACGTGAAAGTCATCTGTATACGTCAAATACTTACTAATGCTTACATAGACGCGTAGTAGAAAGTAGTGTGACACGAATCAAGAAAACTTGTAATGGAAGGAGTTATGAAGAGGAGGTGAGTATTCATTTTGCTTTGTTTCCTGTCTCAATGTAATGTTAAATTGTAAATTTATTTCACTAAAGATTTGCGAAAAATTGTAATTACGTCACAAGAAAGAGCTTCTAAGAATAAGGTTTTAATATTGCTTGGAAAAATAGATGCATTATCAATGTCAGCTTCACATTGGTTCTTAGATTTCCGCGGTGTTTATTCATAGAATGAATCTCCATTAATCGGAAAACCAGAAAAATGGATAATTCTAATGATAGCATAATACTGAACTTCGTGCACTTCAAATTTGTATGACAGAAACGGAAATTGCCTCATTACTTGCCAACCAATAATTTAAGTACAATACACTCGCCTATACTTTGCATGTTAACCATCACGATGGGAATTGGCTCGTGGAAGCGTAGTAGTTGTAGTATTTAGGGCAGGCGACCGACAGCTGAGGTCATTTACGCCATAGGGGATGGACAGGAAAGGATGAAGGGTGGAGAGAAACCCGGCGTCGGCATTAGCCTACTCTTTGCGAAAGGCGCCAAGGGGTCAACAGCTTAACGTTCCATCCGACGGACGGCGAACTCACTCAAAGTGCCCTCCACCAAACACCTCAAGTAGGGATCGGGATACCTGTGAAAAATATTCAACACCGCCGGGATTTGAACCCGGACCCTCTGGGTGGGAAGCCAGTAAGTTAGCCCCCGCACCATCTCGATCCCCTCATGGAAGTGTTATTTATAAGGTATCCTCAGGAGTGATGGCTTGCGCAACCGTAACTTCAGCATTACTGCTTTAAAATAAAGATCGGGAATAAAATATAATGTACCCAGCAATGCCAGGACCGGAATTTTTGGTCCATTTCTCTAGGGTGAGGTGATGACAGCAAAGGAGTGGCATGGGATGGAGCATCTGGAGAGGATGTAAGGGAAGGAGGCGAAGGAATAAATGGGTGAGCGATGAGGAAGACGAGGGGAGGGGGGTGAGAGGGAGGAATAGGTAAGGGGAAGAAAACAAGGGGGGGCGATGGATGACAATGAGAGGAGGGATCTTAGGGCCGGGAGCAGGGGGGTGGTGGGGAAGGAGGAGAAAAGATTCCGGGGAGAAGCAGGGGGCGGGGCGAGAAAAGGAAGAGGGAAGCGAGGACGCTAAAAGGGTCTGGGGTCAGGTGGGTGGGAAGCGGAATGAAGAAGAGGCCCTGAGACGTGTGCGAAAACTTAAATTAAGAAAATGAACTGGGAAGGGAAAGGAGCAAGGAGAGAAAGTGTGAGAGGAAAAATAAGAATGGAAAGGTTCATTAGGTCCTCGGGCCGAGTCGCCGAGTCCTTTGAGCTCCCGCGCTCGTGGTATGCATATTACAAACTCCCCCTTTTTTACTAAGACCCGACTTAATATGGGCCCGAAGCATTTCCCCTGCCGTGGGCTTTATGATACACCATTTTTATATATACCTCATGCCTGCTCTCAGGGTTGTGCGGAATGATGCCGCAGTCAATTATACCCAAGAGCAAATAAATGACTCTCGAGGAAACTTGCCGCCAGAATGTGTCTATTTTAAGAGAAGGTTGGAATTGATCGATGCCAAAAGAGTTCAACTAAGGTTTATTAGACAGAATAAGTGTTATCACCGAGTGAATTTGGCGTAAAAATGTTTATTAACACGGATGTAATGACAGCAGGAGACAGGACTAATTAAGCGTAATTCAAGTATGGACGGTGGAAGTTTTCAGAGGCATACCGATCTCTATTTGGGGTGTTATAAGCAAAGCACTCCAGGTGGAGTACGGCGTCAGTTGGGCGGAACGTTAAACTGTGGACTCTTTAGCGCCTTTCGTCAAGGTTAGTTTAATTTCGGCAGTGGATTCCTCTCCGTCCTTCCCGTTTCCTCAAAATCCTAATCTAACCTCTGGGAAATTACCCACCTAGTCCTACTGGCGTAAATCAACTGTTGTCCGCATCCCCTTATAATTACTACTACTGAACTCTAATATTCTAAGGTAGGTCATTTTATTCTGATTGCCCTTCTCAGATGGCAGCAGAGGTTTTTTTTCGCAACCTACCTTCCCGCAGGATTTTTTGGTGCTAATTGTTCAACTGATTTAAAGGGACCAAGTTAAATATTCATGTGACATAGCGCGTACGAGGAAATTGCTCGAGCAGGTACGGCCTATATCGTGGCCCTTGAAATCCTGTTGAAATGGAGAGGGGAGGAGGGGTAAGCGAGGGACGAAGGATGGGGAAGACTTTGGAAGAAGACTTGGCCAATGTGGGGACGTTCTCCGCACCTGACGCAGGAGAAGCATGTGCGTTTTAGTTCGGAAGGTCGCCTAAAGCGCGTTAGTAAGATGATGGAGGAAGAGGGCAAACGCGGTTTCGGGATTAGCTTCCTTTCGACAAACGGAGTTAGCGGTTAACAAGTTCAGCCCTACAATCAATTTTCAGCCTTTTCCATTTGCATAAATCTTCAGGCTTTGTCTCCCAATCGATACTCGACCAGACCTGAATCAACGGATTGAGCTGCTAGACTAACTTTTGAGAAAAATTATTTAATTTCCTTCTAAATACATGTATGCCAAAGTGAAGTACAGTAAAAGTTGTGGAAGATTATTTATTTGCATAAATTATTATACATTTAGCACCCTATCTAACTTTTTTTTTTAATTTCCGATTTTCTGGCCTTGAAAGTAAGAAAAGGAAATTTCTACTACAAATTCTATAACTATTGATCTTCATTATAACTCCAATGCTGAGCATTCGGATTCAATTTATTGAATTCTGATTTTGATTTCAAAAATTAACCGAAAAGCAAAATTGATCCGATTCAAGGAAGGAACATTCTCGAGTCTCTAATGCGAGTTTAAGGGTGAGATTTTTTCAAATTAATCCTCAGCCCTGGATCACAGATTAAACGAACAATCCTTCCCCGCTCACATAATCTGACCTGGGTGAGAGAGCTGGGTGTTCAGGCGGAAGAGGGCACAATAGGTATTGAGAGGGAAAGGGAGAGAGCCGTAAAGGGGGAAAAGAGAGACTCGGGGGTTAAGGAACGGAAGACGATAAAGGAAATCATTTAAAGGGAAAGGATTAGAGGAAAAGAGATAAAGGAACAAGAGAGTTGTGGAAGGTGGGAATATGGGAAGAGAGGAAAAACGAAAGCAAAAGTGAAAGCATAGGAATCCACATCTACAATAGAACAGGTGAAGAGATGGGCAGATAGATACATATGACATACATGGGTGGTCGGAAAAGTTGCCGACTCAGAAAATTTCAGAAAAAATGTCTTGCATCTTTGTTAGGTCGGAAACTTTTCAGACCACCTCGTGCATACATTATGCATATAATACTGGCGCGCGGCATAGTTCAAAGATTTAAGGAGGGATAGGATTAAGGAGGGATATAGGAAATAACAGATGTCAAACCCCGAAGAGAGCAGGTTGTTAGGCGTAAAGAGTATCTGTTGAAAAAAAGAAATAGAATTATTATTAATTCATACAGCTTGCTAGGGGTGCTCTGACGGTCCCCTGGTGAGGAAGTATTTTTATTTCCTGGGAGTCAATTATCTTCAAGGTACTTGAATTTTATTGAGAGGGTATATGAATAGAATGTAAAAGAAAAACATCCAATGATATTTCTCCGAAACCCATTATTTTAGCATATGCGATCTGGAGAATTATTTTTCCCGATGATGGGAAACTCTGGTATTTTGATCCGTGAACTATCATTATATTTCACACTTGCGATCAAACAATCGTTTTTTCGACACATTGAAAAACAGGAAGCCAAAAATCTAAACTGAAATATATTACTCAAATTTTCTATTTCCTAACCGAAAATACTCAGGAATACTACGTTAATTATCAGTCAGTTTTCACTCCCCTTTGCCAAAAAAATGGTATATTATTTTGAACGAGTATTAATTAGAAATACCCGGTAATTTTATACCAAAACTGCTAATTTTTAATTCGCTATATTCATACGGATGAAATAAATATATTTTTCTGCCGAAATAACCACGGTTTTACCCGTACTCCTTGTTTAATAAAATGTTTTTACAGAAGTATTTCTGTTATGATATTTTTTAAAAGCGAATATGCCAAATTAGTCCATTTCCCAACATTATTTCCATGCATGCGTTTTTGCTGAGATTTTTGCTTCACGGGTCATTTAGGAACGTAAACTTGGAAAAATACATTGAAGGGATTGAGTTACTAATATCCCGCAGTACGGAGAAATTCGTGAAGAGATCAAAGGCTCAAAATGGAAGGAAGAGGGCACATTACAAAAGTGGTAAAGTTACTGCAATTAACCTTATCTAGGATTTAATTGAAGAAAAACACGATTTCGCTAATTAACTACCGTTCTGTGGAAACAAAAACAAAATCCTGAAATAACCGGACGGAAATGCCAGCAAAACATTATTGAGACATGCAGTTGCCGGATAAAAAGATGGTAATTAACAGAGAATGACTATCTTAATATGAATATGAAAGATAATTGTCCCTCAAAAAAAATAGAGAAAACAGTTAAGGGGTCAATCATAAGTTTGATTTATATGAATTGGCTGACTTCCTCGAGTGATTTTACTTCAAGTTTCCCTTCTATTGTGTTGCTAACTAACCCATCGTGGCTCTAGGTAACGCCAATTTTTCCAGTTCTTTGCCGAAGAGTTCTCCATATGCTTTATTTCTCTTCTGCTCTTCTATATACTTCCTCTCTCTTCATGATGATGATGATGTCAAGTTATGCTGCTTCCCAGGTAGGTCGAAGGATTCCACTTGCTCTAGTTTTATCATCTGCAAGCTGGAGCATGTTAACTTCTTTGTTATTCCCCTAACTCCTTAAATGCCCAATTTTTGTGCTTCTTGCATTGCCTCTTCCAGATATATGTACTTTGAATAGACCTGGCTACATATTGCATCCTTGTATAACTCCATTGTCTATTTTGACTCCTATTTTCCATCCGTTTTTCATTTGCATGATTCTTATCTGATTCTTGTAGAGATGATGGATTATTCTGGTCCTTGAATTCCGTTTCAAACTCTTATGGCATCTTGAATATCTTGTTTCATTCAAATTTATAAAATTAATCAAATATTTTTTGCGCTCACGGTTGCTACATATAATGACTTTTTTATCTGTACTATTTTTTGGCAAGAAACTTATTCTCAATCTCAGTCTTTCTTTGGTTGCTCCTTGGTTTTTCCTGGACCCAAATTGGTTTTCCTTGAGGTTTTCGTCTATGATTATTTCATTTTTTTGCTAATTATTCGAGCAGGTATTTTTGATACGTGGGAAATCAGGTTCAATTTTCAGTGCTGTACGCATTTATCTGTTCTTGGTCATAAAAGCAAAAAAATTGTGGAGCTTACAAAGTGTTGCTTTGTCAGTGCTCATTACAAAGTTCCATAAAGTTGAGTCTAATAGTATGGGATATTTGTGGGAATATATTCGCGCGAAGAATGACGTGCTCCGGTGGTTTCCTATAACCTAACAAAAACCTCGAACGTTCGCTATTCCTTAATAGAGAATGAAATTATTCTGATGCTATAGAGAATTCGGTAGTTATACGCGATTATAAACATTATAGTAACACGTGTTTTTACCGCTTTACAATCTACGTCAAAGACAATATTAGCTAATATGGATTGATAATTTTTTCGAAACATTGTGGTAGCCTAATACGTACAAAAATTGCAATGAAATACTGTCACAATCGCTGTCCACGCTGCATAATTTTATGGGTTCAAGATAATAATCACAATGCGTACATTATAATGCCAATAGTTCACAGTAATGACTCCCAGTACTAACCATAAATCTTAATTAGCTATGCATAATATCCATTGGCTTCCAACAAATTAATCCCTCAGAAGCTTATCTTGCAGTACCAGCAGTGCTAGCAAGCAGACTAGTTTTAAAGACAAATATGGCTCTTACTTTTCCAACCCATGCAAATATAGAGAGAGGAAGAAAAAAAGTATGGCTAGAGAATTTGCTTAAATGACCAAACGCAAAATGAATACTGACGCTGCAAACAGCGTTGCGCAAGGAAGAGGATAAAATCATATAGAGAATAACTTGTAACTTGTGACAGGAAAGGAACACCACAATCTAAGAACTGTCTGAATGCACTCCGAAGCCCATAAATGTACATTCGTGAACACGATATTCTGAAAACTTCCTGGGACACGCTAAACACCGACCGCGCCATCTTGTTGGCTACAGAAACTTGTTACTTGATTCTAATGAACGAGCTGACTAGACAGCAACGCAAACACCTTCTAAACTCCCTAGCCTGACTTGCACGAGCGTATAGAAGGGGAGGAGAGGACAGAAAAGAGGAGAGGGGGTTGGAGAGGACGGAGAGAAAGTCAGTGGAGAGTGGTGAAGTGTTAGTAGTGAGAGGAGACAGGTGGAAACGGTTGTAAAAAAAAGGGAGGAAAGTGGAGGACTCGGGAAGAGAGGCGATGTGAGCGCTCGGGAGAATACGGGGAGGGAAGGGAGGGGAAGGGAAGGAGGGTCGATCGATTTCGAGGAGGGGAAAGGAGAGGAGAGGGGGATCGGGATGAGGCGATGGGGAAGGGGAAGAGAAATAGGGGAGAGAGAGAGGAGAGGGAGGAAGCACAGGGCATGAGCATAAAAACGCGAGGAAAAAAATGAACGGAGAGGGAGTGGACAAAGGCGGAGAGTTGTGATGAGGGGAAGGAAAGAAGGAATACGCTGGGGAGGGAGAGGGGAGAGGTATAGAAAGGGCGCCCGCCCGACCACTCACGCGTCCCTCAGACCCTTCTACCCCCTCGCCACTCTCCGATCCGGGGTCCCAGGAAGAAATAAATGGGGGGAGCGAAAATGATCGTCCGTGGGCGGGAGGAAGAATGAGGAAACTGCAAGGGACGGAAGTGCATTATCAGGGAAGGAAGAGACCTAGATACACGCTTGTGTGGGTTTACGCGAAAGAGACGAAATTCAACTCATTACGAATATAGCTGCGCATAGGATGTATGTATTATAGTAATGACTCCAGATGTTGAGAAGTAGGGAAACTAGGACTTTCCGATCCTGAAATTGGTATTAAATTCGAGTGGTGGTAGGAAACATTCCCATCCGTTACACATGGTAGATCCATGTTTTATAATATTTGAAGCACTCAAACTTTCTGGGAAACATTAGGCAGTGCTGGGAAAAGTACTGTATCTCCCTGAATGAATGAATTTCACACGCCGTAGGCATTAAATTAATCATCTATCAAACAGGCTTTGCGTTAATGACTGGTGGAATTCGACATATAATATTTCCTGCTGATTTGGTGAATAATAATACACGATTCTACATTTTGGCTTGAATTGAAAAACAGTAACACGACGATGAATTAGCGTCAATATCAATATTTTTTATAACAAGCATGAGCTTTTCGTCTTCTCATTCAAAACGGCTTCGTGACAGCTAATTCCACATGTCAATTCCGAGGGATTTCTGATTATCTCCGAAACCTCTACTTAGATACACCTAATTCTCAAAATTAAGAGATAGGAATCTGTGTGATGGCCGCTGGAGTTTCCAAAAGTATTTTCGTCTAATTTATTTTTTCGCGATTATTGACCTTTACGTTCTCATTACTGTGACGCACATCAAGGTAAAGGGGAACTTCGGAATTTATATGCCCGCATGCTTCGGAGATTTTCACCGGCCTTGTGAGACGTGGCAAGATATGGACGGAATAACCAATAACTCCACCCTCTGGGCAAACAAATCTCTAGTTCGTGAGCTGCCACGTGGGCGCTTACGACTTGATTGGCGTCATTATTCATTACCGACGATACATACGCGTAAGAGAGAAAAATAGAGAGTGGGAAGGAGAAAGACAAAAATGCAACTTGATATTCACGGTGACACTAATTTAACATGCGAGTTGTTCATCAATATAATGCTTACCGTATATCGCTATCGGGCAAATGTGGATAATGAGTATCCGATAAATCCGCACGGCGTTGCAAAGAGGGTTGATAGCATTTAATTGGCTCATATTGATCCAGAAAAAAATTACCATTTTCCACTATGAATGAAAATATAACTAATAATAAATTAAATTGTGGTACTGTTAATGATAATTTAATTCTATTGAAAATTTGCTAGCGTTTTTTCAGTTAACACGGACTTTTTCTTCTATTCTTAGTTTCAATTTACGGCTTTTCATTTTCCTAAATGAGGCAATTTTCAAAATCAGTTATTTCCTGATCACGAATAAGTATTTACTTCCTCATAAATACAAGCCTTTTTTATTTATTTATTCAGATTAATAGAATACTTGCGGGTATTAGACCACCATTATTACCGTTGTGGGTATGAATAGGGGCTTGATCATCGCCGATTGGAGCATGATGCTAAGTATCCCAAAATATACTAGTGAATGAACTCTAATTATATAAAATTGATACACGCATAATATAAAAAGTAGGTGGCAGTGATTAGATTTCACGATTTCAAAGAAGAAAGTGGAAAAACAACGACAGGGTTTTTCATCATCTCCCTGGATATTTAATGTGTACTGTGAACAGACAAATATCGAGATAAGACGACGAACGAATAAATAGAGAAATAATAAGCTAGTGCCATTTGCCGACAGCATAACTGTAGCTTATTACGCAAAATAAGGGCTTGTGAATAAAAAAGGCTGGTTTCTTCAAGAGCCATCACAATGCTGTTTCACTATTTTTCTAACGTATATTTCTTAGAGAGACCAACTGCCTCTCAAAGAATTAAGTTGAGCCCCCTCCTTTTTAGAGAGGATTTCAAAGGGCCGAGGGAAAATCCAGTGGAAGGCACACCAGCCGATAACGGCTCCAACCGATACAATACCTCCCCCTTTAAAAGCATCGCACCCACGCGATTGTATCCGTCCAGGCTTGGTTGATAACTGCAGTGTCCTCGGCCTCCTGGTGTCATACTTCTTTTCTCAAACAAAAACAAAACGAGAAGATACAAAAGGAGAACTCACGGGTTTCCCCTACTCCTTTACAGTCCAGCCTGGAATTTATCTGGCTCCCTAGTCATCCTTCTAAAATACCGCGCCTTGCAAGGGTATCAGTATCCTGAAAGGATTCCTTGAACGTGCTGCAAATCAGGGCAAATGCCGGAAATATTTTACCCTTGGCCCCTTCCGAATCTCAAGAAGGCTGTAAGACGCCACTTTTGGAAAAATAAAGGTAGACATTCCTCGACGCCGCCTGATGGTGCATTTTAACCGCCTCAAGAAGTGGGACGGGAGACGGGGAGGTGGTGAAAACAGGGAAGGAGAACAAATGGAAGGAGACAACGGGACAAGACCTAGATCAGGAGAGACCCATGCCGAGAAAGGAAGGCCGCGAGCGAGATGTGGATCGTTTGGACGTAGGAATGGAAAATATTCTTCCAGCAACGGCAGTAGAGGGCCAGATTTAGAAAAAAGAACTTCCTTCAACGAACTCTTGCGTGGCAATACATCCCAAAAGGATGACGAAGGATCCAGATAGATTCCATGCTTGACTTCAATGTAACAGGGAACCCCGAGAAGTCTACCTTTGCTTCTTTTCCCCGTGAATCCCGCACTCGTGCTCATCAGACACTTCACCAATATTTCTTGAGAAGTAGAAAAAATGACGTTCTCTTTCAAAGTCATAGCTCTACATAATTCAAGTTTCCCTCACCTGCCAAAAAAGGCACGGCTTTTCTAAGGAGGAGAACTCCATTCAGGAAAAAATCGCCAGACACTTGTCTGCGAGAAAAATTCCCTTCCGATACGAAGCACCACTTTTCCCCCTTCCGAGAATCCGTAATGGCTCCCCATTTGCCGTCACAAGTGCTGACTCGTCATGTATGATTGGCCCATAATTTTCGCTTTTGTTCCAGATCTCTTTCGAGATCAAACATCACAGCTACCAGCGTGTCTGTAAGCCTCTCGGTGGGAATACCTGAAACGTACCCTCGCACCAGGGGCACAGAACTGAACCATATTGTCCACGCTTACATTGTATTGCCTCCTCGGATGTCCTCCATCGCTGCTGCAGCATTCCGTGAATGCCAAGAGGGAGAACCCACAGCGTCGATGCTCTTTGCTGCACCCCTTCATTTCTCGTAACCAGCTGAGAAAATTATCAAATCCTGTGCCTTTCCTAGTGTTTTTTAGTTGAGAACATGCGACGACTTTTCCTCTCAAGTGACCCTCTTCACATCAAATCCAACTCCGAAGCACGCGATCTTTCACAGTCGGCGTCACCACCCAAAAACAGAGATTCCCCTCAAGAACTCCAGCACCTCGCGATCGTTCCCTCGGTTCAACCTGCCAACTTCTCGCGGTCCTGTGATGAGAGTCACCGGCGCCATCGCGCTTACTTCTCTGATGTATTTTTCCACGAAATAGATAGCCGCAGCAACTCCGATAGAGTCCTCAAGGCTTGCAGGTCTCGTCTGTCTCACCCGCACTTGAATGTTCCCATCAATTCCAAGAAGCGGTCTCGCTCAACAGCCTTCCCAGCTTCATCAGGCCAGGAGGGGTAATCCGGCAGACCTATGCGCTACTACTCGAGTACGGGAGCAAATTGGTGGGTCGAGGCTTCCCTGCACCGCTAAACTTACTTCTCCCTTCGCCATGCTTGCCGCCGCCAAACCAAGCAACATTCCTAGATCGGAGAGCTATTCTACCGACTGAGCCGATGTAGCGCTGGTTTCTGGAGATGGGTTGAAAGGTTTTCGAATGAAAACGACTGGTTCCTTTCAGAGCTACCTCAGTGAAGCTTTATAATTTTTCTATCAGAGGCTTCTCAGAGCAGTCATTCGCCTCTCCAAGTAATAAGTCCTCCTTTTCTTCAGAGAGATTTCTAATAGCGTGGGGATAGCCCAGCGGGGGGAACACCAGCAGACTGCCGCTCCAACCGCCACAATAGCTATGCTAGCAGAATCGTAGGAAGGTGTAAAATATGAGCCGTATATAAGTATGATGAAGGAAATTAAATAGCATGGGCTCAAATTAACAACTACAAAACAAAGCATTCAATACGATGGTTGGTTTCATAATAACTTATAATTTAATTGATTAAAAATAAGATAATAATCTGCAACCAAAGCAAATATAAAAATTACGAAATATATCTAGGGAAGGGCACGCTTAAACAACAAAATATTTTAATATTTAGGAAGAGGGATTAACGGTGATTGAAGGAAACAAATGGGTAGATATTAAGTGAGATCACCCAAGCGAAGGATCACTTTCTATCAGAATACAAATTAACACCGTAAGTAACAGTAGTAAATTGGCGTAAATTATACATATTCCGAAATAACTTATATTATAATTTTCTGTAGGTACTTATATCGTACAACGGTTTGAATGAGTTGTACGGATTATCATCATCATGTAATGGTTTCATTCTCTAATGCTGTTACAAATAGCCAAAGCAGTTGAAAAAATGAGAATTTAATCAATAAATTCAGAATCCTAGGGAAAAATTATGAAAATAAAATAGGTTTGATAAAATGACTAATTAAGTGGTCCTTCAACGTTGGTAGAAGAGGAAAGAGGCCTATCGAAGGCACTCACCAACGACCATAGTAGTTGGGATTATCCGAAGTCTGAGGGTGAATTACGAGAAGCGGGTATCAATATAAAAGAAGAAATATCGTTTAAATCAACCTAATATTTATTAGAGAGACGTGTTCCACTGTTTCGCGGCTTTTTGATTTATAACGACGTAAAGCAATGAACCACATCTTGCAAATAAATATTCCATGGAATAATACGAATATTCTTATTTATTGGATATCAAAACTATCACAATGTGAAGCCTGACCTAGTAGAGTTAATGTTGCAACAAGAATGTAACTGGAAGTATCAGCGCCTATACCTACAAGGGAAAAGTGAGACCGATTAATTGAGCAGCTTTGAGAATTGCCGAAAATCAGTCCTCATATTGATATCCAATTATTATGTTGATGATATATCGTTTCTGAAATAGACGGACGAAGGAATAATTTGTTAAAACATAGGCATTCAGCTATGAGAAACTCTCAAAAAGGGGAATGAGACACAATTGATTCCAAGGTACAAGCTATGAATATATAACGTCTTCCGGGTGAAGGATGGCTTTCGTTCTAAGGTGGATATTTGTTCGGCTCCCGAATGTAACATAAATATTCCGGAAGGATAGAAGGAACTGTCATCTCCATTGATTAAACTTGACCCGACCTCCCCAAGTCTACGCATTTCTTATTGATTCGATGGAAATGGAGATGGTAAAAATGGAAATGAAACAGAATAGAAGGGCTTGTAGCGTAACGAGTAATCTTGGGAAAACATACATTTTCTCAGGAATCGCCCAAGAGGAGAAACGAGATGCGATTAGGCAAAATATTTCAATGTGACGGTGCTCCTCTTGGCAATTGGAATGGTCGAAAGGGAGACAACTCCCGAGAGGGAACGAGCATCACAGCCAGCATATGGAAGTCTGGAATTGCTGGTAACGTGAATAAATTGGCACTGCTCTGTTGGGAAGGAGCTTGAATTTCACTGGCCTCATGCAGGGCATGCGCAAACAAAATCACCCGCCGTGACAGCCGCCATGTCAACCAGACAATGAAACCAGGTTGTGGCTTCGGAATCGAAACCGACGAAACTTTCATTTATGGCGGTCCTTAAATTACGTAAAGCAATTGGGATGCCATTTTATCACGTCTACTTGCAGACGGGTGGGGAGGAGAATCAGGAGGAATTTTACGTAAATTATATCATTGTGTTATTTCAGCCATTGTTTATTTAGAGAGAATTTCAATTGGCCTTAATCATCAAATAATACACCCATTCTAAAATCATTAATTAAACTATCGCCTCAAAATTATTGAATTATTCACCAACTTGTTCAAACAGTTCTAAAATATTTGCCTCCATTCTCTCGACTTATTCTGATAACACTAAAAAAGCCCCTTGATATTCTCTGTAGTGCACTTGTTTTTTAATATAAACAAATGATCTATGTTATCCTTGGATTACAATTGTGAAATACGCTTCCGTCAAACCTAAATAGGCTCTTTTTAAATCATTAGAAAAGGTGCTTGTTTGATATATAAATGAGAGCAGCGAAAATTATGAAGTTGGGGGATTTTCATACCGTACGCATCCTTACAAAAAGGGGAGAGCAAAAAAGCAAAAAATGGCCTTACGTAGTAATTTAAGGACGGGCCCTTTTGACAAACCCATTATTAATCTGAATCGGATTTTAATAAATCTCCTTATTTAGGAACAGAGTGGCTCTCACCCTATGACTCAAAATCAAAAGAAGAATCTGAAAACACTTTGGGCGAAAAAAAAACTTAAGTCGAAAGGTTTTAATTACTTCTTTTGGTGGTTCTCATGAGAGCATTCAAACTGTAATATGATACAAAGACCCGTAGAGTTATGGAATAGTGCAGTGATTTTGGTGCTAAAGCATAACTTTATCACAAAATCCTACGAAAATGTATGCGTAGCTAAATGTTTGCGGTAATGGAATTAATTATGATAGAAATAAAAGTGGGATTTGATTTTTATGACTTTAAGTGAAGTTTATATTTGGAGAAACCTAGATAACACTCCAAAATAGGAGTCGCTGTAAAGTAACCATTAATTATATAAACTGAACATTTTAACCCAAGATTTTACCCGTAAAAATAGGAAAAATGGCAACTTGATATGAAACACTTATAGCTCTTTATATAATGTTAATATTCCTTCTATCGTACTTTTAATTTTCAGAAGCTGACATTAAGAATTTAATTTCAACTTCATAATACATCTTTCTCATTTTAATGTAATGAAACTCCCAATTAGCACTTGTATGCAAGTTACGACAGGCAAAACTCATTTAGAGCATTACGGAGTAATTTTAAAAAAATCCATTTATGTGCGTGGCATTTATTTTTATGACGAATACATCAAACGTACTATCCGATAATTTCAAAACATTCCAAATCCATTTCAAAACATTTGTCGCAGTTTTAGTTCTGAATGAGCTTGTATTTAACCATCTGCTACTGTTAGAAGCCTCGATATTCGCATGAATAAAAAAGGATACTTTTTATCACGGGCCATAACAGGACGATTGCGGGGGAAATGCCTCTCCCAAGCCCCTTTATAAAAGCTTGTATCTCGTGCCACAATGGGCTAGATCTATTCAGCAAACTTCTCCTGCTTCACCCCATTTTCTCTTTTACACTCTTCCTTTTACTACTCGCAGAATTTAAGAGATGGTATTTAAGCATCAATAGGGAGTCTAGGAGAGCAGGGTGAATAATTTGAGGAGAGACTGAGTTCGAGCTCATGCTGCGTGATTTATGGATGTGATTTATGCCCGGGATAAGAGCATGAGCCTAAGGAAGAAGGGGAAGAAATGTCCAAGAGAGAGATACGGGGAAGGAGGCCGTGGGACACAAGGGAGGAGGCGGGGATGAGACGAAAGAGGGCATCGAGGGAGAAAAGAGAACGCTGGGGGAAGAAAAAGGGAGACGAGTCCCGAGAAGGGAAATATGTACGTTTTTGGGGCCCGAGTGATAAAAAGCAGGGAGGGAAGGGAATGAAAAGAAACAAGAAGACAGCTCGAAGAGGAGGAGGAAAGGGAAGGTGATATTTTTTTACAAGCCCACGCATTTTCCCTCCCCTTTACCTCGGAGAGGAAATTTGGGAATAAAATTTTGAGCCTAATAGAAAAACAAAAGAATTAAAAAAAAAAGAAGGGCTCGTCCCAATTCGGGATAATTCTGAATTCGGGGCGACTGGGGATAATCCCCGCGTTGATATTCAATGGCGTCAATCGCTATTATTTTTATGACTTTCTTGTTTCCCCCCTCCTTTTGCATACTATTTTTCGATTCTGCCTCGCGTATTGTTTCCTCCCTCCCATTTCACTCTAATCATGGAGAGTTTATGCAAACTCGAAATCCGCTCGGGGAAACAGCCCCGGAGGGCGGGGTGGGTGGACGCAAAAATGTAAACAACTTTCGCCAGCTGAGCACTTTGCCGAAAAGGCTCGAACAGTCGTTTACATAGCGCACGCATTCCACTTCTTCGTCCTAAAGCAACTGATTTTTTTTTCTTTCGTCCTCCGCCGTCACCCGTCTCCCTCCCTTTTGTTCTTTCAATGTTTTCTTTTCCGCTCCGCAAGACGTACCGGCTCCTTGCTTCGCTTGGGAAAAAGCAATGGGAAAAAGAATTGAGAGAGAGAGAGGGAAAAATGAGAAAGGGAAACAAAGAAAGATGATGTCCATCGTTTGAAACTCTTGAGACGTGATGGGACCCGGAGCTGCTGAACGAGTGTCGTGGAAATTAAGAAAATCTGAAAACAATAAAAGTCGATATGGGAAAAAGTTTTAGAGGATAGGAAATTCTGGACAGAAAAGAAAGAAGAGACCACACGTGCGGTGCGGAGTTTCGGGAAGACCCTGAAAGATTAGAGGGAATTAAACCCTTTCAGAGATCGTTTAAAGGGCAACATGAAAATGAGAAAGTTTTTTTTTATCCATTCCCAGCAAATAAAATATAACCCAATCGCAAGACACAACTATACTTCAATCAGTTCTAATGAGAAATTATACTGAATTTACGTCAAAAAGCAAGAAATTCTGGGTGCAAGAATGTTAATCAAATAAGTTATCTTGGAGCTATGTATTGCCTTTAAGCAAATAATGGAAAAAGGCAATATAATGAATGAGAAGAAAAATTGACATGATCGTTGAACCTAAAGGAGTGGAACATAAAAAGATGATAAATTTGAATCCGACAATCAACATGAAAAATAATGAGGATATCTCAGTAAAATCACAGTGGAGAAATAGAACCGATTAAACTAGAGCAGGAGGCAAGGACAGGCAAATAAGAAATTAGAAAGAAGCGAGAAAATACTAGCCAACCGGGAGATCAACGATGAGATGTTTTTGATCAAATGCAAAAACTCCTAATATAGACTTTAAAAACAAAGACTGAGGTAGGATTAGGTCGGATTAATCCGTCAAATTGCAGCTTGGGACGGAATTCAGAATAAATAATTGAAATAAGCTACCCAAATGTGGTTTTACAGCGCACGTTGAAGGGGAAAAGGCTCATCATGGAAAGAAAGATAAGAAGGCGATCGAGAGGGGAAGATTATTCACTGGCATATTTTCTTTTCTAAAGATTACCATTCCAGCACTATATATTAAATATTTCATCAAATGCTCTAAATCAATGCCATCCATATAAGTAGCAATTACCTCAGGAGCCATGTCAAGGTTATGGAGAGGAGAATTGCAACAATCACGTTCATTTTGTAAACTTATACATGTACTGCAACGTGTACGTTCATTGCATTTATGTATGCAAAAATTTTTGAATAGTGGTTTCCGGCGTAGAGGAGAATAAATTTTGAAAATTTCGGTCCAAAACACTACATTCAAAATATTCATCATACCCGTGTATTTGAATGCTTGTTGTCGGGAGCTTTCATATGACATACCCATACCTGTTCTATAATCACGGTTGTGAATAAAAACCAAGATATTTTCAATAGTGCTCAATGGTTTTTTTTAAATACTTTTTAAAACATTCAGTTCAAAACACTGCGAGATGTTCTTCAGATATTTGAATAGATATCGCTGAGAGCTTTAAAACGATATCGCGCAGACTCGTGCTGCGCTCACATTTTTCGGGGTAGTGAAACGCGGTGACATAAAAAATATTGCATCATTTCCCGTATCCATGAGGGAAATGAAGCAATATTTTTGCTTCGGAATGAAGGTCGTGTCCGCGATGTTGTGCATAACGTAAATTGCATTTCATTACGTCATCGTGAAATCCTGTGGCCTACACTAGCATGGCTTTTTACGTCACCGTAGTTTTAACATTACAACGATTTCAACTGAGGATTCTTTGGCCCAATCGGCCCCTGAGTTGCATCATACTATCTGTATTGCTCAACGAAGTACTGTGCTAAAAGATGAATATGATACCTAGTGTCAGAAGCTGTTCCAAATGAAATCCTTGTGATGATTAATGAGTCGGAGATTTCTTTCTACAAAATGTGTGCAATAGTTAATTGTGTAATGCAAAAATATCAGCTGTTGAAAAATTACGAATTTTTTGAAGTGGAATAAAAATTGATGCCGACAATTTACTAAGATAATATCATTTTCTCACATTTACGCTGGAGAAATTAATTTTAATACTCAATAAAACGCGGATAAAAGGAGATTTTCACGGAAAAATTTGCAAAAAATATACATGACTAAATTTATTCCTCAATCTTCGCTACAACAAACTAATAAAATAAAATCTGAATAAAAAGAAAATAATTCTTTGTTAAACTTAGTATTGAGATTTAACAACTCAATTCATTATTTTAAATATTTTAAGATTCATATTAGATCCTCTGCATAAATATGTGGGACCAGCATAAGATGATGAAAATGATACCTTTAGCGGACGTTTCACAACTCCATTTATTAGAGGCGAAACGTAATAAATGGCGCAACGAGGGCAAGCATCCATTACCTAAAGCCCACGTCGTGAAATTCCAGCCCGTGCTCACCGTATTTACACAACTCCGTCACCAACGAGGCCGGGGGGATATTTAGCAATCCTTTAGCACAAGCCCAGCCCCTTGGGTTTAATCGCTACCTTGAAATTCGAGGCCTCAACCGTATCTACATGCGATCTCAGATTTTGCAGCATTCAGCAGAATCCATTCATAACCAACGTCCTTTGTGAAATCCATCCTCAGATATTGTGAATTCACAAGTGAAAATAAATAATAATTTGTTTTCCAAACTCTTTATGCGTCACGCTGAGTCTCACGATACATTTCGTAGCCCCATCCCACTGGCTAGATCATTTATTTTTAAAGTCGCAAATATTCCGACGCTAGGGACGAAAAACTTTATTTTCCGTGTAATCCTTCAGGGTGCAGACTAAAAAATAAAACTTTTTTATTTTACGAATTTTAAGAATTTTACGGTCATCCGGTTTAGATTCTACATACGCGTGTACAATTACCCAAAGAGGAATTTCGCGATTCCGTGCAGGGAGCCGGTGCGTAAACAGCAAGGAGGAATAGGGATGTTGGAATAGATCCCTGCAAACATCGCGATTTTTTTTCATCATCCGCACAATAAAGCGGAAAGATAAACGTACTAAGGCGATTATTTACGACGGGGCAAGGATGCGGCGGGGATTTCGTAAGAATGAGGAAGACCGGGAACCGGAGGAATGGGACTGGAAAAAACGACTGGGGTGGGATGTGGGACAACGGGCTACGAGAGAAAGAAATCACCGCAGTAAAGAGTCAAGAGGACCCGAAGAGCGAAGGGTATGAGGGAGAAAGGCAACGACGTTAATCGGGAGTTAGAAAATACGACTGGGACGGTGGAGAAAAAAGAGGGAAATAGAACGATATTGACCAAAGGAAAGTACTAAGGGTGAGATAATGTGAGAGGTTAATTCAATACGCGCACAAATTAACCGTTTTCTTTGGGACGCAATACAGCTGCTAACTCCGCTTCGATGCCGGCATTTCAGCTACTTTTTCGCATATTTACCACTGATCAAGGGCTTCCGAGTTCAAACCCAGGACGATACCACCACATGATCCCATCTTAGATCTAATTGGCGCTGTTTGTGGAATAGGAGGACTCAGGTGGAACGAAATTTGCGCATACTATTGAACTGCTCCCTACCTTAATTTGCGTGAATTTTGCTTCGCCAAATTCTAAATTATCACTAGACTAACTTATCAAAAGCAAACAACTCAATTCATGTCGTTTCCTATCTTCCTGGTTTTGAAGCATTAATATCGCATAATAATAAGATAAGAATAACGCCACACTAGGTTATGACCAGGTTTTGTGAAATGGCGTTGTTCCCTCTCTTTGTCTCATTTGTGCTCGCATATTTTTACGATTTGGTTCGAGTTGGGGTTCCGATAGAAAAGAAAAGCGCTGTGGAAAGTTAAGTCGTAGACCAACCGGGCCTTAACTCATCCTGACGCTCAGGATCAAGAAATACCTATGATGATAGACAAAAATTTTTAAATAAATGTTTGAATATTATGCTCACTAAAAGGATCGATGATTTGGTCGAACTAATTCTTATTGAATAAAAGCCATTTTGATCAAACAAATCAAATTCGTACAAGAAAAATCAAATCAAATCCAAAAAGTACAATCCATATATCTCACCGTACAGTACACACTAGTCAGAGTAAAATTATTCACAACTTTGTGGAATATGCTCCCTGTCTAAGACATTTTTCACGTTTAATACTCCATCACCTCCAGATAGTAAAAAGTAAGGGCAATTTCCTATCCTAAACGATTGACTACATGACATAATAAATCTGATAACGTATTGACCACATTAGCTTTCCTCTCAGAATGGCGGAGCTTGAACCCAGGAGATCGCACAACTTTCAGCGTCGCTACTATTTTGCGGAGATGTTGGGTACAAGGACATCATTTCTTCCGTCTTGCGGGATTTTTAATAGGAATCCCACGATTTACAAAGAGTCAGCAATTTTTGCGTTACTTCAGATCACATATAGATTCACGCTAGATCCCTTAATTACCTTTTCATTGCAACGCCAATCGTAAATTGCGCCAACGATCAAAATAATCACCTAATCATAGTAATGGCCGCCATACGGCCAACTATTACATATTATAACCTTAGATAAATTAATTATAAAGATCAAAAAAAAGATTGTTTAAAACCGGAGGGATCCGGTGTGACGAGCACTTACCCCACTAGGCAAATGCACCCTCTCTGCAAATGGAAAACACAAACTAAAATCGCCCAGAGATATTAGTTCTAACAAAATATACTATTTTTTGAAATGCGGATTCTGTTAGTCAATGTATGAATGATAAAAGAAAAGTGCACAATTAAACAAAAGAATCCAATTAAATAAGCTACGACTCAATATATTTTTAAAATTTTATTTCTTTTCAATTACATCCCAACAGTCAGCTTAGTTGCTACAGATGTTTATTAAATTTTAAAACCATATAACCACATTTGACGAAATTTTCGAAGAGGAGAGTTTTATGCAAACTCATGCTGTAAGGTTCTACCAGCATGCCGATAGGCTACAGTGAAAAATTACTTCTTCTTCACGGCCATTCAACTTATAACGAGATCGCGTGGCAAGGGCGTAGTTGTATAACCTCGGATACGACTGCTGAAATTTTCTTCTTTTGATGAGACTTTGAAAAACTTAAATACTAAAACTTATCATTGTGATGGCACAAGCTGCGAACGATTGAAGTACGATGCAGTTGGAATTTTAAATGACAATTAAAGTTACTATATATGCTAAGACGATGAAAACAACATCATTATGCAGAAGGACTGTAAAAGATGCATGCTATCAAAGACGCGAGCCTACAAAAATTAAGTCACTCCCCGCGTTGAAACGAGAATTTTCTTGAATGCTTCGTCTGGGTTTAAAGTAATCGGATGCTCCCATCTCCATGCTGGGAGTGTAAACAGGAAAGAGTTTTATCCATTTGGGACTACGAATTATTGACTAAGATCTAGATAGGAAGTAAAATCGCAGGTGCAAGGAAAGAAAGGAACACGGAATAAATAAGCGAATAATCGCTACGCATCGGAACATTCCTTTTCAAGTTAATAAAAGAAGCATTCTATTGCAAGAAAATGATTGAACGAAAGCGATATGCGGAACCTGACGGCAGGAAAATGAGCGGCAGAGAGTCAAAAGGAGCTCGACGCGATAGCGCTTGTGTCCCATATACGAGAGTGCGACGGATTTGCCCGCCGATCACAAAGATTTTCGAGCCCGCCATGTAAACAGGAAAGATTCGAAACGACAGGGAATGCTATAGTGACTGAAACGATCGTTGCGAATCGAGCGAGGGATGTGAATGAGGAGAAAAAAAAGTAAGCAGGAGAAGGGGAAAGGCGCGGAATTAAAGGAGAGGGAATAGGAATTTTTGAGAGGGGGAAGCGAGCGCGTTGGAGTGGAGAGAGGGAAGATGAATTTACTCAGCGAGAAGGGAAGATGATGAGAAGGACGCGCTGGGGAGAGGGTTTCGGTGGCTTCTAGTGGAATGTTTGGAATGAGGAAGACGAAGAATAGGAGATGAAGATTTGCAGGAGGCCGTTGGGAGGGAAAGGAGAAAGACAGGAGTTTAGAGAGGGCTCGGGGTGGAAAGAAAAAAAGTGGAGACGCAAAGGCAGTAGCGGCAATGTTCTGAGAGTTTCGAATTGAGAAGGGAGAACGGGGGAAGGGGGGGTGCGAGACGGAGAGAGAAAGACGAGGGAGAAGGGAAGAGCAGGGGAGGAGGGAGAAGAGCTTTCATCGTAGGAAGGGGTGAGGATATAGGAGGGGTGGCACACGAGGCAGGAAGGGATGAGGGGTTGGGAGGGGTGGTGGAGATATTGTGTGTATGTGGGCAAATGCTGAGGAAGGGAGGGTGGTTACGCGAAACCTCTCATTTTCAGACCTTCAGTAGGAGGCATGGAGGTGGGGGGAATGGTCGAGGAGGAGATGCGAGGGGAAGGCAATGCTGCCGGAAGGAAAGGAATTTTTGTCCTCAAATAGGACGGGTGCTCGTAATTGGTGTGTCTGTGTGTGTGTGAGGGTGAGTGAAAGAGGGAAAGAGAGAGACACATAAATGTACAGAGAGAGAGAGGGATAGAGGTCCCGCGTTTTGGGAGGAAGTGCTTTTATCGCGTGTAGCACGCCTCATTCAACGACTCCGTAGCTTTCTCTCTCTCTCCTCTCTCTCATTTACCCAAGTCCTTTTCTTCATCGTCTCCACGTTTGCACGTCATAGGTGTAACAGCGCCTCCGGCCGTTATTCGAGTCCACGTGGGACGCGAGCGATGGTGAGTTCTCTCGAGGTCGAAAAAACTTTTTAAATGCACCGCTATATTACGCCAAGTGCCGTCATGAAAGTATCATTAATCGCCACTCTACTAATTTACAGCCATGCAATGCGCTTGTGTTGGTTTTTCGAATGAGCCAGGGATTAAGAGTTTTAACAATTCACATATCTCGGTTTTTGCCCAGGCATTAAACATTTTTCCTATCCAAAGACTTTTTGGAAATTTTGTAGCGCAACTAGGCTAACCTATTCACCTAATTGAATTGGGAGAAAAGAATATTAATGGCAATTATTCTAATACTTATGAATCTTAGCTAACCCATCGCCATATCTAATTATACAGGGCATAGGCATCTAAGGTTGATTCGTATTTTAATGGTATTGATCATTTTACTTGAGAGATATAAGTTTCATTAATATTTTTTCTCCAAATTAAATCTGCTGAATAGGTTAGCCAAGTTGCGCTACATACATGGCTTAAAAGTACATATGGGGAAATAGGAAAAATGCTTAAGCCGTCCTCAATGTTTCCTCAAAAACTAAATGATAAAAGTATCCGTAAAAGATATTTTTAGATGGAATCAATGGAAGGTTACTCTTCGCCAAAAAATTATTATTAGACCAAGTGAGTGTATCCAATGCCAACATAATAAAATGGTTTTGATTAACCGTGGTAAATTACAGTATGCTCCAATTTGTGCACTCCCATTCGCTATTCCAAATCGCACAAAAAATATTTTTTGATACTATAATACTAGTAGCTTGAAGTGGTGCAGCCTTAAAAGATTCGTTCACCAATTTGCATTAATACGCCAGTATACCAAAAGCGGCAAAAAACCTTGAAATGCTAACGATTTGACTCGATAAATCAAATATTGCTGCAGAAAAAAAATGTATCTTTGGTGGCGTCATTAGCTTCAGACGCGGGTATTTGGAAGCAAAATTTATTTTTCCATTCAGAACATAGGAGACCCATGTTTTGAAATGCCACAACGAACAGGTGAAAATACAAGTTATCGTTTTTATCATTACATGAGGCGTCCTTACGCCTCTTGAACGCTTAATCTGCCTTGGCCAGGAGCTAACAAAGGGTAGAAGATTTATACGTCCATAACTTTGGCGTATAGAATATTCCCGGAGTTCAAGATCAAATTTTTTTCCTTTCTTTCCACTTCAACAACAGCGGACCTCGACAAGGTGGGAGATTCGAGCAAAATTTACGTGCTAAATCTGAAGAGATCAAATTAATGTAAAAAAAAATACTACGGAATCTGTGCCTAATCAAATGAAAAAAAAGAAGGTACCATTGAGTTCTAGACTGGACTCATTTCTCCTAGAGATTAATCAATTCAAATGGTAAAAATTCTCTTGAGGACAAACGTATACATATATCTTCTGAACCCAATCTATTTTAGCTATTAGCGTTATCTCAAAGGGCACATTACTAACTGCGCAATCTTAACAGAGCTCTTTTCAGCATCACTTACAATAGTTCTTCAAATCCAACTACTTCGAAAATAAAGTACATACACTGTTCAACAAAAGACGTTAGCTAATGATATTACATAATTTTAACATCTTTCTACAGACAGCGAATGTGCTTGTTATTTGTTATCATATTTCGATTCACATTAACGCAAGAAATAACTAGATCCTTTGCTGTAAAAAATGCACGCATTCTTTTGACAATTATCTTAAACTGAATGCTTTTCAAGGAGAAGTATTTTTTATGGAAGAGGAATAAACGGCTTTCACGGCATCTTCTTAACGTATCTTTCCCATGCTGAACTCATAATAAACATATGTACGAAGTCAAGTACTTTTGACTTCACTGTTGTGAAAACTTTGAATATTCGTGTTCAAACACTAATACATTAGTACTTTTCCACAAACTGTTATTGGTACGACGCATTTCACCGTGCTACGGCATCATTACGAAGAAAAACTGGTCATGGAGTTTCAGAATATAGAAATAAAACTGGAAGTGAGTCGATAAAACATAGTATGAACATAAACTAGTTTAGGCTAGCTTTTCACTAAACTTAGCCTAAAACTCTCCACTCCAAGTTTTCTATACATAACTCTAAACCAACTCCATGCTCAGTCACGTGCAAACGCGTAGTGCCAATAAGTATCATCATGAAATTATAATTGCTACTACATGTGTGTATGTTTCAAATGAACCACACCTTACTTAATTTACCTAATCCTTATATATATTGTAATTCCGCTTTTAAGAGTTATATAGTGATTAATTCAAAGAAATAACAAGAAACCACCTGTAATTTAGGGTCATTAATGCTCATTTTGACATTCTTAAATACATGTATAGTCATGTAAAAATCTGTCTTAAAAGCCGTTAAGCGATAAGAATTATAATTATATTACTTTTTCCCACAATACTCACGAAAATCATAGTTTTGTTAAAATTAGAATTAACTTGACAATGCTAGCAACGGGATGGCAAACAATTATCAAATCGAGCAATGTGGTTTGCAATCATTATATAAATGTATGTCTCATAAAATCTTTCCTCATCCATTCTCACCAAAACCTTGATTTCACTGTGCAACAAAGACAGAAATGTTCAAAGGAAACCCCTGAATCAATCTTACTACATTATTGCCTACCGGTGAACACTGTTCTACGAGTATGAAAAAAACGTATTTGCCCCAGAAATATCCGCAAGAAAAATCGGTGATATTGATTTCCTTCCCGGATAACCATCAATTACCCCTTAGGAATCCCAAAACTCATTACCTGGTCATCAAAAACTCGCCTTCAATTACTTTTCTCTCTAGAAGAGCTTTCCCAAGGTCAGAGTACACTTTTCAAGTCCTATTCTTTCCTCGGATAATCACCAATGGGCGCTTTTTGATTACAATTGACCACCTCGCTGCATCACGCGCGTTTACACGACCGCACAAATCTTCATAAGCCAGGAATGAAATGAACTCCGATGACCGCGCCACCACTCTTTCAAAAACTCGGAATCACTCCCACGAGATGAGGAGGCCCGATGGTGAGAGGAGTCGGGGGGAGGAAGAGAGACGGGGGGGAGAAGGGATGAAGAGAGAGGGAGATGGGGATTGGTAGGCCGTGTGTGGTTCCCACCGCAACCGCAAGTTGGGTAACCAATCCCCCAAGGGGTCTTTCATCACGGAGACTTATACCCAAGGGGTGGATTCCCTCCTTTCCTACACCGACCCCCACCCTCCTCATACTGTCACCCCACTGAGAGAGAGAGAGAGAGGGAGAAGCAGGAGGTTCTCTCCCCGGGCCTCTCCCTTTTTGCGTGCGTGCCGTGGCAGGGACTTCGATTCGGGGTGCATTGCAAAAATGTGAGAGATAAACCTGCTTAATTCACTAGAAGAAGTTTGCAATAGCCCCGAGATATCGGCGAAGTGTTTATTTCATCTCCCGCGCGCTCGAAGAGACAGGGGGAGGGAGAGAGGTCGTGCTCGAGAAGTGCCCTAAGGAGCACGGCTTTTCCACCCTCCACTTCCAGAACCCCTCTCATCTCGCATATTATGCAGGGCGTCCCATTTATACGGCGCGTGTCGATAAGAGCGGAAATTGCAGCGAGTGGGAAAGTGATAAGGACGGGAGGAGATGATGAATGAGTTCCTCAAGGGGGCAGGAGGCGGAGAACGGGGAAACGAAGGGCAGATAGGAGCGATGCTGGGACGGGGGAGAGCAAAATATGCAAACGTTAAGAGAAGAATACCTTCTTGGGCCCAAAATGACGGGAAACGAACGCAGAACTGTCTAAGAAATTGCACGCGGGAATACTTATGTAAACTGCTATTCTTCCTTCCACAGTTTATACTGAAAGCAATGGATAACGAGGTAGTCATGATTTTCGACCAATTTGAGAATTATAGTATACCCTTTTTTCCGATACCTTAACACCGAAGGTTAATTCCATTTCATAATCTATATGGCAGCGTTGAACTTCATTATTTGTCATTTCAATGTATAATGAACCTGTTGTAATATTGAAGATATTTACATCTCTCTTAGGTGTTGCAAGAAAGTTCTTTTACTACAGAACGTTTAACCTCTACGTACCTTTGAAAGTATTTTTAAGCAAAGAGAAGGTGAATGTTGAACTTTTGGGTTTGTCAAAGGCAAACACTCCTATGTTTAACCGCTGTTGTAAATCCCGTAAAGTTTTAGCGCGCATTTAATGGATTTTGCATTTAAGTCAGTCCCTATGTAAAAATTAATTATTTGGTTGGCCAACATTACTTGCAAAACATTCTGAAGATCTAAATTAGCAAAACTAATTATAATTCATGATCAATTGCACGTTAAGCAATGCCTGAAGGCATGCATAACGTGCAATAGCAGTAGCAAGGTGAGGGAGAAGATCCATAACTGCCCTATGTCCTTAATACGCACTACCCTAAATACAAAATATAGACATGCATCAAAATTGGAGGGGAAATGATTCAAAATACTGGTCTGATGGTACGCCTCTTAATGGAAAACCTTTAAATTCAAAGTTCCACTTAAAGGGGGATGAAAGCCCAAGAGTTTTCGTTCCCCAACCTTTCTGAGTGTACGTGTGATAACACTAACTGATATATTGACAGTGAATTTAATCTTTCCACCATCAAATTTGGAACCCAGCAATCAAACACGGCATCTTCTCTGGATATGAAATTTGTTTCAGTGATTATTTATAATTAAATTTAAATAATTCATACCAAGAGCACATTATTGTAAAAATAGCTTTATATCCTGATGAAATTTATATATAATACCGGCATCCTTACCTCAGTTTCGATTTTATTCTGTAAATTTTGGTGTTATAAGTCAACGTCCTTATTTCTCCAACTACCCTTTTTTAGATATTAATAATCTTAATGATTGGAAAGGAATGAAAACTCGTTTGGGATGTGTCACGTCAATAGGTATATGAACTGGAAACTAATTAAACCCTCATAACGTACACAAATGCCTCATTTCCTTCCAATTTGGTTGAACAAATGAGCTGCGAAATGCATTCTTAACACAAAGGATAAACGTATTAAAATATTCGATATAAAGGTTAAATTTCCCATAAATCGATTCTGTTTGCCTAATATGTTATAAAAACTTGAGAAGAAAGCAAAGAAAAGGAGTGTTCAACATCAGTGTTAACCTTAGAGATGGCGTCATCTTTTACAAGGAGGCACGACATCTTGTGGGAAAATAAATTTTCTAGGCAGATGATTAGAGCCATTTTAAAGAAAGCAATTCTATTTTCGATAACAATAGCTATAAGATCAGTGCATGAAATTAACTCGAGTGCTGCACGATGGAAAAATAACAATTCCAACAAATTTTGTGAACTAAGAAATTCTGTCTTTTAAAGAATCGGCTGCCTTTTAACTACGTACCAGAATCGACAAAGCCGAAGGGCATGGGATTTTTACCGACACGATCGATAATAAGTATTAGAATTCCGTGCATACTAATGTTTTGCGTCATTTTATTTCAGAACTGAAACTCTATCGACTTAAAAAAGGATTCCACTATATCGCCATGCACACTCAACCAATTTTTAAGAAGATAACAGTGTATCCAGCGTTAAATTTTTATTATTAAAACCTGAAATAATTTTCATTTAATACACGATGGATTATAGAGAATTCTCGCTTAAAAAGAGTGGGATGTAAAGAATCTACTCTAAATATATTGATACAATCGCACAGCGTACATCTTACACGTCGGATACCTCTGCAAGTCCAATCTTTCGCAAGCTCACCCAATTTACGGCGGCGGCGGCCAATTTCCACCATCCGCTCGACTTGATATATGAAAACACCGGAGCGTTAATTTAGGAAAACAAACCGACGATGCTATCCTTGGGAGAAAAATTGACCTGGATCCCCATCCAATTCGGCTCGAGGTAAACATCACATTTGCAAGGCAATCGTGAGGGGTTGCTAATATCCTGGAGCGTGATACCTCCTTATCGGGAACACAAATATGATTGCACTCGAGGACTATTCCAGTTTGCATAGGAATCTGAATAGGTCGGATGCATTGGGAAGGGAACGAGAGATGAGAGGAAGCGCGAGGAGCTCGAGAGAGGATTTCTGAGGCTTTAGGAGATCCGTATCCGTGCGCGGGCGGGTCTATCGGATCTACCGAGGCAGACCGATTCAACCCTTTCTCTCTCCCCGCACCCCGGACTAAGGCGCAGAGCCTTCGTGTTTAACGACTGCAGATCCACAAGAGCGAGAACCCAAAGGGTGGATAAAAGGTCCGGAAGCCATTTCCGCCAGAGAGAAATGGGTGGATGTAACGGACGAGGAGGAAGAGAGAGGTGCTTTTTCGCGAGAAATCCTCACGTGTTGCCGTTTCGTGCGGCTATAATAGCAGGACGAGGCGTGATTTTAGATTTAAGGATACGAGTGGGTGGGTAAGCAAAGCTTATCTTGGAATAGGCTAAGTCAGTTATGTCCATGCATGCGGTTAGTTGCTTAGAAAAATATTAAACAAGCATCGAATTTTGATGCACCGAAACGTTGACAGGCTGAAGAGGAAAGTGAGATCTAACTAGCAACACAGCAGTAATTCGGGGCAGTGCCAAATACTAAGCGCAATTTCGTGTGAAATGTACACCTTCGGGAGGTGGGAGAGGGGCATTTCATTTTCAAGTTTCCCACAAATTTCGTTTTACAGAAAATGCATTGCTTTTTTCTTAGGAGTCGTTTAGTGTCGGCACTCGGATTTGAACTCGAATCACTTCGGCCAGTACGATCGCTATACTTCCTATATTCCACACCTCCTCCACCAAATCGTTGCACGAGAAGGAAATCTTTGTTTTCTCGGTATGTCTTAAAAAGATTTTTTCAGATTTACGGATCATGCACAGGAATGGAATATTAGAAAAATGCCTCTTCAGGGTGAATATTACCTAAAAGTTACGAACAAGAGCAGAGTTGTAGAAAATCTTTACCCTCCATGTAATGAAATTCGCGATGGTAAAGACGTTTTACGACATTGCCTGATGGCGTGCTTTGCCTACGGTGCTACTCATACCTGGCAAGAGACCAGCTGCTGAAAATCTCCCGTAAAACAAAACACAACCCCTTTTCCACGAGGAAAGCAATCAACAAAAACAGAATGAAAACGAATCAGTTATTAAGACTAATTATGGAATCTCAGTTGGATTTTATTGAGTACTTTCCTGTTTATCGATCCCATTATTTCCTGGTACCTCCATAAAATGGAATTCTCAACGTATATGAACATTATCACCGTGGAATCAAAGAAGACTTTTGTAGATAAGGACGTTAAATATCAATGTCAAAAAACTTATTATCTTAATTATACTTTCATTGAAAATCTCCTTCATTTGTTACAATCACCTCATTTAGCATTGGGTACCCATTTTAAATTAGTGACTAACCTAAACGAATTACGACGAGCCTTTATTTTTAATCGAATATGACTTGAGTGGAGCCAACTTCATCAAGGCGTGCTTAGGAGTAGCCAAGTTTTTTGTGAAAGGATACAAAAGCTCACCCTATTTCGATCATCCAGCGCACTACGAGAGAGTCACAAAATCAGAGCGCGTTACCCAAACCTAAGGTGAGATGCTGCCGAAGTGAATCGCGACCTTCGTGTTTCACAGTGTGAGCTCTGCACACCGAAGTGAATCGCTATACCCGAGGAGATGGCGAGGTCTGTGGGCCAGTGAGCCCACGTCGCATTAGCGATATAAAAATGGTAACATAAATCTCTTTTGCCACGAACTAAATTATCCCTGCCTCTCTCGCATCCAAATTGGACTTCCTCAACTCTGTGAAATAAAACAAATTTGCCATGAAGTGGCAGTCACTTCACTCGTACTCGCGGAATGGCGATGCACAATTCATCGACCGAACCGAGAAGGTCCTTATTATTCCGTTCACCCGTCTTCATTGAGAGTACTCGAATGAGGACCGGTTTCTGCATTGGGAAGGACTTTATACCCACTCTGAGGTGTAAGCATATCGCTCCGATTCCGTGACTCGCCACGTGTCAAGGCCTCAGGGCGGAGGCGGGCAGGCAAGGGGAGGAGATTGGAATGAGGAGAAGGGGGCCGTTAAGGGGGGAGGGGTGTGGGAGGACATGAGAGAAGAAGGCCAGTATAGCTCACGTGGGGCCCGACTGGGTCTAGAGGTCGGAACGATTTGATTTTACGTGGATGTATGGGGTGGGAAAGGATGGCAGGCAGGAGTGGCATAAAAGCGGTTGTTGCGAGTTGAGTGGAGGGAAAGCTGAAGTAAGAGAATAGAGGGTTGGGTGAGGCGACGAGGGTCGTAGGATCCTTGGTAAGGGTTGGGATGGAAGAGAGGGAGTAAACAAGAGAATTGAGGACGGAGAGAGTGGAGGAGGAGAGTGCTGGGGAAATGTGGCCGAGGAACAGAAGTGAGATCGGGCAGAAAGGGGGACGTGTGGCCAAAGCGGTAAGAGAACATGGATAAAGGTCAAAAGGGTCGCAATACCCTGAACATCTCCCTGTCCGCCACTCACATCCCCTCATTCCTCGAACCCTGTGTTGGACTCCACCGTGTCACGTTCTCATTAATAGCTACCCACCGTGGTGGAAAACGCTAATAAATTTTGTGCCCGCGTTTACAATTAACACTACGCTAGAAGAGCCACAGGGGTCGCCATTTCACCTTTGACAATCTTTCACCTCGAAGATTTTAAACCCTCTGAAATTATTAAAGGCACGACATTTCAATTTATTTTAACGTCTAATAGTTTCACAAATTCAATCGATGGTAAAGTAATCGATGTAACTCATTTTCACTATGAACTATAACGTATTGCAATTAAAATTCAGACGCAATGAAATTGACCCCCGAAGCGGTACGCTAACTTCAAAGAAACTAGGATTGATAGCAATAAAATCAGAGATTTTAACGATTTTATGAACTGAAATTTGTTGTCTCTGTAAAAATTTAATAATTGACATATTTTTTATTAAATTTTAAGAGTTTTGTGCGGAATGGAGGTGGAAATACTCATAATGGTGAGTTGAAAAATACTTGTCGTTGCTTATGGCATAACGGCTTTTCTTAACGTTCTCAGTAACTGTTAGGGAAGATTTAAAGGTTTTTTAATGGTTATAAAATAATATATCTGCCCAGCCGTGGAAACTGAGCATAGAACTCAGAGTCTCCACGACTGGACAGAGATTTTATTCACAGTGATCAAAAACTTGAATGATTGAAAATGCAAATAATGTCCAAACATATTCAAAGAGGAAAAATGCATACGATGCCACAAGTACTAACTGACAATTTTGCGGTGTTTTCTTCGGAAAGAGAGAATGACAATAAGTTACATGTATGCTTGAGACCGACGACGAAAGACAGGATGGAGAAAGGGTTTCAATTAACCAGAAAAAAACTGATTACAATCATGTATCGTAAACTGGAAATGCTGCTTTACTTTTATTTTCCTGGAGGAGATTCATTGAGAATTTTAATCGTGCCGCACCCTAACATCTTCTAATGAGAGGAGGGTGCAGATTTATGCTTAGAAGGATCAGTTGGGGATGCTATTTGGGTGCAAGTTGAAATGAAATTTAAATTTATAGTAGATATATTCCCCTACATTACAAAAAATTGATTTCGTTCTCTGAATAATAGCCAACCAGACCACTCCATTGAACCATAACTTACTCCCCAACTGATAACGGAGTGAAGCAGAGATAAGAATGGAACATGATAGTTAAGCAATAGTGTGAGCATTTGGCCAGTTGCGACTAGATCTTTTTGGAACGATCCGAAGAACTCAGAAAGGATTTCATCAACGATGGACGCAGCTAAGTCCCCAGATCCAAACGTTTAATTTGCTTGAATTACCCGCTGTTTGATAAGATTCAAGAGTAAATCAAGTTACGTTCATAGTTATAACCAAACAAGCGAGTCATGACAGATTTGGGAGTGGAAAATGCAGAGCAAAATATAAATAATATATATATATATATTTGTTGGGAGAGCGTAAATTGGCGACTTCAGTTTCATGATTGATCTCAAGATAGGTATATTTCTTTTCAACTATATTCCATTATTATATCATTTTCTTGACTATATGAAATATTAATTGAATATTTAACCAAATAATATATATAAGCATTTATCAACTCGGTCAAGATTAGTTTGATGCTTTAAATTAGTGTTTTATGTACAACTTGGTACTGAAAATTTTAGAGTCAATTTCTTTTAACATTCCACCACGCAATTCAAAAATACAATTTTTTTAATAGGATATGAAATCATCTGATTCACAGGATTTAGCATTTTTATCTGACCAAACTATGTTACCTAGAATTTTTATCGAATCTAGTTCAGAATTCAAGGATAAAAAAATCTACGGATGACCATGACCCAGTGCAACGGCGCCAGTTCGCTTCGGCCTTCCTGCGCTTAATGTTGGCAGTAAAATTGTGATGCAATGGACGTGGGTCCATTATTCCTACCCCTCGCGATAACCATGAAAGTAGGTTGTGCATTGTCTCGTAACAGCGAAGGATATGGGAGTGATAGCAAGAAAAGTATTTTGCGGAACACTGAGCAAAGACGTAGATATCGCTTTACATTTCGACTGAGATCTCTGGTTTCCGTAGATTTTGCTACATGGGCATACGAGTATGTATTGAAGAATCCGACATGAAAACTGTTTTATTAAAATTGCCATTTTGGCGTGCATGAAATTCCAACGCTGCTCATTTAAGCCGTTGCATGCATAATAAAACATTCTTCTTGAATGCCAACCAATATCTCACTGAGCACTTCTTGTTACTTCTGCTCAGTTAAAATTCTACTGCAGAAGCTTAAAGATGCCTTGTACTCTCACTCTCCAACTAATTGTATGCTTTAACTGGGTAGACAGTATTAATAGGGATACGCTTTTCAGCGCAAGTGAAGAAATATACATAAACATGAAACCATTTACTACATCTTAGTACATCAAAAAAGATTCTTGGTTCTAAGATGTATTTATTGAGTTGAAATGAATAATTATTATCATTTTAAAAAATATGATGTACCAGAAAATCAAAGTAATAAAGTATTTTTTTAAGTCTCAGCTTCCAAATTTCATGAAAATGAAGCATTAAAGATTTTCTATTTTGATTCCTTTGCTACTCCATGTCTTCTATTACCAGGAAAGTTAAACTATATTAATATTATTTGAAGTAAATTGAAAATATCTGCACTTAAATCATATGAGCATTGATAACGATTGAATATGCTTGAAAGATACAGGCAACCGGAAATACTTAAATTACCTCTTGATATTGTTTCAACCAATTAATGGAATGGTATTTCTTAGGCCACGCTCATAACTTCAAATTTAACGGTAAAGACAAAACGAGAACACATCAGGATCCACAACCTTATCGTAATCACCATTTCTAGTAGATCCGTAAACATGTGCAATACGATTAATTATTTTAATGAACTCACAAACAGCCAAGAACGTGCACACTCATCCTACCTTTTAATCTTCCTATTTTCGATTTCAGGGGTTGTCGATATTTCCCAAAGTTCAATCCCGAAGAACACGAGGGCTAACAAAACAAATATCAAAATGTGAGACACCTGGGTGATTCTCATCGTACCTAGACCTCTAGAGTGACAAGTTTCCTTTATCCTTTGCTTAGCGACATATTTGCCCTCTTCATGAGTAGAAGCACACTTAAGAAGCAAGAATATACTCTTGAATGTTTAATGATGGCTTGTAAATGAACTTTGTATTACTATTTTACCCTCAGAGGGAAGATCACTCTACTGTGGAAAAATATGTAAAATTTTCCTTTAAACGCCAGGGAAACCCGATGGAAATTGTTAAAAAAATATAAATGGCAATATGACTCGGTATCTATTTCCATTATACGGACACAAAAAGCTCTAGCATCCCATTTTATAGAGATCGTATTTGTTTATATTATTGGGCAATGTATTTTCCCAATAACAGGGATAATGTTTCGTGAGAATCGTGAATAGCCACTAAATCACATAGTGGAACAAGTATAAACTTCAGAGAAAACATTGCAGAGCGTATTGCGCCATATTAGTCATCTGCTTTTCCACGGATAACGAACGAAAAATATAGCCGCGAAATGGTACAGAATGACACAAGCACTAGCCATTTTATGAAAGCTCATATGGAGCAAAAATCTTAAAGGATAGCTAAATGTCAACTTGTTTGGTGGCGGCATTTTTCCATTGGGACGTCCGTTGGCCATTAGCAACTCCCAAAGTTCTATGTCATCTGGTCACACCACGTGAATTACTTCATGATGCGCAATATTCTTGCAGTAAGGTCCTTCATTGAGGCTAGTTTTATAACCTATTTGAAAAAAATGAAGGCATAGATCTGCATTGCGCACTTTAATGCTTCACTCGCCAACAAAAAAAATCTCTCTTTTAAGGTTTTGAAGGTTTCACGACTTTCACTGTGCGGTTCTCTATGAATACCCCGTGAAAATTGATCTCGGGTAGAGTAAATGAGAAGTAAATAACCAATAGCAACGGGAGGGCCCAACGAAATATCCGATAGTCCTAGTGACTACCAGCGGGAGCTCACAAGCCGCGGGTGATTTCGACAGCCAGTCCCAATTTTTCAAAACCTCCGATACGGCAGGACGTAGGAGTCGGAATCGATCACATCGCACGTCCCGCGGAGAATCAATCACCGGAGGCTGGCGTGGAACCGCAAAACGGCAGCGAGACGGCCGGGAAATCCACCCAAAGACCACGTGCGTCGCTGAGCGATCCCGATTGCTACCGAAAATATATTACCCTAATATTTTGTCTCTACCGGCGAGACTCGGTGACAAAGGGATTCATTTTTTTCTAACTCTTTCCATGTCAACGGTATTTGATTCACCATATGAAACTACGGAATTTACGCCATAGCCGTCCAACCACGTTTCAGTGGTAAAATTCTTTTCAGCATGTCCTTTTGAGACTACCGGAGGTCCTGTGGCATACTGTGCCTAAACGCATGATTGTATTTTCTGAGTTAACCTCAATCGGATAATCTTTTCAGAAGCATTTCTTACGGGAAAGGACGTGTTAAAAATCAGCGCTGAATTTTCCTGATGTTACGACGACGTAAACTCCAAACACTGAAGTGCTTACTCTTTTATTTATTTAGCGAATAGTCTTCCAAAAGGTGAAATAAGCGATAGGGAAAAGTCAGCTCATTATTTAATTTTTTCAACGCCTTCAAATGCCATTATTTAGCTGAGTTTTAGTATCTAGCTGAATTGAAGTAGTTTTACCCAAATCTGTAGTATTCGAGCCCTATAGGGCCCTGCATGATATTTTTTACTCTTCATTACTAAAATTTTACCGTTAAAGGCTAATATCCGTTTATTTACACAACTAGAGAACCAATAACTATTGCACAGGTCACTTTGGTTTCCCGTATGAGACGATCACTGACTCAGGTCATTCTAACGATAAAATATTAAGGTTTTACTTCTCTTGGTACCCTCGGAGTCAGCCTACAAGAAGACTATGAGTTGACTCAGGTCTAGCGAAGTTCTGAACGCAAACTCCCCATAATTCAGGCCTTGAGATGGAGCCGGGAACCGATTCCGTTGTGAGCTACGGCTCCAGGAATGCGTGAAAGGGCTCTGAGCTGCGTGAATCTGGAGTGGAGGGCAATTGACGCGAAGGGATAAGGACTACGGGAGGGTTTTTAAGGGATAAGGGTTGGGAAGAGAGTGTGCCAAGACATGCGAAGCGGGGCTAGGGTGGCGAAAGGAGTGGGTTATGTCGACGATATAAAAGGGATAAAAGAGAATGAACAGAGAGGTAAAAAGAGAAAGGAGGAAGGGTTCGGAAAAGAAAGGCGGTCGGTGGATTTATACCGACGTGAGGACAAAAAAGAGATTTTATTATGGGCTTAATAGAGACCTTAAGGTTCATAGGGTCACGGCGTTGTAAAAAATTAAGAGAAACGAAAATAAAAGGTTCAAATTTAGGGGCTACAAAAAATCTCTAAATAATACCCGAGTAACTCCCTTATCGAAGGTTAAGGGCAAAACCGAGAAAGAAAGGCCGTGGGTTTTATTCGAACACTGGTGAAATTATGCAAATAAACGTGTTTAAACTATGGGTCTCAACCCCGTATTTCGGGGAAACATCGACAAAACAACACTTTCCCTTCTTCTGGCAAAAGTAATATGTAACCTACTGAAGAGATATTTTATTACAGTAACAAGCACAAAACAAACATGTTTTTGAAAAAATTCACAAAACATTTGTTGGTAGTAATTTTAGTCTACGTATAAGGAGCACAAACAAAAAAGGAAGCATTTAAGTGGTATTAAGAGTGGGCCGATGAAAGTAAAGCACAAATTTTATACGAAATTCATTTTTTAAGTTGGGTGATTGCACGTCCCCGAGTTGTAATCAATAATGAACTCATAGGCCAGTATAAAAAATGTCAGTCAGGAATAAAAATGTGATATTCTAATTTTCACAATAATATATCGTTGCCGGTATTTGGAAGGCCAAACTTTCTCTTTAGAAAGAAAAAAACCTAAGGTCATTCCTCTTTATAGAGGATTAACTATTTATCTTATGATTATTTAATTCTTTGCTTTCAACTAACAATCGCGGAACTGTTGAAAGCAATTCAGGAAAGCAATTTGCTACTGAGTAAAATATGATGGTTCGGATGAAATCAGAGGAGCAAAATATAGAAAGATCAGGGTATTCTGTTTCTATATTGAACAGAAAAAACGATGAATAATGCAACTAAATGTGATGCATCGGAAACTGGATATTATCATGTGTCATAATTAAAATGATTGGGTTAATAAATAAAGGGTGATTATACATTTTCATTCACATAGATTACTATTAAGGCAATTTAATTATGTATTATACTGCTAGGATAACATGAAATTTGCATGTGGTACAAGTTTCATTGATTTGACTTCAGAGTAACGACAGTGGCAGCCGCTTTAATTTAAAGCATGTGCCTCTAATGATTGAAAAACGCTTTACAATTACAATCTGTGAAAAAATCATCTAATCGGGGAACAGATATAAGTCTAATAAAGCTAGGTCTATTGAGAGGATCAGAAACATTTGATTGATTTTCCCTTAGCATTGATTTTTGAGAAAATATCCCAATATTGCGGAACACATCACGCTCAATATATCTCTTGTGCATTAAATATGTTACCAGGATGTGGCTGGCATACAATTAAACTTTCTATATTTGAGAAAGTGCCCATAATTCATTCGACGATATTCTATCAAAATGGCCGCAGTAGTGTCAATGCTTCCTTCCGTAAGAGCAGTGAGTGTGCCTCCGTGTTCACCGTCCTAAGACATTCATTGCCTCCTATCTTTAAGTATTTAAAACCATCTTCTATCAGTACTTGGAAAAAACAGACTTCTAATTATTTTGTAGCATTAAATAGCCATTGTGTGATAATTTACGAGAAGAAAGCAAAATTTCAATGCAGGATCGCATGGTTACGCAATATTCGCCGCAGGCGAACAAAATATATTTCATATTACTAAGACTACCGCTGTCATAAAGTTAACTCAATGAAACTTGTGCCAAATATAAAATAAACATTAAACTATCAATATATCATAACATCCACCATTTAAAATGATAGATAATACAAAATTAATGATCACTCTTTATTGAGCAGCCCTCGTAGTCTTAAAACTATCCGTTACCTGGCAATTTCTTCATTCTTTCATACTATAGGTCTTCATGTTTGCTCTTTATAATTTATTCCGGGCCTCTTCCTACGCTCTTTGTTTCCTTTCAATAGGGCGTTCAGCAGACGGTTGTGAGAATGTACCCAATCAGTTTTCATCTCCACTCCAGTGGCTTCTATCAACTTCCCTCTTTACCTTCGAAGGATTCTTTATCACAGCCTGCCAATTTTGTTTTCATCACTATTCTGCAACACCAAACTTCCAAAACATCTAATTCTTCCTGTCCTGATGTTATCACTCACGTTTCCCATAAATATCAACTATTCTGTTGTCCAAAGAAACTGCGGGAGATGCCGCAACAGTAACTTTTAACGGAGTCATCCGCTAATGCGCATTACAAAGGAATTTGTCAAAGGATAAACGCCATAAGTGTTTAAAGTTGGCTTTAACCTCGTGGACTGTGGCGCCTCGCGCACGAATACGAATGCCTGTGACATTTTATGTACGGCATTTCGTCACAACATCTAGTTCCTTTAAAAGCCCCAAAATTTCAGAGTTTAAGAGGACGCCTCGGTAGCTTAATTGGCTAAAGCACTCGACCGGATATTGAGGGATCTGGGTTCGAATCCCAGTCAAGACGAATGATTTTTACACTCTGAAATTGTTGCATTGTATTCTGTTGTGTCAAGGGTATTACGCGTTAATACGCTAATCTACTAATCTAATCATAAGAATCCTTTTCCGTATAACCTATTCTACCTACCATCTGTATATTGCCTCCCTTCTTGAGAGAAATTAATCTACTCAAATCCTTAGCTAAATTGTTCCATGTTTCCATTCACGTATATACCCAGATTTATTTTTAACTTATCCTCCTAACTTCAGCGTAAAGTCTTGGTTTTAAATTAATTAACTTTCCAGTTTGGAAATTTTCACTGGCTATCATAACTTGAAAGTATGTATCATCTGCTTGGATTCGTGAGGTAAATCATAACTTAAGTGAGGACGCATCCTTACGCTTTGAAACTGGCTGAATGTGAATAAGAATCTGGTGGAAGAATACATTGCGTCCTTTCATTTTGCCAAAATTGAGTGACGGTACAAGAGTAGATGAAAGAGGACAAGAGGAGATCAAAAAGAAAGCCAGTGGAGGAGCAATATTTGGATTAGCAGATACGGAACAAGAGCAAATGGTAGATTTGCGGGGAGAGAGAAGGTAGGTTCAAGCCCTTCCCCCTTGTCACTTCACGTCGGCGCCCCGACAGGTGCCAGGGTAGCAGGCGAGTAAATAGATGTACAACACGTCTTTACCTGAAACACTTCTCTTTAAATTTCACTCGCACACGAACGCAAGACACGCAAACACAGGAAGCACACATGTACACTCCTCACCCTCAACACGCGGAATGAGTTTGACCAAAATTGACACAAAGCGAGTCGGCAGGGGAGAATTGTAGGGAATTTCTTACAATAGAGGTAGGTTTTATGAGTATTTTACAAAGCTTAACCAGCCCATGCTGATTGAAGGCATACCTTGTAAATCAGCATGATTTTCTTTTACTTCCAACACCTTTCCCATGCTTTTCCACCATTTCTCGGTCTTCTCTTTCCTTTCGTACATATATATATGTATATTCAAATATACAAATTTCGCCAGTTAAAAATACACAGTTGAGACTCAAACGCTGCGTGAAGAGGAAAGGAGAAATCGTTATCTCCTATCAACTCTGAGAAGTAGTAGCAGAAATATTTGCCATATTCTGATCCTACTTAGTCTTTCCACGAATCGTGGGGTTCCAGCGGGAACGGGAAGGAAAACGGGTCTTGATCCAAAGAAGGGTAATACTTCCTGTAACCAGATGTGATGCAGAATACTATTTCATGTGTTTCTTGCACCAAATGATTACCCAATTACCGAAGTGAAAAACTGTAGCTTAATGAAAAATGTCAAACCGACAGTAAAAAATAACAGATCAGGAGCATGCAAATTAGAGCTGCTCATTGTGTGCTGAGAATTATTTGCAGGCGTTTTAACAGAGTTGAACGAAGAAATAAGTCAAAATCCAAAGACTAAACCCACTACAGGATTTACAAATTCCTCATAATTCTGTGTACAAAAGCATTGAAATTTATTAAAAATTATTTCTCGGTGTCAATTTTTTATCAACAACTTAAAGCTTTCTTTCTAGAGTTATTTATGCATTAAACTGAAATATCAACATCTTGTACAGGTGTGTCCTGCCGACAGGAGACAGCAAAAAATCAATCCTTTCACAAATAGATAAGTATTTGGGAGAAGATTCAATCGTAAAATCTTGTTATAATTTGCCAGCAAAAACCATGTACCGGAAAAAATGCAATTTAATGGCAATCCTGAATATGTTCGAGATAAACCAAGAGCATTGATGCTTAAGGGAGGGAAATTAATGCTACAATTCACACAGCTAGTTTACAAGGGACGTTTTTTTTTTATTCAACGGGTTTCCAAGGACAAGAATTCTCCCAAAGATACTGAAACTTGAAGCATTACGCGCTCACTTATTACACGCTTGGTGAATCATCAGGGTCGGTAAGGTTGAAGGGTTGACATTGAGAGGTAGCGCCCAATTATCCTTAAGAGGTCCTGGCACCGTGTCAAGCGCAGGGGGGAAAAATCTTAATCGCACTCACGCAGGACTCATCAACAATCCTGATATATCTGTTTTTTCCCTTCCAAAGGCTTAAAGCTACCTCCTGATCGATCTCATGCCTTGAATCCTGGGGGAAAACCGGGCGAACACACACTGTGGCCCGAAACGGGTTGTTTCTCTCCAATGCTGAACACGATGATTTTTATATTTCAATTCCCGCGCAATCATTGCTCATGCTATCGTACTGACCTCGACCGATTCAGGCCTTACATGAATTGCATTGGTAGATTAATGGAGCATCACGCTTTGCTGCACTTGATTAGGACGCCCCGTCTTAAAACTCCGGTAAGCCCATCTGCGATGTTTTCCCACTCCCTTATGGATGCATTAATCACTCGTGAAATGCACATAAATCTGCATAGCAATACCTAGGGAGTCAAGGTCAAGGGAATCGCGTTTAAGGGTGCAAGGGGAGGGAAAACATTTGGCAATCTATTTCGTTTAAAAGTTCAATGATATAATATTTTCAATTCTATTTCCATGGGCGAGAAAGACCGTGTAAAAATTGAAACTGAAGGTACTCAAACATTCTATAGCTTGCCGGATACGATAAAGTTTGCCCTCTTCTACTCAGTTCATAGTGTATAGCAGTTCTTTAACTGAGAATATTAAATCCCAAACTTCCTTCAACCAAGGATTTTTCCACCTTATTCATTAAATGTTACTGTCTTCCTATAACACATGCATTCATTCCATTGATAACTAAAACCCAATAATTTATCTGTAAGAGGAGGGTAAAAAGTTGGTGTGGATTGCTGTAAAAGATGAAAGCCAGGAGAAGGCAATCATAACTGAAAATCGTATTAATAAATATTTTAGCCAAAAAAAAGTTGGTAGAAATGTAACAGGACACCTTTATTTTACCGGATAACTGTCAACTCATATCCTGTCGCGAAATACCAAGAGCTGAAACAACATTGATTCTTTTAAGTTTAGAATAACTGAACAAGTCTAGGGTTTTAGAATACTTTCATTAATTGTTAAACCAATTCGTAGCTAGATTCTCATTTTTCTCCTCTCGGAACAAGGAGTTGAACTTAAAGATTCCAAGCAATATCCAGCCTCATAAAACAATGCGACAGAAATAAAATCATATGAGCCAGAGGAATATTCCTCATAATTAACAATGATGAAAATAGATTGTCCCTAATGGTAAAAGTATGAGGCCGAAATCATTCTTTCTTTCATTACGCCTCTACCCGAATTTGCATTCAATAGCAAAATATTTAATTTTTTAAACAGCATGATATGAAAAAATGCAAAATAACTCTACAATAAGATAGTATGAATGCATAAGTGTTGAGTTTACTATTTTTGAAATACTTTAAATGATCCTTAACCGTAGGAATGCATAGTAATGAGAGGGTTCACTCTGACGGCATAGAATCGCCCGAGCTTACGTACACGACTGACGTACATGGTACCAGTTTGCCACTCCACTGCTATCTATGCAACATGAATATGGCTGGCCAAAATGGCAAGCCAAATGACGATACATATGGGAGCGGAACTTGATCTGTGTTCACCATGGGTGAAAAAACCGTTACTTTTTCAGGAAACATTAAAAAACAGTTGCACGAAAAACGCAGTTTATTATCTTTTCTCAGAATATACTGGATGACATAATTGTCCGCTTGTGGAATTGTTAGCAAATCGAATCACTGTTTATTCGGCTCAGCATATTTGGCGACAAAGATTTATATATTCGGTGCATAGCAATTTCAAGATGTATAACTCATAAAGTTGAGCATAACAAAGGCTTTCCAGCGAACAAAATAACTCCAATGACTGAATACATCGTTCCCGCAGCCGCTGACATGTTGACGCGAACCTAGTAATCAATATATTTTTATTTAATATAGATGTAAAGAAAAAAAGATTAAATTTAAGAACTTTCAAGGTTAAAAAGACTGCAGTAAGCTGCAAAGATTTTAAATTGATGTATATGTAAAGGAATGCATTATCCTGTATGTAGGGCTGTATATCATTCACCACACCTACTCAAACTATACATTCAAAAAGATCTCAATGAAGTGACAAAACGATGAAAGGATCGTTTGGAAGAGGAAATGGGAGTAAAACATACAGGGGACAAAGACCGTCACGATGCAATTTAAGGATATATTGCTGTTATGGTGAATAACGAGAGAGAGCTCAAGGAAATCCTTGAGGAATTAAAAACCACATTAAGTCAGAAGATTAATATGGAACTAGATACAAAAATAGACAAAGAATCTTAAATTAAGGAAACAAAATGCTACACGACGAATCAGGGAGATGTTCTAGTTACTGTGCTAAAAGTTACATATTTAGATATTAAAATAAAAGAAAATAATCCTCAGAATAAAGCAGAGTAAACTCTTTTAATGACAAATTTGAATATTTAACATTCAATAATGTAAACTTATTCAAAAGAAAATAATTCTTTAAAGACCTTAGCGTGAAGAGCTTTTTTGTGTGGAAGTGAAATAAATAATGTAAGAACAGCAAACCTTAGAAAACTGGAAGCTTTGAAATTGTGTTGATTTAGAGGGTTAAACAAATTGGGTATGTGAGAAAGCCCACACAAGGATCCTGCGAAAAAAATAACACCCTAAGCTACGAGGGTCATCCGGAAAGTAGTACCCGTTCGTGAAATAAAGACACAAAAGTAAATATTAACTAACATAAAAAATTTTATTTGAAAGAGGATACTTTAAACTACTTCTCAACATAATCTCCAAGCAAATTAAGGCATTTGTCATAACGTGTGACAAGTTTCTGTATTCCTGCTGCATAGTCCTTCGCCGCCAGCTCATTGAGATACGCGAGGGACCCATCTTGCACAAATTTTTGCATAATGCAGATGGTGTTTAACAATTTCATGAACAATTGTTCGAGAAACATTGGGAAAATGCTCACAGATGTCATCAATTGTGACGCGCCGATCGTTCCTCACGAATTCGTCAACTGAGCTCACCAGTTGGTCTGTAATGACAGACGGTCTCCCCGAACGCTCATCGTCGTGTGTGTTCCCCCTCCCCATGTTGAAGTTGCGACACCACCGCCGAACAGACGACTCGTCCATTACATTGTCTCCATACACCTCCTTTAATTGGCGATGAATATCACATGGGCGAACGTTTCTTGCATTGAGGAATTTAATCACTGCCCTCACTTCACAACTGGCGGCGTTCTCAATTTTTTTAAACATTGTAAACAATCACAGAAACAACACAGGCAATGCTAGCGTCACGCAACTTGGCTCAGAGAAGGCAGACAAGCCACTGAAGCTATCTGACCTCGTCCAGCGGCTACTCGCGTCGTCAGCACTTCATGCGGCACGAACGGGTACTACTTTCCGGATGACCCTCGTATATAAAAAACGCTGCAGCAAAGGAAGGAAGAATGAATTGACGCGACATAAAAGAAGAGGAGCTGGCTAGAAGTATAATTAACGTAAAGAATTATTGCAGAGGGAGAAAGTGAAAGAAATACATGGGGAAAACACTGAAGATGAAATATGTACGTGGATATGGAGAAATATTCTGAAGATAGATCCAATGGAAAAATGCAAACCAAGCGACAGATTACTAACCGAAGAAGAAAAGATTCCGTACCTACCTCGTTATCATCTCGAGTGCCATGTTATTTTTGCGGATCACCTCGGAGTTTTGAAAACGAGTAATTAATTTACTGCGCCTCTATTCCACGGCTTGCTTTCACAGGCAACGAGGAAACGGAAGAAAACTCCGAAGATAAAAATTATAATTAGAAATGAATGCTTGAAAAAATCTCGGCTTCTCCATTTCTTGCATAGAAATAAACTTGTTTGGCAAAAACTTTATGCATTGCTGGTCCCATATTTCTTTGATAAAATCATTATGTAATCCAGTTAATCGAAATGTTGCATTATACCTCCTACATTTATGAATAGAATGGCTCTCCTGTGTCGCATTTTTGTAATTATCGCATTACTAATTGCATATTAAATATAAGGGCTCAAAATGTATGGTTACGTAGTTTAAATCCGTCAAAATATTTTTTTACTGGTACTTAAAACTGTTCTCATAGGATTTTCCCTAGAACAGCAAACTTCATATCAACTTGTATTTCATACTGCATGGCAGCTTTATACGGGTCATAAGTGACAGAATAAGAATAGTTAAGCGTGAATTATTTCTGAAAAATATACAAATAATATTGAATGAATCACACCAGAAATAAGGAATAAGAACTTATTTATTTAATTTCCTTCAGAGGGAGTACCTTAAAAAATTGGTGAAAAATCACGTCAGAAGTAAAGGACCTCAATTATAATTTAAATTGATGATTTTTAGTTTCTCATTTTCTATACCCCTGAATCCATACTACTCCCTGAAACACTAGTAAAAATGTCTGCTCAGATAATTGCTTAAATACTGCCAGACCTGTTAATTCAGAATGAAGCAACATTAAGTAATATTCTACAAATACTTTATATTAACGTAACGTACACTTTCAGTAACACTCGACGCTTTGAATTCGTGTACCAATTTTTTTATGAATCAAGCGGGCTTTCTTCGCGATTCCGCTCAAACCATGAATTATCGTTGAGAGAATTCTATCCAAAACGCTACCTTCGTAATATGCAAGGGGAAATTTAAGTTTAATACTAAGGCTTTGTATTTTTCATATTCCATCTCCTTTCCACATCTCTGAGAGGGTAACTGTTTCTGTTTGGTTGGTCCTTTTTTAAAGAATTTCCTTCATTACTTGTTTTGAATTTATGATTGTGGTTATCATTTCAGTCCACTTTCCATGATGCTTGCATGGAAGTAAGTTAAAAACATTTTGTCATGCGAATATTTATATTAAACCCTGGCGAACCATTTAGCAGGGGCGGATATAAGAAGGAATAAAGAAAATGGGGGAAAAACCTATTCCTCATATTTTGCATATCGAACCCGTTTCTTAACTTAACAGCTATATAAAATAAAGGTAATACATATATTATCCTAATACTATTGATAATAATGTTGGGACAATATATATTTCAAATACATATTATCCTATTTTTATTGACAATAGGATAATATAGGAATAAAACAAATAATGAGGCTGTACCTGTTAATATTGAAGCTCAAAATTTGCATATTTTAATATATTTTATGATTCAAATGAAACAAAACCGAAATAATCGATAAAAAGTTGTTTAAATTCACGAATTAGCATTAATATAACTTTCAATTTGGCAAACTTTTACGGATTATATGGATATTGCAAACGGAAAAAATTTACCAAAAACCAAAAGACCGAAGACCGAAAAAACTTACGATCGAGTAAAATGCATAATTTTCTTCATATGTCACTTTTTACATCTACATTAGTTATAATATAATTTTTGTTGGTTGTATAATTGGGGTATAAGCCATGCTGAAAGTTCTAACACGCCAAATTAAGTTAACCGTGTAGTCTTCCTCTTCGGATTTTAGAACTCGGCAAAGCAGAACTATAATACCTGATTTATTCACATTTTGGAACCCAAATCACGATATGATAATGATGAGTCAATATTTTCATCGATGAAACTGCCTTGAGGTAAAAATTCTTAATTGGAAAAAATCTAGAAGTAATTACTGAAAGGACGTTACGACATAATTTTTTTAAATAGAAAAATCAAACATTTTACTTACCTTCTTCGTCCAGAAGAATGTTATCAGGCTTGATGTCCCTGCAAATACATTGAAAATATGAATTGGAAGCTGAAAGATTTATTTTAACCTTTAAATGAAAGCGGATATTGAGAGTGAAATTCGTTCAAAATTGCGAATGACATCTTTCAGCCAAATGCACAGAAAGCTCACCGCTGACGAATGGAACCCACTTTTAGTAAATGCAGAACAACCTAACATTTTACAATTATCTCTCTTAGAACTTCATGAAAATAAACTGCGAAATGTAATTGTGTAATCAACTGTTAACTTTTAAACTTCCGGTCTCACTCTCATGCCATTTTTTCAATAATTCAAAGCAGAATATTGATGAATATTCGAGCCGGAGAGAAATTCGTAAAACATTGATCAAAATTGAATTAGCGAGTTGTTGATTTATTCACGACGATTTTTTTAAAACTATTTGCTTTTTAACTCGAATTGAATTCTAATGGTCCGATGGAACGTCTACAGTAGATTATGCCTGGTTTGGTGGTTAATTATTTCTTCTGCTGTTAAAATTGGAGGTTAATTGGCTGGAAGTAATACAAGAAAAGCAATCATCCAAAAATATTTTACTCAACTACGCATGAGGGAAATGCCAAAGATTATTATGCCTTCCACCAATTTCAAGCGACCACTATGCTAGAGTACCCAGCACCAACACTGAAACTTGAATAATGAAATATTGTGAAACCAATTACCATATAGTAATATCATGTTCCCAGTTTTTAAGATACAACAAAAGTACGTGAATATTCAATTCTTTTGGATGTGTTTCGCGCTCTTTAAATTATAGCGACTATGGTAGTAGAGCTATATTGAGTTTCCTCTCGAACATAAAAATCTGAACTAACAATGAAACCCAACCAATAGAAAATATTTAATGTTACATCAGGAAAAGAAAGGTCCTACCATTTATGTTCGATCTCAGTATTTTGCCCTAATGATCCTCTGAATTTACTAACCTTTTCATCGTTTAATTAAAAAGACTATATGCATAGTGCTAACGAATGAAATTAGTTCTATTCTGGATTTAATGCACTGAGGATGCCGAAAGGAATCCAATTCAATTGTAATATCTGATGTTGCAGGTGATTGCGCGGTGAAAGACATTTTATTGCTCGTATAAAGTGTGTAATGAAGCATATTAAATACACTAGTGCAGCTATAAAAGTACAAGACATCAGGAACCCTCGTTTTAAAGAAATTGAATTTCAGCCGGACCAATTGATGACTGAGTCATCAGAATTGCTCTAATGCTCCGGAAAATTTAAAATTTTGGTTGCATAGGAAACTTTGATCGCATAATATCATGGTTAATAAAGCATTATAGTAAATGAGTGAAGACAAGGCCAACTAACTAAAAAAATAGCTGTATTAGATAATCCGAATGTAAACACGGAAGGCGGTAAAATCATTGAGGATTTTATGAACTGATCGTAATTTTTTAACAGTGACGTCTGGTTCGCGCATATCTTTCATTTAAACATCTTCTTCTTCCCCTCTCAGACTCTTCACTAAGGGTTCATACGATGACTTGAATTATATTCGTCGTGTTTGCGTATCATTTCTCGTGGGGAAAGCCAAAGGGCTTTGACGGTCAACCTTATACGGAAAGGAAACTAAAGGATCGGCTCTTCTAGAATGATTTCGCCCGGATGTGGCGAAATTCAGTTCATCTAAATCTTCATGATACGAAGAATGGTGTTTGGCAGCGGACATATTAACACCATAGCTGCACAGTGTGTAGGTAACATGGTAAGTGGCCATAACAGTTATGGCCACTTACCATGCATTAATGACTGATAGTTACAAAAATCTGTTGCCACTTAATACAAAGAATATTTAGTATAACAGGTCGGAGTAAATTTTTTCACCTTTCGTAAAACATTCAGAAAAATTAAAAAAAACACTGTCCCAACAAAATTCTAGTGTATTAAAAAAGTATAAAAGCTATATTTATTAACTGGGTAAAAGGTTTCTTAAAAAAATAGTTTATAAATAGTAAATAAAAGTTTACCTTTACAAAAGAAGTAGGTCATAGTTAGATGAATGTTAATTCCCGAAGCTACTCCAGAATGAGAAAAAAATAAAAAACTACATTAAGTTTATACTTACACAGCTTATGGCTGTTTCTTTTTCTTATTGATTTGATAAAAATGACATCTTAAAACTATTCGTTTCATAATATCTCTCTTTTTAACTGAAGGTATTGTTTCCTTAACTTCATGTAGTTTTCTAAGTATGAAGTGCGTCTTCATAACACTAGCTTCAATAGTTTTCTCCCTTTGATCTTAAATGAAGTTAAGTTACAACTTCTGCAAAAGTAGCATGGATATTTGAATCACAAATCGATCTTAGATGTTAATTTCTAACGTCAATTCTTCGATAATCATAAAATGACAAATAACAAGTGTGTTAGTTACATTAAGAAATTTATATCCCCATACTTGACTACAGATACGTTTCCTAGAATCATTGAAGGATATTCACACCTAATGAAATATTTGGTTGCGGAGTTACATTCTCTTTTTTGCGTGCTGTTGATTTCATTTATTAAAGAATAATGCGTTAACATTCTATACTAAACCAGTGACAATTAAGCAATTCATGTTTCCACTAAAACCATTGATTCGGAAGTAGGTGTAATACAATCATTATCAATGACCCCAAAATCCTGTATGTTTCCTCTATTTTACTAAAAAAACATATGTATACATATATTTATATATACATCATTATTATTTGGTAATCTACCAGTTATGGTAGGTTTTTGGAAGAAAACAGCTACGAAATAATTATTCTGTGACTCCTAACAAAAGACACTACTCTACATCAGGTCCCTCTTCATCTCTGAGTACTTTCTTCCTCCCTTAATCCCGTCCAACATCCCTATTCTGTTCCTTCCCTTTCCTCGTTTGCCTAACATTCTCCCCTCAATTATAGTCTTCAACATCCCACTGCCGGTCAATACCCCCTTCATCCACTTTTCCTGCATCCATAGGATTTCTCCCAACAAACCCCTCTCTTCGCCCACCATACCAAGTACTTCCTCGTTTGTTTTCTTCTCTGTCCATTTCACCTTCTCCATTCTTCTCCACACCCACATTTCAAAAGCCTCCAATCTACGTCTATCCTCCTGTTTCAATTACCACGTTTCCGCGCCGTACATAGCTACGCTCCATATCAAAGTTTTTACGAGTCTTTTATTAACATCCTTACTCAACGTCCCTGTCATCAACTCCCTCCTCCTTGTGAAAGCCTCTTTGCCTAGCGCAATTATTTTCCTTATGTCCCAACTACTTTGACCGTGTTGATCCAAAACACTACCGAGATACGTAAACTATTCTACCTGCTCTAGTTTTTGCCCTCCTATTTTAATGTTTAGCTTAGCCTTTTTCTTACTAGAAAATCGCATACCCTTTATTTTATTAATATTGATTCTCATCCCATACCTGTCGCACTGAATTTCCAATTCACACTGCCATACTTACAACCCCTTGGCCGACTGACAAACTAAAGCTTGGTAATAAGCAAACCTCACTGATTTAACGAATTCCCCGCCCACTTTCATTCCAACCTCCAGTTCTTCCCATGCCTCTTTAATCATTTCCTCTACATACAAGTTGAACAGCAACGGTGACAATGGGCATCCCTGCCTTACACCTCTTCCTAAAACTGCCCATCCAGACTCCCCGGTCCCCACTCGCGCCTGAGCAGTCTGAGACATGAACAGGTCAAGGATTAGCCTCCTTTCCCTCCAATCTATTCCTATTTACTGCAATATACTCATTAGTTTTTCCCAATTCACTATATCAAACGCTTTTTAGAAATATACGAAACAGGCAAATACCACCTGGTTGTATTCTATATTCCTTTCAATTAATTATCTCATTACTGCAATTACTGCAATGGCATCACGCGTACCTCTCCCTTTCCTAAACTCAAACTGATCCTTCTCTAAGTAATCATTTGCCCTATCATCTATCCTTTTGTTTATGATCCTGGGAACAACTTTAGCTGCATGGGGTATCAAACTTATTGTCCTGTTATATATACATATATAAGTATATATATATATAAATGTAATATATATATATATATATATATATATATATATATATATATATACATACATATACGAGGGTCATCCGGAAAGTAGTACCCGTTCGTGAAATAAAGACACAAAAGTAAATATTAACAAACATAAAAAATTTTATTTGAAAGAGGATACTTTAAACTACTTCTCAACATAATCTCCAAGCAAATTAAGGCATTTGTCATAACGTGTGACAAGTTTCTGTATTCCTGCTGCATAGTCCTTCGCCGCCAGCTCATTGAGATACGCGAGGGACCCATCTTGCACAAATTTTTGCATAATGCAGATGGTGTTTAACAATTTCATGAACAATTGTTCGAGAAACATTGGGAAAATGCTCACAGATGTCATCAATTGTGACGCGCCGATCGTTCCTCACGAATTCGTCAACTGAGCTCACCAGTTGGTCTGTAATGACAGACGGTCTCCCCGAACGCTCATCGTCGTGTGTGTTCCCCCTCCCCATGTTGAAGTTGCGACACCACCGCCGAACAGACGACTCGTCCATTACATTGTCTCCATACACCTCCTTTAATTGGCGATGAATATCACATGGGCGAACGTTTCTTGCATTGAGGAATTTAATCACTGCCCTCACTTCACAACTGGCGGCGTTCTCAATTTTTTTAAACATTGTAAACAATCACAGAAACAACACAGGCAATGCTAGCGTCACGCAACTTGGCTCAGAGAAGGCAGACAAGCCACTGAAGCTATCTGACCTCGTCCAGCGGCTACTCGCGTCGTCAGCACTTCATGCGGCACGAACGGGTACTACTTTCCGGATGACCCTCGTATGTATATATATATATATATATATATATATATATATATATATATATATATATATATATATATATATATATATATATATATATATATATATATATATATATATATATATATATATATACACTAGTGGACACAGACAAACACAGAAACACACAGAAAAGATAAGAAACTCACTAGGTTTAGAATTTTCTCGACATTAAAATGGATGAGTTCAAATCCTGCTGCCTACGCATGTAGTCCTGTGGGGCGTGATCAGAAAAATGTTCAATAATTTCCAGCAACATTCAAATATGCATGATAACCAAAGTTAACTAACATTTTTTAATTGTGACAATGACAAATCTGACTATATCGGGAAAAATTATAACATTTGAGTGATTCGATAAGTAAAAATACACAAATAATAAAACTATTGGCCTAACTCATGGCTCCCTGCTTAAGTTAATCAATGCTGAAAGCTTTGTATCTACTGCTTCACATTATTTCTGGCTGTACTCTCCATGTTAATATCGTTTTGTAGGTCTACGTGGGTTGATAGCACTTAATTCTCTATTCAAATTTTGTCATTCACCTAATGAATATTTCAATAAAAGATGTTGTCGTACTGGCGGTGCATTATTAACGCTTGGATTCCATTAATTGTAGCAGAGAAGTGAATTTGAGTCGTGCTATTTCAAACAATACTGCCTCATATACACACTGGACCACGTGAAACACCATTAATACTTTGGTAGGAATCCTCATCCGCGACTTCTTTCACAAAATGTAAATTAACCCGGTGATATTGCTGATTCATGATGAATCAACCATTAATGGCGATTCATTAGTTACTGACGATCCTCCTGGCAATCTGTAGGCATTTTGCAAAATTATTCAAGAACCATCCGGTGTATCACGGGGGCCATCAGATGAATTTCCTGGATACCGTCGCGCCAATGTCATGGATGTCAACAACCAGTACCGCACTGGAGCATATGAGTGTTTATTAACTTAGAGTGCCCTAAATTCATCCATTCAACGGATCATATTAAATCAATCCAAGGACTTGGTGTATATCGAAGTGAAATTCAGCGTAGTTATTTCAATAAGGTTCACAGAATAAAATAAGCATGAAGAATTTACAGGTGAAACTGATGATCCTTTAAAAAACAAGGCCAACTCACTGTTTTATTTTTTTGAAGGAGGGATTAAATGAAAGAGGAAAAATTATTTGTTTATTGATTTACAAATTGATTAAATATGAGCTCATGTAGTCGGTTTACTCTTTAGAGCTATGGTAAATTAACCGAATAAGATTTCAAAACGATCCTTAATACGCTCAAAACTACTGGCAATACATGGAAAACTGGCACTGCTAATAATTACAGGATTTAACATATAATAGTCATTATTATTCCCTCTGGGTGGAAATACTTGCCTAGTTCCATATTTGGATATAGTAAAATTTAAAAGTTTCAAAATTCAATACCAACTAACCTTATTAAATATAATATTTGAACATCCCACACTTTATTTCACTGAGCATTGCCCACTGAAAATCAGCAGGTCTATACGCAAATTATTCATGGATGTGGATGATGAGCAAGGAAAGATAATATGGTAGAGTGAATCTTTTTGAAAGTAATTTCATTCAGCAAAACATACGAATACCACTCGAAATGCGGTGTTTTTGCAACCCGGAGTTAAGGAGCCATTGCCAGGCATCACCTGCCAAGCTTACTGCACGCTAATCTTGGTACACTTACAGAATAATAGTAAGCCTGCTTGAAGTACTGTAAGTGCTTCGTTTAAGGAAGAGATCTTTTAAATTTTGATGAAACTAGGGTTACCCTTAATAACAGCTCACTTCAGTTTCATAACGAATAATTCACAACTGAGGGGTCAACTCTTTTTGATATTTACATAAGGATTGATGGAAGAATCATGATGACTGCAGAAACAAGTATTTTTCACCGTTTGTTCGTGAATAAAAAATGGTTACATCAAAATACACGCAAATCGTCGTCTACTATACACGTCCACTGCAAAATCTTACAGCACTCTTTACTATATGATCGACGACATGAGGTTTCAGTACCGAAATCAAACACAATCTCGGCTTTCCAAATCATTGAAGCCCTCAAACATGTAACGAAAATAGTCTGAGAAATGGGCCCGCGCCATGTGGATTACGGGTATTCCTTAATGTTACTCAACAACAAGAGTAAATAGATGCTGCGAGAATGCAGTCACACTGAACGGGAGCGCAAGAAACCAAATTAGTGTACTCCTAAATCTGCAAAGGGTTCATTTGCCGGGATCACCCAATGTTACTGAGAAACAGGTGAGTGTGAAGTTAAATGCCCATATATTTGAGAATCTGTTTATAATTGTTTACAATCCTGTTTCATTATCATAAGTTTCTCGAGAATATGTGATCAATGAAAATTCTGGATTCCCATGGTCTTTTACTCTATCTTTCATTTAGTCATTTTCTCTGATGACATTCCTCACCCATTGCTAGAGCCATGCACACCTTTGTACCAGATCCGTGAAGTATTCTAAAAATCCACAACATCTGTTTATTTGAGCGCTGCAAAAGGCTTCAGCAAAAAATGTGATCTGAATCAGCAGATTAAACATGCAATTTGGATATAGACGATTCAAAATAAATGGCATAGAATATTGAGGAACATGTAAATTAATTAGTTACGAACCTACAGAGCAAAAATCATTTATTATGTAGCTGTAATCGCTCCCGCCTGCCCCTCGGAAAGCTTAACTCAAAGGCGAGATTGGAGAACTGTATTCCTACACAATATCTATTTTCATACTTCGCCTACTTTTATGTCAACTGACGACGAACATTCACATAAGAGTTCCAGCAGACTGAATGAAATTTTCGTTCAATTTTAGCATACGTTTTTAATATTGTCTCATTTGTATGAGAAGTAAATTACTGATGCAAAGATCAGAGAAATATAATAATATCTGATAGTAAAAAATAACTTAATTCTTTATCACTATTCTTTTTCTTCTACTTTCAACTCATAAGCAGAAGGGAGTGCAATTTCTTCCAATTACAGATCATTGGATTTTAAACAGTATTTCTTTCACAAAACGCCAAATATCCAAAGCCACCACAGGAAAATAATTAATTATCTTTAACTAACAAATATTACCTCGACGCGATGAATCCCCGTACGTCTATACTTATCATATATTATAGAAAATATTGGATGAAATAATAGTGCCTTATTACAAATCCATAAAATAAGTAACAATAACAAGCAATGTGTTTGCCATTTTGTTCTTTTGAACAAGGGCCACTGTTCGTTTTTTTCATTTTCATTAATTCAAATTGGGACGTTTTAATGATCAATTGCAGCTGAAAACAGTGTGTAAAATAATTGATGATTTTTAAATCTTATGCAAAAGTTAAAAATTATTTCATTCATTTCTTCAAGATTTGAGGAGGAATTAATCGAGTAAATAATTTATCTCAAGAGATTCGTGAATATAGTAGTAAAAGAAGTAATAATATGCTATTATAAAAATTTAACATCTCGGAATGTACGATGGGCACTGGCGGAGTTCTTTAAGTATACGTATTTCATAAATACCACTAATTGAACACAATTTGAATAACAAAATAAGCGTCAAAAGCATCCGGTTTGAAGCCAACGTAAACTATTTTTTATTCATCCAATGTGAGACGATTTAATGATCAATTGCAGCTGGAAACAGTACGTAAAATAATTGGTCATTTAAGTCATTAAGTACATTGGTCATTTAAGGTCATCATTGATTTTTTATGTATCATCACCTTTTTTATAGATACAAAAATGTTATAAAATATTCAATGTGTAAATAATTATATTATTAGACTTCCGATGAATATTTAAACAATCATCTTTCTGGGAGCCATAGTTATAATTGTTATAATTGTCTCACCTGTGGATGATCCGTTTCCGGCGAAGGTAGTCAAGGGCCAATCCAATCTCCGCGACGTATAAAACAACGCAGTCTTCAGAGAACGGCACTTCTTGGGACACGTGATAGCGAAGGTCACCACCCAGAAGAAGGTCAGACACCATGAAGAGATCTTCCTCATCTACCAAAGGAAATATATAGAAAATTAAAATTTTACGGAAAATTATTTCATCCATTTCCTCTAGATTTGAGGGGAATTAACAGAGTAAATAATGCATCTCAAGAGAATCATAAATACATTAATTAAAAAAACAATAACATACTATTATCAAAATTCAAGGCCTTGAAATATACGACAGTCCGTGGCAGTTTTTCAAGTTTATTTCATAAATACTACTAATTGAACGCAATTCGAAAACGAAATAATTTTCATCAGCACCCGGATCATTGGCAACGTAAACTAATTAATTCATGAAACTGAAAACAACAAAATTAAAAGTTTGGGTTTTGCAATTAAATTTTCAGGTTTTTATTCCACTGTAGTTTAATTTACCTTTTTTCAAGTCATAAATGATAATTAATTGCGAATTTTCGTCGGTGATATTGCGTCAACTCCGCTAGTTGAAATGTTTTTTCATGGATTTCCCATAAAAAATGGAATGAGTTCGACGAATTGTAACTCAAACTTTTAATTGCAACGTATTTTGTAAGCATGCAAGCAACAGTTTTCGTACTTCTCATTTAGGACCAATAACCATTACTCAACGTCATAAAGAATAATGTGCTACGCTGTTTTCGTATATTCAACACGCATTCATTGCAGGAGGCGGAAGAAGCATCATGAAATTCAATACAAAAACAGGCAGTTTCATGATAAAAAATCCGTAGATGGGACGATATATTTAATTTATTCTTCTGAAGTAAAAAAGGGTTATTTGTAGAGTCATTTTTAATTTAAAGTCTTGTATTTGTATTTAATTGCGGGATATACATGCACTAAACTGATACTATATTCTTTTAAATGGTGGAAATAGGACAAAAGGAGATTGAACGTGCTGCTAAATACGGTAATAAACAATGAAACTATATGACTCGCTCTTTTGATCACAATTACTCATTACTCTTTGCATTTATCTTAGTAGGAGCAACCATTATTTTTATTCTTCCCCATAAAATGTTTTATTTTTCGACCTGTTTTGGTGACTGAAATCTCTCCCATTGAAAAATGTCTATCATATTAGAATTTTTAGTGTTTGCATTAACTAAGTTCTCCGTCATCCTTATCGTCTTAGAAGGTGGTGACGTTCGGAATAAAATAAGAAAAATATTTTATTTTTACCTAGTTCGATGAAAATAAAATCATATTTCAGAACCCTTGTAACATCCTAAGAAACAAATTCCACAACTCATCACTCACTGCATCAATCCCTTGGCCGCTCCCACCATTTCACCGTCGTTTTCGGAATTTTCGGCACCTCTCTACCTCTTAAACCTTTATCAACCCAAAACCCCCGCATCGCACAATTCGGATGGTGCTGATAGCATGGGCAATAAAAGAAAGTGATATTAGGGACCTCCGGGAAACATCAAATAAATGTCAATCTTTTTCTTCTTGGAATGTGTTTATAGTATTTCTACTTGGGTAAAAATCACAATGGAAAGTATTATTGGCTAAAGAAAAATTTCCATTCGCGTCACTGAATCTGCGCAAATTTTGTTGATTCTCTTCATAATGTATATGAAAAAATATAATTAAATAATAAATACATAAAATAATAATAAATAATAAAAATAAATAATAGTCTGTGAGCTTTGAATGAATATTTCTTTAATAAGATTAGTCTTAGGACAATTTGCAACTAGCTGGAATAGAGCAAGGCCGCATTTGATGCACCTTTCAATTAAGGTAAATTATTGAAATTCAAAGCGCCAAGAACAATAGCTGTGTGAATTGCATTAAGGCAAAAGCATAACAATTGTCGTAATTGGATTGCCAAGTTCACACTTTAACGTTGAGACTAGCGTGGAAAAGATTTATTGCACACTGTTTGGAAAAAGTATTAATGTCATAAAAATACTGTTCCGCAATGAAAGTCTCACAAAAAAGGAATATATCAACTAATAGGAAACACCGACCATGAAAAAAAATTGTAGAAACAGTTAAACATAAGCAGGAATATTTTCAAATTTATCTACACCATTGCACTCTTGGGTAATTTATCTCCTTTCTTACTAACTTAAATCGAGGCAAAAACAATGCATCGGAAAAAAGGTAACTGCCGATTCAGCACTTTCGATTCTTTCTTTGACCGTAAGTTTCCTATGAATAATACGGCTCTACAACTTTTAAAAAAATGAGTCGGCAAGGTTTGAGTCTTTGATTTCTATTCAGGGGGAAAGGTAATGGGAAGTGGAGGAAAAGCGTTACTGCTAATTATTGTGTTTCATGAATAATTAGCGGCTGTTAATTATGTAAGCTTGCGTATTAGCGTGGCATACGTCCATAAAACTATATTTCCTTCTTCTCGACATCACATCGATGACTATAACTTAATATTAGCACAGTCACGAATTAAAATTTGATACGCCAAACCAATTTTCGAAACTTGGTCGGTGGTAGGACGACAAATCTCCCCCATCTAAACTGAAAATCAAGGAGAGTGCCCAAGACCTTCAGTCAATGTCCGTGCGGCCGACTTGTTTGTCATCTCCGAGGGGAGGAGGGACTCGCAAGCATAATGACGCCGGCGTACACCCGAGCGATGGGACCGCTGGTGACCGCTGTTGCAACGGAATCAGTCGGGAGACGAAGATCTCCCCTCGGGGGTCCGCATCCACAAGCTCCCAGGTGAATGATGTATAAAAGGACGTCTTAATTAGGTATTTATCTCCTGCAAATCGTGAACCCGACGGGAGCCTCGGTGACTAAGAAGAGAGAGAGGATTGAAAGGAAGGCTCCGCGGGTTTAGTGGGGAACGGTAAGTTTGTTTTGGGGGAACGGGAGATAGAGGAGCGTCTCTCTAGCGATCAAGTTAGAAAACAGGGTAGAGGCGCGGAATCATCTTCTCCCCTTTCCCTCTCTTCCTACTGCCTTGCCCTTATCTATGATTTAGATTCGATTTCCAACCTCTCCCCCGCTCCAAGCTACCCGGTCCCATTTTTCACCCTCCTCCTGTCTCCTGCGCTTCTGCTATCATCAGCTTTTTTCCGACGTTTTATTCATACTTGAGCCACACGCATACTTCCTCCACCATTCAATTTGTCACACGAACATAGGTCCCAATTTCCCGGGACGCTCACCCACCCCGTGCCCACCCATTGCCCGCAGTCCGCCCTTGGGTTGACCGAGATCGCCCTCCCCCCGCCGACCCGTCGGTCTTCCCGCCCGTCATCCACGCCCGCTCCCTAACAACCGTGGGCAAATAAGATCCAAATGGAATCCGACCATCCTCCTCCCTTCACCACCTCCTCTTTCCACTACTTCCTTTCCCTCTATCTAGACTCCTACCTCCCTTTGCCGGGCGTGAGTCGCCGTTATCATTTTGTGCCCTTGCCGCGGGTTCCCGTGGGGGAGGTGCGTGAACCCGCAGTGTTTTCGCGTGTGCGGCGATAGATTTATGCGGATGACCAATTTTGCCATTTTGAAAAAATTAGAGTCAATGGAGCGGCAATTCACCCGCATTAATTTTTGGTGAGAGACATTCTCGATACTCCAATTTCCTCTGTGTCATCAAATGTATTGCAAATTGTTTCTCAATCAAAACATTTGGATTTTTAATACGAAACAGCCCATGTTCATTATTCCTTCGGGTAGATGGACCATGTTTTGATGCGAGACTGCCTGACTTGAGTTTTTTGCATGATCAGTCAAAGTTATAAAACCCCGAACTGTTTAAGTTTGTTTTTTGACGCTTTCTTATAAAATAACATTTTTAACTACTGTAAATTTGATTTTGTTTCGGCTAGTGTGGATACAAGCGGAAATTAAGTTTAATGGAACAAAATTCGATACACTTGTTATTTTTCTCAGTGTGCTGCCGTTATAATGCCTATGGCAATGGCCCGGTAAATGCTGAAGAGTATCGGCATAAAAATTAATTACCTACAAATGGAAGTCTCCCCGGCCAAATCAATAGTTAATATATGGCTTATTTCTTTTACACAACAGCTATCCCCTTAGAAAGTCTAGTTTTGATGTAACCGTGACAAATATATAATTAAATGAAAGGTAATAACGTGCAATCATATAAAACAACTGCAAAGTAGCATTAGGTGACTTTATAATCATTATTTTACCGAAATTAAGTTCGCACTTTTTTTAGATAACTGATGAAAAACTAGGTCTATGCTCTTCGGTAAGCATATTTTTATCCATTTACTATTTCCGCATGCACTACTTACGCCCAGTTCAATTTCGATCGAGTTGGGATAGTTTTACCATGAACTCGAGCAAGTGTCGGATGATCGGAGCTCTTGTTCACCCCAATTAATTCCCTCTTGTCTCCCAGTTTTAAAACGGTTGTAAATGCAAAGAAAAAAGGTCGAGGGAATTCGAAATACACCAACACGCTCTCATTCTACTCTGCCAATGAAAGGACCAACAAACTTTCCACGTCCAACCACTCCCCTCTCTCCCTACCTTGATCCTTCCCTCTCACTCTTTCCCTCCTCGCCGCTCCGGAACCCACTCCACCCCTTCTATGTCATTGCCTGTGTCACGAAGCCAACAACCAAAGCCGCTACCGCCAAATAAACTCCCTCCGAGATAAACCAACTAAAAGGGGAGGAACGGACGGAGAAGGAGGAGGCACGGGGAAGAGGATGGAAATGGAGTTCCGGAAGAAGAAAAAAGGCGGAGGCGCCGGGAGAGATACTGGGAGAAGAGGATGAGGGAGAGGATGGGAAGACACACCACACTCACCCAAATCGAATTCCTGAGTCGCAAGGGAAGGGGGAGAGAGAGAGAGAGTTCGATTTTCGATATTCTCTCACTCACTCTCTCCACCCCCATCTTCCCCATTCGACGGATTTCACCGCTGAAGGATGACGCGGAGAGGTCGCGGGAGGGAAGGAGCAGTGGGCGGGAAGGGGGGAGTTGGGGTGAGGGGCGGAAGGCGGACTACTGCGGGACAGGGTGTAAAGGGTGCGGGGACGCGAGAGTGACGGGGGCTGGAGGAGGATTGGGGCGACGGAAGAGCAATAGTGGGGCGGGGTGAATATTAGAGGGATTGGGGCAGGCCCCGGGAGAGAGGGAATGGTCGGAGAGTGTGGGGAGAGAGAAGCCGGGGGAGGCAAGAGGAGGGAAGGGGAACGTTGCCATCCCTGAGGTGCGGAGAGAAACGAATTAAGGATCGCGGATGCTGGAACGAGAGAGTGGGAGGAGGATCCGAGGTTGTCGGGGGAAGGGTTGCGGTAGAAGTGAAAGAGGAGCTTTTGAAAGTCGACCCCACGTAAGTTTTTGGGACGGAACTCGGGATGAGGTGAATAACACCATGTAAGGGAAGGTGGGTAAGGAAGACGAGGGCAGACGAGGTTAAGTGAGGGGAGGGAGTTGGTGACTGCGACCTCATTCCCCCAGATGTGGTGGGTAGGTACGAGAGAGAGTACATGATTCCACTTCTTTCAACTGTCTTCTTTTTCGGACGAAAGATTAGTTTCCGAACATTAATCGAGGGAAACCCTCCCAAGTAATTACCAATGTATGTTACCGAAGCTTTCAACCAAAACATCTCCGCATCTTCTCTGGAAATGATTGAATCAGCCATAATAAAACGACTAGTTCAGTAGAATAATTTTCACTGCTTGTCGCAACTACTGTAGCAAATAATAATACGTCTGTTTCATATAAGTTCGAAACTATGACGAACATACGAGTAACTAAATACGAGTATGTCTCAATTCTTAGTTGCCACAGAAAACACTTATTTAGAAAATTGTATCAAATTTTGAACATTATATTAATTTATCCATCTACTTTTATTGAGAATAAACAAATTAACCCTTAGATTTACAATATTTGTATGAATGAAAGCGCTAAATATAGATTAAAATACCAATTACCCTAATATGATGATTCTATTCACATTCGATTATAAAGGGTGGTAACCCGTAGACGTAAAAAAATCATTTTGCGATTTTCTCATCAGTGAATACTTGAATTTTAGAAAAAAATTAAACGACATATATGTGTAATCAGGGAGTTTATCATTATATTGAGGATGAATATTATGTGAAAAGAATTAAGTAATTTGTTAACCAAATGCTACGAGAACTGGGATATATCCTGTTTACGTTTCTTCAATATTGTTTACCACACTCATTAAAATAAGATAATTATAACTTTAAAATAACTGCTACGCCGGATAATCGTTTTCCCATTGATAATCATGAGATTTTTTTATGAAATACTTTCGTTTTTACAATCCAGTTAATTTATAAGAATTTAAATACACTTTGAAAGCAAACCACCAGGATTCTTATCTATTAATGAACCAAATTTCCTTTACTGAAAATCAGTTGAAATGGCAACAACAAATAAATCAAGAACCAATATTTATAAGCACAAATATTTTTCATTCGACGGAGTACATAAGATTGTTATATACTACATTCCGATAAGTATATTATACTGGACTAAACTGCTCCACCAAACGCAATATTTTCTGGCCTTCTTTTCTAAATTGATGACAGTGATTTTTTATTCAATATCAAGGGTAGGCTTACACCTGCAAAGATCTATAATCTGGTTTTTGATCGTTTGACATCTATTACTATTTAATCCTAGGCCAAATCATATGACTCCACTAATAACCTCCCTAATAATGTCTTCAAGTCCATCGTATGAGTAAAGGTTAGGCATAGTTTACTAGTTGAAGCTGACAGTGTTGGGGAATTTCCCCTTACTCGTTTCCTTGTATTCAACATTTCAGATCACAAGGCTCATCCCTTAGTGATAATGAGTAGAGAAGAAGTAATTTTGCTTTTTATCAGAGAAACCATCAAACTCCACGGGACGGCATTAAAAAATATCAGATTTAAATTCAGAACAGGCGGTTCATTCATCTACAGCCCCGTGTTCCAAGAACACATTGTCGGTAATACTGTGTCATTCAATATTTATCTCCCACCGAGATATACCTTCTCTGCGTGATGAGTGTGAATACTTCCACTTCCTGAGTGTTTCCCATTAATGTCTTTCCCTTAATTTGCTTCTGATAGCGTAGAGTAACGCACATGACCTTCAAGCCCGCTACCCTGAAATCGCCAGGGGTTGGGGAAGTGGAAGGGACACCCAATCCTCCATGCCCGTTCCTCCCTCCCTCTCCTCCCCACGCCCATGCTACCAACTTTAATGTGCGGTTCGGTCCAAGGAGGCTGACTCCGAACCGTAAAACCAAGCCTCATTACTTCCCGTGGGTGAAGCTGAATGTTAATGCGGGACCGAACAGTGGGAGGGTGGGCCCTGGGTTTACGCCGTGGAATACCGGAGTGTGTGTTAAATAGGGCGGGGGGTGAGCGGGTCGGAGGGTGCGTGGGCGGAAGGGAATCGGAGTAGGAGCATGAGGAGAGTTGAAGGTAGCATGCAAAAGCCCCTTTAATCTACCTTACATCCATTCTTCGCCTTCTCTCTCTCTCTCCCCCTCTCTCTGCACGTATTCCATCCTCCCGTCCCCCTTTCCTCTCTACCTTCCCCGCGTTCACGTACCCAGCCCCTCCCACCGTAGAGCGCCGGGGAGACGACATGCCCAAACAAAAGCCGACTCAGGGGATGTGAGGGGTGAAAAAAAGCACAGAATGGTGAATCGAAGGAATGAGGGGTAGGAAGCCGGGACGGGGACCCTGCTCATTATTCATTTATCAACTTATTCATTCCTCAAAACGTCCTTTGGGTATCCTCCATCATATATCAATTTTCTTCTTCAACGTTTGCCCCCCGACCGATTTGCATGCCGAATTACGTCACCATTTCAGGCATGTGTTATTCTTTTCCCTCAGACGTGCTTGAATTTTGTGATATAATGTACCTGAGTGGCTTAAACTGTGCAACCGTGAGACTCCCAAGGTTATGGGAAGAAGGGAGAATATTGTACCATCAAGGCGAGGCGGGATGAATAATTAAGTTTCTAAAATTGAAGTATATCCGGTAGGGAGGCCAACTGAAAGTAAAAAGGAGGAATGGAAAGGGTGAAAGACTTCATCGGGGGATAAATAGTCCTCCCTTACATGTGACTCCAAGGTAGACCCAGTATAAATAAGCAAATTGAAGTAATTGTGATACATATGAAGTTCAACGCGGTTGAGACAAAAATTGTGGAAAAATAAGATGAAAAAGCAATACAAAAACTCAACAGCTAAGAAGTATTATTTCGAGTCAAAGTCATGTAGAGTTGTAGGTGTTATTTATATGAGCCCCTGATATTTTTCACTTTTACTAGAGGGTCACACAAATTCTTCAGTCTAAATTTACTACTTTTTTGCAACATATTTCTTTGCATAAAGATTGAAAGGAGATGCATATATACTGGTTGTCAGGTATAAATTAAACACTCTGGAGGTCGTAGTGTGTGTATAAACTAATAATATAAGAAAGATAAGAGATCCGGCGAAAATATTCATAAACGTATGTCTTGTAACCGTGAGAATGAATCAGAGACTTCAAAACTCCCATGCCATAAAATAGCAAAGTCATGAACTGATCAATTTGTAACATCTGAATTTCTTTCGTTCAACAGTATTTAACTTTGATCCTAAAGATTTTCAAGACTTTCGACGGTTAAATAAATTGCATAAAAATTTTGTGATTCCTGAGGTTCACTATTTAGGAATACGTGCAGTATCTATCGTTCATCATCAAACACGGAAACCTGAGGAAAGAATTCACAAGGCAAAGGGAAAATCCGTTGAAAAGACTCGTAACCTGTTAAAAGGAAGAAAGCAGTAAACGGTAAAAGCACTGAGCAAAAAGACTCTGAAGGATCAAGGAGATGAGAAGGAAGAGATAGGATCCGGGAGAATCTCGGGAAAAGTGGCAGAGTGTATCTTTGAGGGAGGGTCTCTCGGAGTGCGGCCAGTTCGGGGAAGGGTCGGGGTTTGTGTGCGCGTGTGTATGAACTACGGAGTTTTCCTTCTCTGCCACCCTTGCTCATCCCAATGGGATATGGGTTGCGTTGAGAGGTCTGACGAAAAGAGAAAGAGAGAGAGAGAGGGAGAGAGATGGGGAGGGAAGGAGCAAGGAGTAGGGGAGGTACGGAAGTGGAAGAAACAGGCGGAGATTCGGCACTTTCAGACAAAAATGAGAGCGAATGGAAAATATGATGGCAGGATCTGGCGGAAGAGGAAGATGAAACTAGAGGGATAGAGGAGAAAGGGCTCCTGGTTCATTCTGGATAGGGTTTGGGACGGATGAGATGAGCACATGGAGAGCAGGGCGAAGGAGATAAAGTGAAAACAACGGAAGAGAAACTTGAGTCCAGGACTTTTCCTGGGGTGCTCAGGAGTCAAGCGGAGCGAAAAAATTTTGAACGTGTAACATTATAATTGATAGTGGGGCCATAAATGAATAATTTATCCGGGCGTTACGACATATTGTCAGATATGGCTTACTTCAATATTCGGTTAGACCAAAACTAGTTTTATTACTTTAGAATAATATTAGTCGTCCCATGGAATCGCAGTTTATTCAATGTGTGGAGAAAAAAACAAGCAATTATAAATATTGAATTCAATCATTCATCGCACGTGATCTTCTTTAGTTATAATGCATAAAGGGGATATACATTATATATTAAGGGGATTACGGGTGGTACGGTGGTTAGTGGTCTGACTTCTTACTCCGGGGTCTCGACTTTGAAATGGCGGTGGGAGAGGTTTTCAGAGCTATCTGGAACCATAAATTGAGCTCTGCAAGAAGAGCACCAATAATGTACTCCTTCCGTCGGATGGGACGTTACTGTGAACCCCTTAGCCCCTATTGTTACGAGGAGACTAATGCCGACTCCAGGTGTCTCTCCACCCTTCCTCCATTCGTTGAATATCCTACCTCCACCAAATGATCCGCCTATCCCTGAAGACGAAAATGACATTAGATTTTGGTCGCCTTCCCTTAGAACTCTTAATAACTCTTATAAGAAAAACCAAGAACAATCGGCAGCTACAGTAATATTTTACTCTTGTAACGTTTGTAACGGCGAAAAAATATTTATTCTTTCCAGCAATGCATTGCCAGTTTGTTACGTACTTAAATCTCGAAAGCCATTTTCGATCCTGTATTTGCATGAGAACATATATAAATCCAATGTCCTATTATTGTGAAATTTTTCATGGATAGTATTTTGAGAATATGAGAAGACGTATAATCCCGAGTGTTCTCGCGAGTGAAAAAATTATTTGTTTTTGCTTGCTTTCAAAAATGAGTATCACCGTAATTCAGTCGTTAATATTTGGCAAGTGTAGTAAAAATATTATCTGTGGCCTTTTAGAATATGGTGTTATATTTACGCGAATTAGAGCTGAAGTCTTACATTGGACCCATTTCCATAGAGGTGAGGATAAAAAAACGAATGATAAATGCATGTTGCTTGGAAAAAGGTAGTAGCAATGACACTAATTTGTTCGTAATTTTAAATCTCATTTGGAATATAGGCAAGCGTGGTAATTTCGTGAAACACTTATTATTAAAAATTTAAAAAAATAACATCTACGGTATATTACACGGTGCAATGAAATACTTCAAGTAATTAAAAGTAAAAATCTAAACATATCTCTTCTATGCATCCATTTCCTCAATAATTAAAACTTAAGTATTTTTATGTTAGGTCATGTGCTAATTCGTGCGAATACTATGTTAATTTAATGGCATAAAATTTGTTTCTCCGACAACCCGAATGATTATTTTAAATATAACAGTTTCGGTAAGGCTTCTGATTATTTAATTTAATTTGTATGTAAATATTCTGGTCGACGGAGACTGCCTCCTGGCTCACAAAACGTCAAACGTCCACCTTAATCGTACGTTTTACTTCATTTCTTTTCCTTATTCATTTGGTGACTCTGCTAACATAATATAATATCACTAAAAAAATATACAAATGAGACACTACACTACACAATACGGAAATGGGACCTGCGATTATCTTTCCCACCGTTAAGGCTGTAAAACCAATACATTCACCAGAAGAAGCATCAAATTATGCTAAAAAATTATCAAAACTTTAATCTATGAGAAAGAAGTGACAGTGAATGTCCTATAGGGTTATCTGTCAAGTACTCAATTTAAATAATGATTTTGGATAGTGTAACTGAAAACAATCCGTCCATATTTCATCCTCCCGCTGTGATCTTAATGCTAATTCATGACTTTCCGCTTATAATAAATAAAGATTAATCTCAAATATCAATCACAATTGCGGGATTAATAAACATCTTTTGCAGAGAGAAAATAGTCTAGAAAGTCATAATGAACTTTTCTCAGGCAAAATTAATTGGGTTCTCTTATTAGGTTTTAAACATATAATTCATAACTTCCGCTTTTAGCTGACATAAATCTAGTAATTGATTCACAGTCAGCCGCCAGTTACATTCAAATGGAAACATAATTGTGCAATTTTGGAGTATCCAAATGTCTTTTGGATCAAAGAGTGCCAACATCTCGTGCTATAAAGTTGTTGAGAGATTTTACGGTTGCTTTTCTTTCCTTTCCATCAGGAAAGGGTCTGTGGATATTAACCCCGTTTCAGATAGAAATAATAGCATTTCGTCAGCTTCCTAAACCAAGGACAAGAAATGGAAGTATCCTGCGTAGAATACCATAAATGTCTTCATGGTCGTAACTTCCTTGCGAAAAAAGTTTCAGAGCTGATAGAAGAATATGATGACAACTCGCAATATAAAATATTACTTTCCTAAAAATCACCTGACTCGAGTTAAAATACAAATCAACTTTTAAAAATACGAGTAAATGAGTCAATAATTGATTATTTGATTTAATTCACAATTTTATTAATCCAACAAGTTGATCTTCAAACAGCCAAGTACCTGAGGGTTCGACGTTTTGTGTTACTTCCGAGAGGAAGATACCTCAGTATGGTTTGGAATAAAACTTCTATACATAAACATAACGGCCACGGGAAGATATAATGTTCAAATAGTGTACAATTATATATCATTCATTATGAGCAAATAACGTATTCAAAAGACTCAAGTCATAACATGCTGACTTGCATCTTTTTCTTAATGAAGCAAAATTTTCATACACAAGAAAACTAAACTAAAACCAGTATGAGTGACATAATTAGGTAGTAAACATTCGCAAGTGCGATAAAGACCTTCATCGTTTTTAATATTATATTCCTACCGTGAAGTATAAAAGATAAAAAACCTATCAGATATTACGATCATGAAATTACGTGCTGTGCTCCATCTTGCATCTTGAAAGGATAACTCAAAAATAAATATTTACTTTCGGGCATAATAAAAGAGCAGTATGAATTTTATTTTGTGTAATTTAATTTATATTTTTCAATCAGTAAAATTCATATCTCCAAACATGTTGAAAATTAGGTATACCATGATATATTCGGTAGTTCTGTCGAACACCGACGGGAAATACCCATTCCAGAGTCGCATCGGCGCTATTTTCTTCGCTATTTGCGTCGACGCGTGAATGGCACCCGACAAATGACACAGCTTTAGTCAAGCTAGTGTGGCGCTCATAGGTTACTCAAGAAATCAAACACGGACCCCCAGTCAGCAGTCCAACGCTCTAACCATCTGGGCTACCGTGCCACCCTAGTTAGTTTTATGCACCTAATGATTCTATCTTTCAGGGAAACAATGATCGCATTTGATAAAATATAAAACAAGGAGACTTTTCAATGTTTTTCCTCTACATATTCTACATGTGTGCTTGTGTAATTTATTGAAAAACCAACTTCACTGGCCCCTGGTGCAAAGAGCTAGTCAGTGGCACCCATGGCAACATGTAACCATAGCAACTGCTTTAGCACTCTATTTAAACAAAATGGTGAGTTTCAAGAACGGCATTATCTATACATTGCTTACCTGCTGCCCAGCGCTCATTTGTAAAAACCTTCGCTAGATCTATATGAATTTGATACCTCATTCCCAAAGTACCCATATAACCAATATATTTTTCATAGCGGAGACGTAGGACCTTTGCAACACGAGGGGGTCGGGTAACACGGTAAATATTCACGACGCACGACAACATTAAACCAAGCGTGCTCTACTTTTCACAACGCTCGGCCGCACTTCTCCCTCTCGTAGCCACTCCCCTTCGCCTTCCTCCTCCTCTCCCAGCATTCCACTCAGGAATCCCCACAGGGTGACCGCGATGACTTATGGAGAAGCGCACGTGCAGTAGAGGACTCACCTCTCAGGGGATTCCGACCCGGCCCATGACGAAAGCATGGAAGGACAGGCAGGCCATGAAAAAGATCCCCTCCCCAAGTAAAAGGCCTCGCGGGTGGCAGCAAATAATAAAGAAAGCGAGGCAGCATAGCCGTGTGTATGTGGGTGATGGAAGGGAAGAAAAATAGGGTCAGAAGGAAGGAGATGAGGGACCTGGACGAATTTTGACGGGAAACACACTGCGGGACGCGAAAGAGGGATCGAGAGGAGGAGACAGGGCTGCCGGGGGAGGGTGGGGGGGGGGGGTGAAACGGCACATCTCTCTCGCTCTCTGACGCCGAAAGAAATATTTTGAAAAAAACACGTTATGTAGGCAGGTTACCCGACGAGAGGAAAATATGAAAAATAGAATTCCTCAGCAGCATTTGGTTCGTTCTACGATTTCTCAGAGGACGATCAGAATGTGAAACAAGATTTGAACATGCCAAACAATCCCAAAGCCGCTTGTTGAGGTAAACAGGTGTCTGTAAGCATATCTTTTAATAATGCCTTACATTTTTAAAAGTCAATGGAATGAAAATCTCACAAAAATATTACAGGAATATGTATGTACTCGTATATATATATATATATATATGTACACATATATATATATATATATATATATATATATATATATATATATATATATATATATATATATATATATGTACCTTTATTTGTATATCATATATAATGAAGGTTATACTACAGTTGTAAATTATGCATAAATAGAAATAAAAAAACAATATATAATATATATATATACTATATATAAAGTCATGGGTCGCAGTAGTCCAGTGGGTAGAGCGCTGGACTGCTGACTGGAGGATACCGGGTTCGATTCCTGGACTAGGCACTCCGGGCACCTGCAGCTCTACCCAAGCTGAGGTGATTTTTCGGGTACCAGGTCTTCCTGGGAAACCATAACCGGCACAGGGAAAGGAACTGGCCCCCCTACCCTGATATGTGAATTTTCACACGCCGTATAGGGCTTAGTATTGGGTGATCTCTACCATCACCTACTAAACCGACCTTTGATTACTGTGTTTATGGTTTTTATATATTAAGTCATAGCACTGCATTACTATTATTTTAGGTCACTGCGCAGTAATAGTCTGTGCCTGGAAATATATTTATGCTAGCCTATATGCGTGCGTGTGTATTTATAACACAGATTTACTAGAGCTATTAAAGTACTAATATCATTTGAAATTTGAACAAAACTGTATCCAATACAATTTGTATTGTACAGTCACATCACGTTCATTCAATTAATGAATGTGTTTGCACACTATCATACGCCAAACTTAGTCCCCACACAATTACGGTGTATTGCATGAAGAGCCCTGATAAAAATTAAAATTGAATAATACATAGTGAATCGAAAAAAAATTGGATAATGAGGAAGAATCTGCAGGAAAAATTACACTTTGGTCGTCAACATTGTCTGGCATGAAGTAACATTCAGTCGTGGTCAATGATGCCAGTTTCCCTGATGGTTTTAAAATACAATAATAAGAAAATGAATTACAACAAATCATAGTTTAATTAAGAGTAATAAAAAGGCTAAAAACCTTAATAGGGGAACCATTCAGCACGTTTGAGCTATAAGATACCCTTAGTTTACGTGTTTATACATAAATATTGATGTTCCATAGATATAATTGAATTTATTAGGTACCTCAGCGTCAGAGATCATGTTTACACACGAATATATATATATATATACATATATATATATATATATATATATATATATATATATATATATATATATACATACACGACCGAGAAATATTAGCAAATTATACCATTGTTTTTAAATTTAATTCAATATTTATGTAAATTATACATTCTATGTAGAGTAAGCAATACAAGTAATTTTTATCTGATTGTTCCTCCAAACAGTGTTATCCTACGATCCAAAAGTTCCATGTTACCCACGTCGACTATAAATAATTTGTCATTCCATTTTCCAAGAAGCCGAGATATGAGAAGTTGAGATATGAGCAGACATTCCTTCCTATAACATATTTCAAGCTGCTAGGAAGCTGAAGAGAAATTAGGTTGGCTGATATTAAGTTATTTATATAATTTTAAATATTATAAATGTTATTAATCTTTTCACCGCTGCATATGTTGCGTTGCCAAGGAATGAAAATCGAAATATTTTATCGCATGGTTCGAGAGTAAAAAAAAGTAATCCAAATTTTTTCCAACGAACCCAAGAGTTATAAATTCTTTAAGCTGCACCTTACGACCGCCATATATACACGAGAATCATGAGCATTAGTTGGCTCTATCCTGGTACTTCAGCTGGACCCACATTTTGTCACAAGTACTTTCTTCTCTCGAGTACAAAATTTCAACTTGATTTCTGTGATTCATCTAATGAAAAATATAAAATTAGGACCGTTATTCCAAAGTGAATCGAGAACGTTCGGAAAGAAAGCCAAATTGAAAAAAATTAATCCATCTTGATAGTTGGTAACTCGATGAAAATTAATCAAATTAAGCTCAAAATTTCAACTTGTTTTTTTTGCGTTTTAAGGGGATGAAATCCGGCTTTCATGGCAGGTTCTACGAAAGTTTTCATTCGCAGTAGACGTCGCATTGATCAAGCGAAGTCAAAACGAGATTATTCCAGATGAAAATTGAATGGCTCAATCGTCTCAGCGTGGAAGGCTTTTCATAACAAGAACATCACGAACGTTTCCAAAACTAATTCCTCACACTAATATTTTCTCTCAGATGACTAAATTTTTCAATTTGGAAATATCATTTTCGGAGAGGAAATTTTCCCAAATTCTCCTAGTTTCGCAACCATCGTGATGTGCAAGTGGGAAGCACGTGTCTCGTGAATACGCACATCAGGTGAATACGCACCCCTGGGGGAACTTACTTTCCCACTCTCACGTGAATGACGACACGATTGGTGCGTGTGTCCCTTTATGTGAATTTTAAGCACAAAGCTGTGAGAGCGGCCTATCCAGGAATTCTGCATAACGCCTACGTTATTCATTCTAAAGATCCGTAGTCGATCATAATCACGGATGAGTGCACCGCGGTGCCTTCAATGGAAATTAGATCAAATGATCGGAGGCGGGAAGGGAGCGGCATCCAAGGAGTCACCCCTCCACTGCCGAATGAACTGTACAACTGAGTAGTGCATCAACAACGATCAATGAGGGAAATGCAAGGCATCCGAACGGAGTGCTTCATCACATAGGTCAAATCCAATTCTGCGGAGTGTACGGGACTCTTTATATAGAAGGCACATATCTATCAAGCACACTTGATCTAAAATAAGTGATGAGAGCGGCGGAGTAAGTCCGCAAAAGAATATCAGAGAAGGTAACAGTAGGGTCTCCAAATAGGTCAAGGTCAATACCTACCTAACTGTACACATCTAAAAGGTCTAGCTACTTACGTATTAGCTGCGTCACCCACAAGGGCTTATGATAATGATGTATTTTTTTTATTATGAAACGGTCAAAGAAAGACAGTTTTCAAGTCATTTGATTCATTGCTTCCATTTTTTCCACTAGTTTGTAAGAAAAGGGTTCCTTTAATCCGTCATCTCGAACATGTTTCTCTTAACCTGTCATTGAAAATTAACCTTTCAAGGGAATGCCTGGTGTAAGTTATTCTCCTTCGTCAAAATTACATGGACGCAAATTGGTATAAGGCCATAAATAAAGTAATCCATAAATATTCCTCAAGTTTTTCTTATTTCAAACCTTGTATTGGAAGATGTCAAATATTCTGTAATCTTGTATGGTGAGGTGTAGAACTTCGTCTCTTCCCAGGTGATTTCACCCAATTAGCTCTTTTTTATGTCATCACTGGTGAGGATGGTTTTATGAGATCAAAAACCTTCACTTATCGGAGATTTTGATGCCGTAGTCTCAGCCTGACCGTTTCATTTTATTAACGACCTATATTTGTACAACATTAACTCTCATAGGCGCATTGGATACATTGCTTGAGATGAGTTCAATAGTCACACCAGATCCTTTCTCCTTTTTCAAAATAGCTACGTAACCAGAAACACCTGACTTTTTCTCTATCTGCACGAGTCTCCAATTTTTTCCTAATTCAATTAATTGATCAATAAATGAGATTATATGTGACACCGCACACCTTTATTCTCCATCACAACAGCCGCGTACCTTCATTGCGAAAGGTTTGTTACGCTACCTACTCTTGCTTGCTCTTTTTTCATCCCACTATTTCTTTCACGGTCGTCTGCACTCTAATTTTAATTACGCCGATACCAGATAACTTCTCCGATTCAAGAAACGCAGTATAAGATATTTTTATATAAATCTTGCTATTCTATAGCAGAAGTTTTAAAACCATGACCTCAGGTCTATAACCTGAGATTGAAGCATTCTATATTCACGGGTTTCACCGTTCAGCCGTCAGAATATTCCATAAATTTCAAAGCTTTTTAGGCTACATTTAAATAATGCAGATGGGTTAGAATACTAACTGTGCTGAAGCAAATACTACTGAAGTTACGTTAACACTTAATTAGCTAAGTCAATAGAGTAACTCATTCAATCAAAGTCCTCATTACTCGCTAGCATGAATATAATTAATTGGACATTAGCAATCCGAGGAAAAAGATACCGAAATTCTTACTAATAAAAAACACTCTACACATTTATATAAGTAAAATCAGTATCAGGTAAATCTTTCGGAACAAGGTAAAAATATGACTACGTCTCATTGCCCACAGAAAGATTTTAAAGAATTAATTTAGCAGGTTGAAATGACAGAAAGGCATCTTACTGAAATGTAAATTTTCCACTAATATTGCACAACGTTCCATCAAGATTAACACTGCATAGATTCAACTTTGAAATTAGCCCACATCGAGTTTTGATTTTGCGGCGAGAGTGATCAGCTTTTAAACAAAATATTCCGTGGCGATTCAAAGCGTTTAATATTTTCTGTAAGGTATCAATTTGAAGTTGTATCATCTCCAGTTATCAAATTTTTTTAACTCACCTTTCAAGTGTATGTCTTTTGTGAGTAAACTGTACTTTTCTTTGCTATTTAGGGACGATATTATCACATTTATGATATCATCAGATCATATAATAATAGAAACCTGGCTCATAATGACCAAAGGATGAAAAATATTTTTAATATCACATTATATTTGTCGCCATTCTTGGTCTGCTCTGGGGCCCGTTGATGAATAGAAGGAAACCTCGTTCACTCTTTACAATAATTTTCAAGAGAAACTACATTACTTATACCTGTTCAAAATGAATCAATTTATAGGACTCTGAAAAATCGGCGGCGTTCATATCATGAGTATTTCGCAAAATTATTCGCACACTCCGACAAAGTCAGTTAAATGTCTTCTCGATCTCTTCTCTCTCTCGTCCTAAAACTATTACACATCATCCACATAACTTACACAGGTACCAATTTAATGCTCTAATGCATTTAACTGCAAAATTTCAACGTATCCATGAGAGGAAGTTACTGAGGAAAATCCCAAAAAAAAACAGAAAAAGGTAGTTGAGGAAGGCTGCTGAACGCCTTGATAGAATGGCGAATATTAAGTAAGCAAAGTAGAGGAAGGAATAACTTTTCAGAAAGTATGAAGGTAGTCCAAAGTTATAAGGAAATTAAAAGGAAATAATGCAGGAGAAACAAAATGAAATTCTCTGATGCGCACAAGATATTAGTCGCAAGGGTCCGTCACGAGTTCTCTTTAAAAGGTAGATATGAACTTTATTAATGAATAATTCATACTGGATGCAGATTTACTCTTAATTTTCCAGGTAACGGGATATACCCATGACATTAGGCACATACAATTAAGAATGTGTGGTCGTAACGATCTCCTCTGACCATCAATGATCTAAAATTCACCGTTTTCGTCTAGGTTTACTTGGTAAAATGACTATAAGGCTATCAAATAATGTATAAAATCGTTCTGTATAACATAGATACCTCATCACATCTAGTTTTATAACATCATCCAAATGAACATGCAAAAAAATTCTTATAACAAATGCAATTCTGCCCTTCACTACAAAGTCCACTGCGGAAGCTTTCAGCGTAATATGGCCAATTAGAATTTTATAGCAAAACTAGGTGTATCAAGTTACATGATCCCTGGCGCACTTCTCGAAATAACTTCTACCTCACACAATAGTTTCTGCTAAAGTGTTCAAAGTACTACTCAAAGTAATGTTTAAAATTGTGGCGACCGAGGTTAGATAAAGTATGGAATTGGAGCGAAGAGAAACTTTCCCGCTTCGGGAGAAATTCCAAAACAACTTCCTTTGGTGCGACACTCGACGATTCCTCGAGGAAGTTTGCTAACCCTGGCGATGTTAGTATATGGCTGTGGATGGGCCTGGACAGAGGGGATGGACTAGAGAAGTGAGTGAAAGGAAAGTGCGGGATGGTGGGGCGGATGCAGGGTTTCACGGTGGATCGGACTTGGACTTGCGAGGATAGGAAGGACGAGGGAAGAATGAGAACTAGAAATGGATACCAAAAGGATGATAGATCGCTGTTGTAAAATGCCATCCGTTTGGGGACTCCTTAATTCTTGAATTTTTAAGGGCAGAGAGTAATCATACCAATGAGTTTAAAAGTGATTTACTCTTCGAATTATTCCCTGTCCCGATTGGTGACGAGAGAAATGTTTTTTTTTAATTTTGCTAATTCAGAAAAACAACTCTCCTAACAAACACTACTCCCCCTGCACATTTAGTCATCAATTTTACGTGTGTATGTGATTATACAGTCAAAAGGACAAACATAAATTGTACTTTTTGCGCTTATGCATGCATTTACCTGTTAACTAGGAGCCGAGGGAAACCATGTACTATTATAGGGAGAGATTTCACCCTAGCCCGAACCCAAATCCTAACTTTAAGTTAGAGTGAAAGATATGGAATTCGTTTCCAAAATTTGGCACCGCACGCCGTAAACATGGGACTGAAATAATATTTAAAAATTCTCCGGTCTCAGCAAACCGACTTTTTTGGGCAATGTCACCACCAGACGAGAGAGAATGCATTTTTTTCAGGATAACGCCACTGTATATCAACCGCTTTGGAAAAAATGCAAATTTTCAATAAATAAGAACCTGACAAAATGTATTACTCCCTTCATGTATTTTCAATTGATTGAATGGCAATAAATATAAGATTGATTTCAAAGGTACAAATAATTTATAGGAGAGAAAGCTACCGGCAGAACACGTTAAAATATATTATCTTTTTATACACAACATTCTCTCTATGCACAAAATTCTCTCTGTTACACGGAATTGATGTTGCTAAAATTTCAAAAACTTATTCACGCATAGAAATGTATTCCTTAATTACTTTAGTAAAATCCGAAATGGAAAATAACTCGTGCTCAGATTTTCTACTATTATAGCTTTTATTTGCTCATCATTTTCATCTATTTATTCAATGCTGATTAATAGACATCATATTTACTGAACTGTAACATCTGTAATTCACCAGCGACACTCTTAGTCCTTTAAAAACACCCCAAGTTTAATGCAAGAATATTGCTAACTTCTCTTGCTTTCAGGAAGAATGCATCAAAGCATTATCATGAAGGAATTAAAAGAATGTTTAAATTAAAGAATATTTTTTTAAATATGAAATTATCACTATTACACCTCTCATTTATCAGACAAAATTTATATTATTTTAATAGTAATTAACATAATGCCCCAACTAAAACTTTAACTATCTCTCTTTAACGACTAAATCTCTTTAAAATATTAATAAGTAAATGAATATAGTCCCATGCAAAAAAATACAAATAGCCTTGTTTCTTAAACATATTTACCTTGGTCACTGCGACTGAAAAATTGTAATACCATCATTACGATTTCATAAGATTCGTGGTTTCTTTGCAAACGAGTAAATTGCACTCGATCTGTAATAACGCTGCTACCGACGAAGACATGGCATTCACATGGCGCCAAAACAAATAAAGGGAAACTACAAGATGAAAAAATGCTAGGGGCGGTTATTTGCGACAAATTTGAAAAAATAGAAACACTGGAAGTAGTTCTAAAATAGATTGGACCTTTCCGCATCGCTTCGGGCAAAAATGAAGTATGCATCGAAACGGAATGAAACCACACTCAAATGAGGCTATCAAAGATGAATTTTCAAAATCAGAGGTCTTCCTTCATCTCTTTTATTATTATATATGCCATCAGAATGTATGGAGATGGAGTTGACAAAAACAACCTTAGCTATCAAAGAAAAATGCCAATTTTTTCAGCGCAACTTCTATATATTGTTGGAGCTATTTCCTATGGTTTATCCAGCGGTTCACATCCTCGCCATAAATATAGATAGTATTATATTTGGTTGAGTTCACTCTCTCACCTAATATCCATTTTCTGAGAAATGTCAGCTGTATTGATGCCGATATCGAGCGCAAGATTCGCCGTGTTGAAAAGAGGCGGCGCCGTCTCTAGCGATCTCTCAACATGGAGACCAAGAGCGAATAAAAAGAATCGTGCACCTTTCTCACTTTACAATTATAGTAAGGCAAGAACCAAGTTGCTGAGATGCACTCATAACCCCCCATAATGATGAATTGAAGAGAAACTAGACTTTGAAATCATAGACTTGGTAATAGCTGGCCAACCGACTCCTTGTGCCCAAGCTAATAATACCAATGTTAACAGTAATAAGGTTAGCTTATTGTTTGATAAAATTATACAAATTTTTGATTTTTCAGTTACAATATTTCACGGATTAAAACTTAAATGACGGATTATTATTGAAGTTCATGATTATCCCATTAAAAAATGTCGATACTGCGTAAAAAAAAGCAGGCAAAACATAGCTTAATTTTATATGGTCAGTATCTATTAACAGTGGTAGAGTAATTGGTATACTAAGCCTTGAGAATTAAAGTAGTGCATATCCAAAAAAGAATAGTAAATATTGAAAAAAACAAAGTTCACACCTATTCAATTGTGCCCGACTCAACTTGGAGGAAATTTATATTAATTAAATGAAGAATACAATGTATCTTTGCACTGTCCTGATGATGACGCTTGAGCGTTGAAACTAGTTGTACGTGAATTAAGGACAGTGGAAAGATACATTGTATTCTTCATTTAATTCACACCTATTCCCTAAACTGCCCCATGCAAATACTAGCATAATTACTATGTTCGTATAATATTCTTATTGTGACATTGTTGGTATTGTTATACTGGTATCCTATTTCAATTTAAAAATGTAATACTAGATGATAAAAAAAATGTTCGGAATGACTGAAATTTTATTTAATCGTACGCTCTAAACAAATTTTGTATAAATTTAAGTTTGTAACGCTCACCGTTGTTTTCAATGGGGGAGCACCTTTCTTTTCACTCTAAAAAAAAGGATCGTACAATTGTATTGAATAATTTCCCGAGGCTTGACAATAAATTTTTAATTCGAGAAAAGACACCCTACAGCGCTTTGTAACGTAATTAATTGAATTCCGAGGTTGAACGTTTTTTTTATAAAAAGGAAGAGAATTCCACGCACTAATGTCCTTCATATAAGGAGGAAAAAGAGTGAAAGATTTATTTCCAGTGGCAATGAACACGGAACTCAAGAGAATGTTACATAGTAAAAGAAATGAGGATTTGAGGGTCGTTTTTTAACGAAATTAAATGCTCCATTGTTTTAGTTTAAGCTGACCGAATTAATTTCAAATTAAAGGTAACTTTCTTTGCTGAGTTTCTTACACTTGAAGAAAAATAACGCAACGACATTTTTAAATAACAATGATGATCGTTTTATAAAGCATGGGCATAAATACATTTTTATTATTGTTTGTGAGAACCCAAGTGCAATGCAAAGAATAAGTGGCGGGAATGTTAAAAATATTTTTCAACCATTGAAACCGATTGAAATCATTCATCAATGGGGGCCTGAAAGTTATTTTGCGACTGAAAATTCAATATTTTGTGTGTCTTCACGTTTCCCAGAAAAATATTAAATATAACAATTCCTTTATCAATGCTCGCATAACAAAATTGCATTGTGTCAAGCGGGGTACCATTGACAGAACACGTGATGAATAAAATTCATATTTAAAAAATTTTTTATACAATAATGGAAATTTTATGTATTTCAACTAGTAGCCGGAGGATAAAACCACTTTCTAGATTAGGAAACTGAAAAATGGCAACATAAATTTACAGGCGCTACCTTCATGACGTCTCACGGTCTCAGTCCGTCCAATTACCGAAATAAATACGCCCATAAACCGAGTCTTGGTACTAATCGAAAAAAATTGTACGCAGAAAATAACGATAGGCAGTCGATGGAAGACGCAAGGGAAGATTAAGAGGCAGCAGAGGGTAAGACGAGGATGGGGGTACCCAAAGGTCCGAAACGAAAGTCGGAGAGTAAAGAGAGATGGAAAAGAGGGAGAACATTTTTTTATAACCTTCTCCGTCTATTTTATCCTTCCTCCCATTCTTACCTTCTTCATATCCACATTTTTGGGGCGTCAATAGCAGGCGAGTGGAGAGGAAGAAGGATAAGGAGATGGTAAAAAATATATTTACTATCGAGGAATGATAAACGCTACGATTTTTGGAATGAGTTTGCGGAGGGTCGCTCGGGGGATGTTGTAGGAAAGGGAAGGGTGTGGGGGTATCTTTCGAATCGAAGCCCATCAACTAGATTGGGAGGAAAAGTCAGTCACGTGGCGATGTCACAGTGAGAGAAGGGCGCGCAAGAGAGCGCGGAGAAGGCAGGAGGGGAGCGAAAGCCGCCTATGGGAGAGGCGGAAGAAATGAGGGAGGGAAGTCAGGGCGGAGGTGAGGAGGACTTGGGGGAGAGACGGGAGCAATGTTGCGGGGCTATGCACGAGAGGGGTGGGGTAGATTTTGAGGTGAGGAGCGGAACACGGTGAAACGGGGGAGGGAGACAGTTTCGGGTTGGCGCGGAGGGTGGTTGGGCGGGTGGCGGCGGGGAGGGGTGGCGGCCGGGAGGGGTGATGGTGGAGGCAGAGGGAGGAGAGCGGGTGGCAGGCAGACATCCAGAGATCCCAGCGGGAAAAAGGGTGCCAAACTGCGTCTCTTCAGTGGCCTCGCTACGCTCTTTAAAGGATAGGCTTCGAGAGGGCCTTCAGAGACGCTCTCGTGGACTGGGCCGGACGAAAGAGGGCTTTGATCCGCGGAGTGGAGGGAGAAGGGAGCGGGAGAGGGAGTAGATTCATAAAACATAAAGACGGAGAGGATATATGCGGAAATGCGAAAGAAACGGTCGGAAGAGAGGACGCGGAGGAATCGGGGAGCGGGCGGAGGGTGGAGAAACATTTGGAGAACGGGGTAAATAGAAATACACATATCGATTCTCCCCTCCAAGGAATCTATCGAGTTGGACGCCGAACTGTAAGGATGATGTTTATTTACTTTATTCGCTGGATTCGTCGGCGGATGAGATAGCTCTGCATCGCTTCGATTGACAAAAAAGTTTTTCTTTGCCTTCGGAATACTTCCGTTCGAACCCGAGGACCTACGTCGTTTAGCCAAGCGGAGCGCATTTCCCTGATTGCTTAGAAAACCCTGAATTTCCTTGATACTATGTCCCTCCGGAATGAAATTGCATTCGTTAACTTATATCACCGCCTTCTAGTTTCCGAGTCCAAACTCCAACTCAATGAATTAAGGATTTTCTAAATCGCGACAGACTTAAAATAGTCATCAAGTATGACAGAAATCTCCTCTTTGAGTGCTCGGTCAACTTTTACCTAATAACACTAATCTCATACATTGATTGACAAGTTTTTATCCACTACTCGCTGATTGAATTTGAATTAAATTTCCAAAAAATAGCAAATCAATATTTGTGAATATGAGAATTTTTGGCTTACAGGAGTTAATTTTATGCATTGGAATGAATTCCCTCACTCCATATTTACCAAATTGATGACCACATCGAAAAGAGTTGCATTTGGCTAATATAGGTATCTTTTAGTATCCTAGGTTTTTACCACTCTTGTGTCTCATCAAGTTGGAATTGGCCTCCCATATGCGTGCACATACACACACATACAGTATATGTAAAAAAAAACAGTAATCAACCCGAAGTCGGTTTAGTAGGTGATGGTAGAGATCACCCAGTACGATCACACAGCCCGACGGCCTGTGAAAATTCACACATCAGGTTAGGGGGGCCAGTTCCTTTCCCTGTGCCGGTTATGATTTCCCAGGAAGACCTGGTACCCGAAAAATCAACTTAGCTTGGGTAGAGCTGCAGGTGCTCAGAGTTCCTTGCCCGGGAATCGAACCCGGGACCCTCTGGTCAGCAGTCCAACGGTCTACCCACTGGACTACCACGACCTTCCACAGTATATATATATATATATATATATATATATATATATATATATATATATATATATATTCTTATTTATCTCTTTGCGCAGGGAGAGGAAGTGGCCCCTCTATCCTGATTTGTAAATTCCACACTGACGTATGAAATTCACACATCAGGGTATAGTCAGAGCATGGTAGTGATCAAGACCGCCTCAATTCAGCTCACCTGTTTAAGGTGGCTGCAATGTTCTGCGCCCATAGTAATGAAATGATAACACTAGTTTTCACATTAATATAAACTACTATCTTTTCGACGCCAAGTGTCATTTTTAAGGTGTTCCTACTTTTTCTCCAATATCACGTACCAAACCAGCGTAGAATACCCCTAGGTTGTCAGTTGGAGGGAATGGAAATGAGATTTCGGAAGACAGAATATCCAATGGTGGCCAGATGAGGGGAGAGTGGAAATGTAGAATATGGAATAACTACATAAATGACACGTGATTTCATGAACTGGAAGAGAAAGGGAAGGAAGCACACATGGGATAGGCATGGTCAATCGGTATGGTCACAAAGCTCCACACCGTTCCAAACCTTTCACTCCTTTCTAAATTCCCCTCCCAACACCTTCCATCACCTACATTACCCCGTTCAAATCTATTTTGGTGTACGTGCATACATACTACCTTGATCAAAAGGTTCCCGGAATAACCACCGTGTGGCGCTCCCATCGTTCCGATTTGAGTTCTGTTTTTTTTGTTAAATTGGTACATCTGTTGTTGATATTCCCTTTAAATCTTAGTGTCATAACTTGACATTTGCAAAAGTTACGGTCGGTTTTCGGTATGTCCATCAGTGCTTCCTGCGATTTTTCCATTACTTCCTCTCGGCTGCTAAAACGCGATCCCCGTAAAGGTTTTTTAACTCGATTGAACAGAAAGAAGTCACAGGGAGCCAAATCAGGTGAATTCGGTGGCTGTTGGATGGTATTTGTTGCATTTTTCGTCAAAAAATTACGAATAATGATAGCACTGTGCGACGGTGCGTTATCATGGTGCAAAATCCACGAGTTTTCTGCCCACATTTCTGGTCTCTTTCGGCGAATTGCTTCACGCAAACGTCTCATAACGCCCAAATAATACTCTTTGTTTACTGTCTGGCCTTCTGGCAAAAATTCATGATGCACTACACCGTTGTAATCCATGAAAACCGTCAGCATTGCCTTCTTTTTTGACTGAAAACGACGTGGTTTTTTTGGTCTCGGCTCATTTGGTGAACGCCATTCACTTGCCTGATGTTTGGAACCAACTTTGCTGCTACACGACGGAAACCCAAATCATTAACCACAATGTCTTGGGCGGATCCATAGGCAATGTTCAAGACCTCCGCTATTTCTCTGATGGTTAATTTGCGGTTATTGACCAACATTTCTTTTACTTTATCAATTTTTTCACCGACTTTCGATGTCGATGGTCTGCCACTGCGTTCATCATCTTCGATTGACTCACGACCACTTCTGAACCGCTCGTGCCACTGGTAAACGACCGTTTTTTTTTAGAGAATCGTTGCCGAAACACTTTTCCAACATTTCCAACGTCCGTGCGCCACTAAATCCGTTTTTTACGCAAAATTTAATGCAAGTTCGTTGTTGCAAATTTAAATCCATTTCTGAAATTGTAAAAAATCGCCAACACACACAGAGATAGATGTACTCTTGGCTACGTAACTTTTGCAAATGTCAAGTTATGACACTAAGATTTAAAGGGAATATCAACAACAGATGTACCAATTTAACAAAAAAAACAGAAATCAAATCGGAACGATGGGAGCGCCACACGGTGGTTATTCCGGGAACTTTTTGATCAAGGTAGTATATATTAGACGTTATATGTTTAAAACTATCAAAACAATTTACAATGTCGCAAGCATATCATTAGTAAGATAGGGTAAAATTTTCCCGCGTCCAATAATTCAAACAACACGTTCTCAATAAGTATTGTCCAAGCGTATTTTTTTAACATGCACAATCAATACTAATATATATGAGTGTCTATAAATTGTATTTACGGAGAAAACAGCAAAACGATCATACAGCTTCAAATAAAGAGCTCATTAATGAGTAAATACAAATCGAAAATCCAAATAAACACCAGTCATAGCTTTTTTAAGTTCATATGCATTCATCCAGAATAACGAGATGATTATATAAAATATTTAAATTTCGTTTACCTCTCCTGCTCGAGATGAGTTCATTTCAAAGAATAAGAATGACATGAATAGGATTTTTTTCGTAACTACTCACTTCCCAAGAAGCCAATTTTCGATCAAGTAATCTAATATCTTATTTTAGTAACTTTCCAATGTTACCTATGATTCCTAGAATCGCAAAAACTTTTTATGACATTCGGAAACATTAAGGATGAAGATGGTGCTTTTTAATCAGTCATGGTCCGTTTAGGGCATACTTTTTACTGAATAACAATAGCTTCCTACATTGAACACAATTCTTGTTACAAACTCTTTAGAATCATGATGATTGTCACTTATTTTGTACACCTAACGCATAAAAACTTTGATGCATAAAATGCGTCAGACCTTATAATGGCCTAAGATATTATTCTATGCTCTAAAGAAAAAGATACCATTTAAATTTTACTATAATATCGAAACAGATAAAATTCCCCTTATTAATTACTGAACGGGTATATTTGAATTTTTAAACACTATTTAATTTCCTTGTTTTAGGAAAAAATAAAAGGGATTAAATTTGTAAAGTCACAGTGGCACAATTCGTAAACTTATGAGGGATCGCAAAATAAATTATCGCAGAGATTTTAGGAATAAATGCCTAATAACCTATTTTACATAAATAATAAAACAGTCCTTGATATTTTTTGTTATTGCTCCTATATTTATATAATTACCCAATAAGAACGAATCAAGAACGACCAATCTCGATCAATATAAGCCTCAAAAATTGCAATTCTAAATCTCATAGCGCCAATTAATTTATTTAAAGATCTAGTAGTCATCACGCAAAGGCACATCCACAATTTGTTAACGATGAAGTGATCAACTTGACTCTAAGAATTATTTCAATAGGTGACACTCGCGAACGAATATGCCTTCCGGTTTCGAAAGAAATGTTTTCATGGAAAGTGGCAATTCATCTGGCAGTAAAAAGCGAATTCAGTAGTCGAAAATGACTTACGTACGCTTATCCACTTCTGGCCGAGTTCAACCACGAGAAATATAATCATATTTTGCAAAAGATTAAAAATATCAGAAAATATGTAAGCTAAACTCCAATCAAATTTTTAATGCAAGAATTCTGAAAAAGTTGAATTCAGCAAGATTTTAAACAAAATGCTATCATTCTCCCTTGAAACTGATAATAACTGATGATTTATATAAAAATATAAAGTAATTCACCGACAGAAGCTGTCACTCTCTAAATATTTATAAAATTATAGAATTTAAGATAATATGTATAATCATTAACTTTGATACCAGGAGTTTTAAATATTATTTCTTGCACAATTTATAGAATCTCCGTTTACAATTCGGCAAGAGCACACATGAACAAGCCTAATTTCTACTTTTTTAAGTAACTTGGCCAAGATTAATATATTGCAATATCCCAGAATACTCTTAAAAAATCACCTTCAAAATATTAATGTATTGATCCACATTACCTGAGGAAAGAATTTCCAAGGCTTTCAATTTCTTTATTTTCCCAAACTGCGTAATAATTTTAACTCCCTTTAATGAGATAATTAAACGACATTATTTTTATAAAAATCAATGGAAAAGATACCGTAGGGTGACTGCATTACTGAAAAAGATACAATCATATTAGATCAAAATATTTATTAGAATTATCACTTAATGAGAGCAATGGACTTCAATTACCACATTAAACTCATCGAGAAAACTGAGGTACTGAACCAATAAATGAGCCCACATCTCTTGGTTTTACGGAAATAACATACATAATTCCCCAGTGGTTTACAATGATTCCTCTTCCATATTTAAAGCCAAAAAGGTCGATAAAATCTGTAGGTACCTTGGAATTCGTTTGTTAGAGATAATATCACATTTTACGAGTCGTTCCCAGTTTGAAAACGAAAACACGTGGTGAGCGCGTTCGAATGTCGCCTCGTGAAAGACATCGAAGAGGCAGATGGAGGGAAAATTGCCAGCGAGAAACAACGGAGCACGAAAAGTAATCTTATATTGGATATTACCCGAATTCCGCAGATGGAACAGCTAAAGATTTTTGGCGGCGCACGTTGAAGTAAAACAGACGCTTCCGTTTCGCGAAATGCCGGAGGGAATTCCCCCATCCCATGGAACCTTGGCTTTTGGATGAAAGAAATCTCTCAAAGTGGGATGTAATGGCGGCTGACGAATAGCTGTGCACTCTTTTGGCCTTCCGTTCCCCCCTCCACCGCGCCCGAGCCTTGTTTGAGTGGCTGTGTGCGTGAGTACCCGTAGGGGGGGGGGGACTGCGTAGCCATCGGAGTGAGTGTGAAAGACGAGACCGCACCCAAAAAGGAGAGTGGGCCAAAGGGAAGTCTAAATCAGCCGTCAGTGAAACTTTGACCACACTGGAGAGCTTCCAGCGCTTTCTGTCCCAAACAGAATACGGACCAGCGGTGAGATGGCCAAGGGAAAGGGGCGGATGGGAAACTTGGGGAGGAATTTGGAGCGGCGGTGAGGAAAGAATGAACTTGGGATGAAAAGGGCACTGCGAGGATAGGGGAGGGAGGAGATAGGTCAGTTGAGTGGACAACCCGAATTTCGCTCAGTTTTTCGGCAGCGGTCTGTCACAAGCGTCCCTTGTTATTACATCAGTCTACGAAGTTCCGTCAACGACGAATGTCGTCTACAGAACGTGTTCTGTGCACTTTTTTGGAATACACGATGTATTTTCGCTGTTGTTATCAACATATTGCTGTCTTCAGCATATGTGCGTGTATTTCCTTTCGAAAACAAATAATAATAGCAATATCGCAATGCCGTAAAATATAAATAGTGCGACGGGATATTACGAATATGCTTTGGAGAATCCGCCATATTCATATAGATTACCATAACGCCCCTCACTGAAAACGAATTGTATTTCTCTCGAAACAAAGGCAAGATTAAAACAAACGCAAATACCATTGCTCGTTTTTTTCTTTTCCTTTAGACCCATTTTTCTCAAAAATAAATAATCATACATATTTAAAAAAAGAACTTTTCAAAAGACTTTCCTCATTGCATCGCACTCCCCTTTTAGAATAATCCCTGGCTCCTCCGCTGATAAAACTTTTGCAAAGTTATCTTAGGTGCAATAAATATCTATTTATGTCTCATGAATATAAAATGCTTATATGAGTAAAAGGGATTACCTTTCAGGTAACCTCATACTATTTGTTCAATCATCCGCCCGAGTCCTTAATAGTTCAAGTCAACTGGCCACTTATAATGAATAGAGATTGCTGAAGTTCCCCTGTAGCTTACAGGTATTTCGTTTAATTGTATTTCGCTTCGTCTTCAAAAATATTGGCGAATGAAAATAATCTTCAGGGATACGATTATGGAGGAAGCCTTCTTCTTCCAACTCAATAATTCTGAAATTGCCGAGGAAGGTTATTGGTAATTTTAATAAGCTCGTACATAAAAGACGAAAGGCCTAAAATTAAAATTGTATTTCATTTGAAACTGGGACCAATTTTTGTTGAGACATGATCCCAATTGAGACATCAAGCACCCCACGGTCAATAGGTGTTTTTTTCTATTTAACGGATATTACATCACATAAATCTCGGTAGAGGGCGAATCTCATTGCATTTTTTAAATATACACATTTGATCCTCCGGAAGGTGAGACCCGTTTATTTTTTAATACCATTATATTTTCCATCTTTGTTTCAAGATTATACTACAGGGTTCGTCCGGAAAATAAGTGTACTGACTCCTGGGCTGGGCGCGCCGCTTCAGGCGCGCCCAGCACCGCTCTGACGGGCTGCGATTGGAGGGGGGTATGTTGGCAAGCGACGCTGAAAAAGGCAATCGGCTCTGAGCTGTGGTGTAGTGAGGAGCTCTGTTAACGCAAACCTCCACGCTCGACCCACGTCACGGAACGCGATGCCGAAGTTTTTGGAGCAGCGTTATTCCATCAAATTTGCGGTAAAGCTTGAGAAATCGTCTACCGAAACTGTCGGTATGATTAACCAGGCTTACGGGGAGTCAGCAATGTCCAGAAACATGATTTTTCGGTGGCACAAGATGTTCGTGGAGGGCAGAGAAGAGGTCGACGACGAGTCTTCGAGAGGTTCCCGACGATGCCTTCGCGGGAGCGTTCCAGGAATGGGAACGCCGCTGGAACAAGTGTATCGACTCACAAGGGTCCTATTTTGAGGAATATTAGCTTAAGATATGTAAAAGTGCAATAAATTTTTTTTCCTGAGCTCAGTACACTTATTTTCCGGACGAACCCTGTATGCTGAAAATGATTTCGCTTCACCAAATGGCCGTAATAACTGGCGAGCACATTAATTACCAATCAACTGACCTCATTAACTTTTTTTAATCGGAAAACAAATGTGGTTCGTTTGATAATTTATGTCTAAAAATTAAATTACCAACCCAAGGTGCTGGTGTAACCGTTATGTCTGCTGGACTGCTGGACTGTATAGTTGTTTAGTGGTCTCAGAGTAACACTATTGTCATCGTAGACACCTGTGGATGGACGCACTTACTTCTAATGAGATATTTTGAGCATGTTTAAGGGACAGCCTCAGGAGAAAAAAAGATGGGTTCAGGGAAAGTTTGTGTGAGAAGAAAAAGAGTGGAAAAGAGCAGGCATTGAACAACTTCGCCGTGGAATGAAACGGCAAGGCTTTTAAAAATCAATATCTGCTGGAATGTCAGCCGACGGCGATGAGGACGAGAGGAAGGGCAACTGCAGCCGGGGGTTTCAATATAAATTTCCTCAAGTGATGGCTTCCACACTTGAGTGTCGTCTCCCAAAAAAGCTTGTCTCTTATTTGTTGTACCAGCTTCTCACCGGGTGTTTCCACTGTTTCTACAACTAATTACGGGTAATAACAGATACCTATTAGAACAGTTATTACCAACATGTTGATCGAGAATCGGGGTCAGATTTTACTTCTTACTAATATTTTAATTTAAAAAATTTAAGCCCTATTATTTTCCCTGGCATTCTCTCCGATTCTTCATGCAAAGGTAAATCGTTCATTTAGTTATTTTTGCCAATTTATTTTATGCTTTGATAAAAAATATTACTGATATAATTTATATTTTTAACCTACAACTGGAGTTAAATCCTATTTCGATTGCATTTGAATTATGGAAGAATCATACTGTATTTATAAATTTCCTCGAGTAATTCTTATATATCTATCTTCAATTTTTAAACGGTGGATGAACAATAATTCTTTTATAAATAGTTTCATGGATATAGATAAAAAATAAAACGTGATGAAATCAACAATTTCAGCCATTGATTAAGGTATTTAAATGATTATATTATAATTTCCTGCGTGATTGGTTCCACACTTAAGTTTCAGAATATTTTTTTTTCAAGTACCAACGAATTTCCGAGCGTTTTCTCGTTTCAATTATAGTAATTTTTGAATAGACTCTCCATTCTAGCTAACTTCATAGCAAGTATTTCGATTCCGCCCAAAAGACTAACTAATTGTATAAATTCATTAAGGTAACGCTAAATAATTGCCTATCAAAATATTTTCAATTGACATTTAATTTCAGGAAAAAATAACTATTCCCACTTGAAAAGCAACAGCAGTAGCGGAAGCGTTACGCCAAACGGCATTTTTTTCAAACAATAATACATTAAGTTAGTTTAATACCAATTCAACTTTTTAAAGTAGAATAATATTGCATAAATGCTAGATAGTAGAGACAAGTTGAACCCTTAAGTACATCAGAAACCATAATTAAGGCTGAGGTCTGCCATAAAACGCATTATATCATGTGACGGATGGCAGCCCTAGTGAACTTGAAAAATCAACCACCGTAAATCTCAACGGGTCCAAAATTGTAACGAGGAGGGTCAATCGCTACCAACTTACTCTTGCACAAAACTTATAGATGTGCCCAAAGTAATCTTCAAAAAAATCAAAAGTACAGGACTAACTGAAATGGCGAAATAATGCTGCAGACAAGTTTTCAAACTTATTTCTCCATTAAGTAGCAATTTCTACAATATGGAGGGAGTGTGCGCTCTAATTCTCTCGCTCACTACCTCTACATAGTTGGCCGTTGTCGATGTGCGATATCACTCGCCTGCGTTTTGGGACGCAACACCAGATGATATTACTAAAGTATTGAAACCCAGCTCGTGTAACCTTTTAGTTAAGGTTTGCAAAACTTTTCCTATCAATCAATGAATAGGGACACCTCGTCGGACCTAACCACGACAAACAAAAGGTTATTTGTTTTGAATTCAGCATTGAAACCGTGTTGATCTGTTTACCCATTGCTCACCTTATCCGTGTTGATCAATTTACGCACTGCTATTTATGAATTGATACGCAAGATATTACAAAGCTCAACTATTTTGTCAGCTATAAAATTACCCTGGGCTGAAATTAATAAAGACGGGAGGGGTGCCGATTCTGATGCGTGAATCATGGCCATTTATTTGAATTTTCAGAAATTAAAGTGAAGAAATGAATTTCATTAAATTTCAAGGAAAATTTATGGCCATGGGCCATGCGTATAGGTATTCTTGTGATTACGCTCCGGTTTCCGCTTCCATCAAACTGAAAAATCCGGTCAGAGTTCCACCAGAGGAAATCGCATACAAGCATAGCAAGCAAGCTTGTTCATACATATGAGATAGCGTTCACGCCAGCTCCTTTCCGGAGCGGAAAAAGCTATTGAAAACCTTATTTTGCGTTAAGGTAGAACTCACTTTTACCAATTTTAACTTATTTCTAACTCTTGTGCCATTCTTTTTCTCTTGAAACATTCATACAATGTTCCTAAGGTTTTCTCCCGTTAAATTCAAATTACTGTGAGAGCTACCACGAAATTTACTTTAATGGAGTCATAACCTTTAATCGATCAACATGTAAGAATTTGAGATTTTTAAAAATTGTCTGACATGACCGAAACGCGAAATCAAAACCCGATCAAGGTAATTTTTAAACTGTGATACTTTTAAAATGCTCTTCTTTCCTTGAAACTTCTAGTACTTCATCTTCGTCCACATTCACCCTTGAAGTTTTGCTATCCATCTCTTCCTCTCAAGCCATTTATTCTACTATCGTGTTTCCGTTTGGTGACCCTTCTTCCATCCGTTCTTTTAGACTGACGAAACCAGTGTAAAATATTTCTTTTACACTTATCAAACCTAAGCACCAAATCAATTCTTTCATGGCACACCCATTGCTCACCTTATCCTTCCTTTCCTTAGAGGCTAAAACAATGACATATTCATACAAATCGTATTATAACTGATTACCAAGTCATGGTCACGCTAAGGGAACAAGCTTTGGACAAATATATTTAAGAAAAACAAGAAACATACGCCTTTATTTAGCTTTGAATGTAGATTGGGAGCTCTAAATAAAGATAAAAAGCATCATTTCATATAGATATATGGAGCTTTTGATTTGATTATTTTTTAAATGGATTTAATTTAAATACCTTTTTATGAAACAGCAGGAGATATTTCCACTTCAATGGGAACAAAACTCAATTGGAATGAATATGTTATTTTAAATACATTTTTATTTAATATCTCCATATTTCATCATAAAAGGTATCAAACACGATTAATAATTATAGATTCTATTTATACCGCCGAAATATCATTTCAAACGTTGTTGGAAATGGAAATTCAAGTAAACGGCCAGGACACGATCCCTCAGTGGCAGGATTTAATGGCTTCTGTTTAATATTATCACAAACATAGAAATAATAGAGGCGAAGTAAAAGTAACTCGTGTGAATTGAGGGTCCATATGAGATTTTTAATTTTCGGTACTCAAGAGGAGCCCAAACTGTGCCATTTAACATGAACATTTGCAGTGCAAGATAATGGACGAGCATTCCCTAACCCAAATGACTTTCGGGTTTCCCTCGACCAAAACTCGGCACAATTTGGGTTCAACTTGCAGTCATCCTACAAAAAGTTCTCAATACCGATTATATTTTGTAATTGTCCCGCGTAAAAATAAAATTACTTAAAAATCAATCATTTAATAGTTTAAAATGTCTTTTAAGGATTGAAAGAATTTATATTGTCCTTTATTGTATGGAATTTTGAAGTTAGAAAAAGTAACGTAAAATTAGATGACCACGGAGTAATCCATCTCTAAATGATCGCTTTCATATAGAGTGTGATCGTAAATGTTCGTTTATTGCAGATTTCACTAATAAAAATGTATCAATAACAACTTTAAAAATAATGTATCAGTCGTTGAAACTCATTTTCATAGAAGCTCTTTTAAGAAAAGATCAAGTAAAATAGCTGAAGGTGCTGTCTAACACATTGGTTATATCAAATATTGTCCTTCGTATTGTATATTTATTTTATATCACTCTAAACTTCATTGTAATCAAATTAATAGCGCTAAATAACCCGAATATTGAAACTATAATTGTAATGTGCGAAATTATTTGTGGCGATTATTAGAGGAAGCATTCAACAGCTGAGATCATTTTCACCATAAGCAATGTGGGTTATTTTTCAAGGTCGGGGTATTCCGGGAATGGAGGAAGGGTGGATAGAAACCCGGCCTCGGCATTTACCTTCTCTTAACAAAAGGGGTTACGAGGGGCAAGGGTAACACAGTTAAACGTTTCATCTCATGGACTCCACTGAGATACATCCCACATAAAATCCCAAGTAGGGATCGACACACTAGTGAAAGATTCTGTCACCTCAGGAATTCGAACCCTTGGGGTGGCTAATCAGTACATTAGCCACCGCACCATCCTGATCTCCAAATATAGTATTATATATCTACTTGATTTTTAGCGCGCGACTGAACTTTTACAAATATTCATTGTTTTCGTCATTGCTAATAATTAAAGAATGGAGAATCTACAATAAAAGGGATTTCCTCAGCCAATGAGGGTTAACATTGTAAATATTAAATCTGCATATTTTTTCTCCGCCAGAATGTATCGTTATTGATTGTCATAATCTCATAACTCATATTATTAGCTAAGAAGATTTAAATAATCGAATATCACAGTAGAAGCATTGAGCTAAATATTAAGTCAATTTGTAAAAGTAATACGATCCTATTGCCCTAATAACCAGTCCAAATCCATTCTATTTTTCTCACAGCTGCCCTAAAAGTCGGCGTTAACTAAACACAAAGACTAATTCATATTTGCTTCCTTATTATGTGATTACGAAGCTTTTCAAAATATCGAATTAGCCCTCACTTAGCTGTAGACTACAATTATTAATTTTGAACCCCGTGTGACTTTTTCATCATTCAAATTCACCTCGGAAAAATTCTGGCTTCACCCAGCCTATCAGTACAATATCTTTATTTTGTTAAAAATATTGATAAACAAGTATAATGTGATTAATATGGTTACCCGTGGAGTCGTATAATCCAACCCCAACTATTTGATACGTCTTTGTATTTTGCATTTTTTATGTAATACCTCCCAAAAAATAATACAGAAGTTCCTTTTATTTTCTCTTCATTTGCAGCAGACGGTACATAATGTCAAAAACACTGCTTAGGCAATCTCATTAATTGTATTATGGGTGAGGAAATAGGATCTCCCTACAGTATGTGAAATTTACCCGTCCGATGGAGGGAGTCAATTCCTTTCCCCATTTTTTCGCAAATCAGGTCACGGTTTCAAGAGCGTACAGTCTTCACTCGTCACTAACTTCGGAAGCACGGAATAAGATGAAAAGATAAGGACCATATCTCAAAGATTATGGATTGATATTCATCTCTTTTAATAAAAGGAATATTTTGGTGCCTCCACTTAAACTTGAGCTGCGGGTAGTGGTCTGAAAATGCTGAGATTCTTTCCTCTGGGGAGTTACGGGAGGATAAAACCGGTCGACAGGGATCGCCAGGTTTATGGATCTTCAGAAGAGGCACCTATGTATATATATATATTTTTGTGTGTGTGTGTATGTATATATGTATATGTATATATGTGTGCATATATATATATATATATATATATATATATATATATATATATATATATATATATATATATGTGTGTGTGTGTGTGTGTGTGTGTGTGTGTGTATATATATATAGAGAGAGATTAAAAAAATTAAGATCTTTTAAAATTGATACAAATTACATAAGTCTTATGATGGAAGCTTAGGAGAGAGTTGTCTATTCTAACGACTTGCACCAGATTTTGCAACTTCACTACAATACATAGCATTTTAAATAGTCTAAACTCACCTTAGGTAAATAAGACGCAAATCATTTTGCTCAATGTGTATTTTTTAGTCTAAATGATGGTAAATCGGTGACGCAGGAAATATTTTTATCATATGGCCAATAGTGAAAGGAAAATATACGAAAAATCTACAAAAGAAACTTTCTCAAACTATGGAACATTAATATGTAAAAGTTCCTTTAAAGTTTAATGAACAAGAAACAGTATTAAATTCCCGTAAACAATAAATTATAGCCTAACTAAGCTATACTGTGATGTGCAATAGTGATTACATTTATCAGTATTGTCATTATAACCTCTATTATTAGGTACCGTTTAAGTTAGCCTTTGGATAGATACAGACTGAATTAATTTGCCACTCATTTCTTTGCCTTTTCCATCAAATTACAACCTGCCACCCGAATCTACAATTGACCCTTCTTCAGTACGGATACATTATTTCATCCTTCCCTTTTTATCCGTCCAACATTTCTATCCTATTCCTACCCCTTCCTCGTTTGCCTAACGTTCTCCCCTTTCACACCGTGTTCAACTCGTAATTATTCTTCATCGCCTCTCAAAATGCTTTACATTCACTTTTCCTGCCTTCCTTGGATCTCCATCAGCAATTCTCTCTCTTCTTTCATCATACTTGGCACTAATTTGTTTGTTTTCCTCTAATTTCCCCTTCTCCTCCAAACCATAAATTTTAAACGTTTCCAATATAAGCATGTGAGCATGTTTCTACGACCATATTTCCGTGCCGTGAAAAACCATGCAACACATCAAAGTTTTTTCTCATCTTTTTCATCACATTTCCACTCAAAATGAAACAATTCTCGGTCATAAATTCCCTCCTAAATGTCAAGTTTCTTTATGATTTATTCATATTAATGACGCAAGTGTCATACATACGCTTCTCTTGTATGGGACCCTCATGAAGAAGGTCATATTAAAAAACTGGAAAAGGTGCAAAGAAAGGCTGCCCGATATGTTCTGGGGAAGCATAGGAGGATGGAGAGTGTGTCTGACATGCTAGAAACGCTGGGCTGGGAACCTCCAGAAACTAGAAGGAAAGTAAGCAGACTTTGTGGGATGTTCCGAATTCTGAAGGGGGAGAAAGCTTGGGCAGATCTCAGGAAAGAGGCGGGGAACCCAAATTTTATAGGCAGAAATGATCACAAATTTAAGATAAAATGCCGGGCACAGAGAACAAATAAAAAAAATTTTCTTTTCTAAATAGAACAATTGTTGAGTGGAACACCTTACCTGCAAAAATATTCGAGCCCTTTCCTAACAGAGTGTATACTTTTAAGAATAGATGTAAGGTATATATGTAATAATTTGATTGATGCGTGGTGTATTGTATTATATGTAATAGCTTAATTTTATTTTTAATTTATCTTTTTTTTTCTTGCTGATTAATGGCTGTAAATGGGATGGGGATTCACTTGTTTTGTTAAAGAGATTTGTGTTTTGAAGTCTGGTTTTATGTACTATCTTTTCCAATTATTTGGGACTTGTGTGCCACCTGACAATGTCTATTAGTACATGTGTATTTTTAATAATAATAATAATAATACATAACTCCATTATAACCTGTATAAACCAAAGTAAATAGGAAGAAAATTTCCTCAAGCAGAGGGAAATACGGAGCAGACGTGATGATAAAAGGGTGTATTGATGAGAAGGGATGATGGGTAGACAATGCCCAACCAATTTCTAGGCCGAACTCAATCTCCACACCACTCCCAAACATCCCACGTACTCCGCAACCCAACAACTTTCAAAAAAGTTTTCTTTTACCAAAGGTTGGGGCAGCGAAACTGCATTTTCTCATAGATTGGCCCAAATTTTATAACCTCTTCCTTGTAGCGTTCCTTCGTTAAAATAAAAAATAAACTGTCAAGTCTGGACTAAGTGGTCCCATCAAAGCCCTATATGGACTCAAACTTATCAAGACTTGTTGGCAGTGTCGGGTAATATTGGGTTCACGCCCTGATGAAAAACGTTTATTTCTAACAAACCCGCTGAAACTCTGAAGTAAATAATGATATTACTAACATAGGTAAAAATATAAGTACCGTGGGGTCTCTATCGGGAAGCTTAGGGCCCCTAATACGGGGGTAATCCCAGAAGTACCCGACCCAACAAAGAAAAAACAATTCTGGAAAAAATTGTATTTATTTTTCAACATAATCTCCTTTTAGCTCTATACACTTTTAACAGCGATGTTCAATAAGTTCGATACCGCTTTTGTAATAAGTACTGCCTTGCTCCTCAAAATAGACTTTATAACTGCCGACATCACTTCTTCACGGTTGGAAAATCTTTGACCACAGGGCCATTTTCAAGTTTGCGAGCAAAAAATAACGCAAGGGAATCTGGCATGAGGCAGCAATTCAAACTTTAATTCTTGAATCTTTTCAAAGAAAAAACTCATCCCTTGAAACATCTTCACGACACTCGTTTTGCTCGAGTGTGAGCAAACGCGGCACCCATCTTGTCCACAGCTTTCTCATGTCCAAATTTTCAGTCAATATGCGATGTACCACACTTTTTGAAATGCCTACTGTATCTGTTAGCTGGCAAACTTTCAGTGGACGATCATCCAGTATCAATTTGTGAATTTTCTTCACCGTTTCTGGATTGGTCACTTCATTTGGCCGACCAATACGGTGCTCGTCTTGACAGCTCGTACGATCTCGTTTTAACTCTGCTACCCAATATTTTACTGGTGTAAACGAAGGAGCAGACTCACCCAGAGTAGAATCCAGTTCAGCCTTCATATTGGTTGGGCTGAGGCCTTTCAAATTAAAGAATTGTATCACATAACGACGACCAATTTTCTCCATGCTCACAAATTCACTGAAAGTGCTCCCTATTGATGGCTGCCAAACAAATACTAAACAACGTGGCGTCTTCAAACTTAAAACATATGCTTTATAGATTGCATACTTTCTAATAGAGTGATATTTTTTAAACAACTACCGCCATCTCTAGGTCAGGCCGGGTACTTACGGGACCACCCTCGTATTTATCTGTACCAGATATTATACCAGGGCCTTACCATCTAGCAATCATCGTACTCCAGAACCCCATATCATCATCCCTGATGAATGTCATGGATGATGAGATAGGGTTCTGGTAGATTAAAACACTAAGGAGGATGAAAAGACGTCACAAAACATCTACAACTTTTCTTGAAACCCATCTCCTAAAAATATATTGCATATTCTTTATGAATACATATAAGAATACACCTGTAAATCAAAGCATATTACTTACACAACAGAAATAAAACTAAAAAGCAATTAAATGGCTCAAAATTTTCATATTTAAGGTTTACTGTAATTATTGTATCTTTAAAAGAGGATATTTGTCACCCATTTCATCATCTTTCTACTTTTATCACCCACTTTAAACAAGAAGAGTAATGGATATGTATATATGTTATTACATAAATTCTTTAAAGTACTGAATAGGAATTATTTTCCCAGATACTTGTCATAAAAATGATCTAACCTCGGTATATTCTTTGAAGATCCGTTGGGTTAAACTTATATGCTTGCAATAATCAATTGCTATTGAAAAATGTGTTCTCTCTCGTACTAATCATATAAGAATAAACTGTACTCTATTCTCCATTTAGACGTGCATTTTGTATGTAAAAAGCAATTTGGAAAAAACCCCTTTTAACAAAAATTAGTTTTAAAAAGGGCAATCAAACTTATAATACTAATTGAATAATACCATCGATAATATAATATGAGATTCAATCATGTATCTTGTAGAGGATTAGTTTCAACAGAAAAAACCCCAAAGATGATTTCCCAATTCAGGTAATTATGCCGATAACCATTTGTCTCGCCTATCCGGCATCCCGATTTTAAGCTTCGCTTAGAGAAAAAAAAAGATCCAATCAGCTAATGCTCTTGACACATTTTCGATGAGTGAGTAGATATCGGGGCCCAACGGATCAATGAATAATTAATCATCGTTTCAGGAACCGGAAGGTCTATCGGGCCAGCAGAATCATCACAGACGAACATTAATCCAACCGAAATCCCTGCATGCTGCGATGAATTTTCACGAACAATGCCCGACGAGATACATGCTTACTCATGACTCAACTGCTTACGCCTCAGGAAACAAGCTGTAAAACGCGCTTTCGCTTCCACGAAAGAACAAACACACTCGTTCTCTTCCTGCTTCCGATCATCCCGGATGGCACTAACCACCAATACGCGCTCCCATCTCCACTCTCCTCGGGAGTGAATTTCATCAAAATTCAGGTCGACAAATTTTTTAGCTCGCAACTCAAGCTGGGAGGACCGACCTCGGGACGTGATCCCCATGCAAGAAGACTCCCATATCCGAAACTTTTCCTAAGAGAAGTCCTTCGGGAGAAAAAGAGAAAGGAAAAGAGAGAGCGCGAAGAAAATAAAATGAACGGAGTGGAGAAGGATGGCGTAAACGGTGAGCTAGAATAGAGAGAGAAAGACACGGGAGGAACGAGAGGTAGAGGGGGTGTGTTTTTCGATGTCGGGGGCCAGTATTGGAGGCGGAAGAGCCTTGAGGTGGCGAGGGTCGGAAGGGGGTGGCAATGAGACACAGGCAGGGTTGAAGGGAATTGGAATGGGATGGGGTTCTGATGACGCCGCTTGGAGACAGGGAAAAGGGGGCGGGAGGATGATGAAAAGACGAGGGGGAAGAAATTGGATGCGGCGGCAAGAGGAGGCTACTCGTGGTTCCCCAGATTCCCGCGTTGAGGAGAAAATTGCGGTCCCGGGTAGGAAGGAGTAGAGGTAGGAGCGAGTGTTGGGAGTGGGGATTGAGTGGGAGGGGAAGGAGATGAGGTAGACTGGGAAGGAGGGCGGATTCTGGATCCGAGGGATTTGGAGAAGGGGAAATGAACCGATTTCGCGGTCTCGATAATGGCTTAAAAGTAATCGGCAGGACTGCCAACCGCGCGCCCGCGATACTCAGATCCAATAAACGTTCAAAAACTTACCCCAAACCCACGCTACTCACCTGCTCGACCACCTTTCTGCCACTCCTCCATAACACCAATTCGTTTTGGTGTGGGGAGGGGTGGCAATATTTAGGGGTGCCTTGTCCTTCACGGGACGCCAGCCCCATTTCTCTTCATTGGGGCAATTTACGAGCAGCTCTTTCGACTTCAGAAGCTTACTTTAGTTTAAACTCTCCTCAAACCTTTCAGAACTCCCCGCAGCTGATAACTTAGGGCGCTTCCAGCCGATAACTGTGGGAATTTCTACCAAATGCGTTAATTACGTACTCTAAATTTTCCTCGCCTCTTTATGACTTGCGTGTGAAATGAAGACAGAATTCCTCCATCACCGTGAGATCCATATGAAGTAATTATTTGTAAATTGGTTCTCAATAAATATTTTTTACAGTCACCTACTCGCAAAATACCCAAATAAATCGGGAATCAAAGGAGAGAGGCATTCTTATTTAAATTAGTATACGACAGCCAGAATAGTAGTTCTCATTTTCAATTCGAGCATGTAAAAAAATTATCAATAGAGAAACATATATCCTTAGTGAGCCATTCCGCAATTTATCTGCTAAAGACGGATTTCCATTATTCACGTAGGTACAATAATGAAATTCAAAAGTATGTAAATGTGCAAACGAAATCTAGGGTATTGTAACGCTAAGACCACAAATTTCTAATTTCAAAGGTCCTAATCCTATGTTACAGGACAATTTTGCAGCGATTTACACATACATTACGTAAGAGGTAAGTCTTACACAGTATTGCGCATGAATTAATGTATGAGTTAATCACATGTCCTGGCATTTTAGTCAATTTAATTTTATGATGCGTAGGTTTGTTCCTAGGAGGAAAATACCATTCTTACTTTCATAAACGTATAAAACGGGTTGAGCAATACTAAGCTCTAAAGAAAGAGGTAGAGAGGGTAATTAATTCCAGTAAGGAATTAAACGCTAATTTCGAATCAGGTAAGTTGCCGCTCGTAAAGAATGTGAAATTGAGATGGGATCCAGAGTCGATTATGAGACTACGGAGGAGGTTAATGGGAGGCTCGGTTAAATGCGGTAAGGACGACCCGAGAGAATAAGTTTGGAAGCAGAAATCCAATGAGGGAGAGAATACAGAAGTGAGAGGATTAATTTTTACATCCCGCTGGTAAGGAATTTGTCGAAACTTTGGTGTCTCCAGTCATATTACTAAATCAATCAATCCCCCCAAAGAACACAGACTACTCATGACATAAATGGCAAATGCCTGAGAAAAAAATCATTCCAACGAATTCATTCTATGTTTTGGAAAAAGTTTGAGATTTTAGACACACTGGTTTTGTTGAATGCCTCTGCGCAAAAAGTGCATTTAAGGATTTTGAAACAATAGCTTATGTAATGGAGAATTAAAATAATTAACAAAAGTGTTTATTTAATCCTTTTAAATGGTAAATAATTCATTTTTTTGCTTATAATACCCGAACTAATTTCATTTTTGCAATAATGTCGTGGCTTTCGTACTCCAATGCGTTGTAACGTTTATTTTAAGCAATTGAAAAGCTAAAAAATTACTTGAGAATAACCTTGTCCCGCATAAAAATACAAGCCGAAAGTAGACATCATCTCTAATAATATTTTTTACCCTTTAAATAAAAAAATATCCTCTTTATTAAAAGAGGCTGTACACGAGACGAGCATTTAAAGAAATACATTTCTTGATATGCAACTGTATATATATGTATGCAACTATGTATATATGTATGCATGGGCGTGCATATATCTATATATATATATATATATATATATATATATATATATATATATATGTGTGTGTGTGTGTGTGTGTGTGTGTAAATATATTTACACACACATACATATATATACATATACACATACATATATATACATATATGTGTGTGTGTATATACATATACTTATACATATATATACATATATGTGTGTGTGTATATACATTTACTTATACCTATATATATATAGATATATATATATAGATATATATATATATATATATATATATATATATATATATATATATATATAGATATATATAAAGCAAACTTATCCAACTTATGTAAAGATTATTAAGTGAAAATGAGGCTGACTTATTAGGATACCATGATTTCGGCCTCATGTTTCACATTTCAATACCAAATAGGTTAAGAACGAACACTAAGAGTAGATGCTTAAAATTTTAACTCAGGAACAAAATAAACATTTTTTAAACCCTCATCATGAGAGTATTTATACTTAGTCTATTATGGGATGCATAGGGTACCTTATAATTAAGTCTTCTGGTTTCAACATTATAATTCGCAAAAACTTCACCAATTCGCGAAATCGTTATGAGAATTGGAGAGAAAAGTATTTGAGGACTTAATTATGGGAGAGGAAAGTGCATGAGGAGAACCATTAATAGAACGAGGCCGGGGTGGAAAGGAAATATTGGAGGAAGAAAAAAGAGGAAGGAGGGTAAATGAAGCCCACTGAAGTGAAGGAAAAATTTTCCAGGATAAGGACCACATTTTTGAAGGGAGAGGCAAAGTGATTGTATTGCCCAAAATTTTAATCGAAAAACGGCTTTGGGAGAGAATGAAAAGGACTGAGCCGAATGAAGAGAATATTAAGCTGGAAGGAAATTGCGTATGGAGCGAGAGGAGAAGTTTCAGAAGACGCGGTAAGCATAGAAGGGTACTTCGAATGAGTTTATGGCACCCGAAAGTGAACTCGGGTCTGATAATATCGAGTAATTCTAGGATAACAACTCAAAGCCGCGGGTTGTAGGAGTGCCGCGTCATAAACCATAACAGTAAAGGCATGGAAAAGAGAACAGATAACGAGCAGCTTTAGTTTCCTCAAGCGACGAGGAAAGCGTGTAACTCCTGAACGTGAACTCCAAATTTAATGCAAGTCCAGCTCAAAGGACACTAAAACCTTCTTTATTACGGTAGTAAATTAAAACTCATACATGAGCATGCCATCAAAACCAATTCAAAATTAGTAATTAATATGTCTGAGACTATTGAAAAGAAAACGCCTTAGCCTGTTCTGCTGTGACTAGAAAGAGAAACATAAAGAAATGATGGCATTGGTTCTAACAAAATATTTTTGTTCGACTATGAAGAAATTTCTAACGCGAATGGACCCTGGGATCACGGTGAGTTTGTGTATAATATTTTATTTAGCCAGCTGAGACGCCGTCAACTACCTTGATAACGTGGTAATCGAACCCACGGTCCTGGAGTTAGGAGATAGGTACGTCACTATTGACTAATCATTACTTGTTCTACTCGACAATACCATTTCTGTCGCACTTTTAGTTAATATCAAGAATAGTACTAGTCAATGTGGCCGCGCCAATGATTAAAATAATCAAAGGCGAGTGATGGATTTAATAAAAGTGAATTTCTAAAATAATCAAAATATTGAACGATTCATGCCAGAATACCTTTTTTGAAGGGATGAAATGAGTTGACATTTAGAAAGTGTAAGAATTTCAAATGACAAGGTTAAAATGCAAGCTAAAATATAAACAGGAAAAGCGAACGTCACTATGTTTAAAAACCGAACCAAACTTTAGCATAAAATGAACAAACTAGCAATACATTTTTTTTATTTCTTAAGCCATTCTTATGTTTTCACACGAATGTGATCTATCTTAAACCTTACACCCGACAGCGCAGCGCAGCACTGTACTGGGTGATTTTGACTTGATTATCTACAAGTTACCCACGAAAATTCACGTGAATAGTAACATAGCAATTGGCCTTGTCCTTTACCTCAGCATCTGCGCATAAGTATCCGGTTAGCGCTCGGGTATAATATAAAGACCGAGGTTGAGTTCACTTGAACAAACATTTTATTCCAAAACTAAAGCGCACATTCATGAAAGCACCGCCATATTCGCCATGTTAAGAAAGTAGAAAAAAAATAATTTCCGTATCTAAATAGCTGGAAAATGCATGCATAAGGAAAGAAAGCAGAAATTAAATATATTTATTTAATTAAAATAAAGAAGGATAAATATTAATATATTTTATTTAATAGGGACTTTGAACGTTTAAAAAAATATCATGTTGAGCTATTACTTTAAAACACTTCAAATCTTTCAAAATATAAGAAAGGGCTGTTTGAACGAGTTATGTTTCAATAAATAGGTGTCTAACTTTTGTGATCTTTATAATAAAATCGTTTATATTCAAATTTTCATTAATTGAATTTGTTTCGTCCTTAATTTTTCAAATTCATATCAATGTCATTTGCTTCCAATCCAAATGTTACCACCAATACAGTTTTGTTATTTTTGGTATTGCTTAGCTCTCTCAATTAATGTAATCAATTTTATTTTGTCAAAAAAACATCGAAATTATAGCTTTTTAACCATATCCCGAGTTCACATCGGCGTGGACGACCGATTAAGTTCCTCAACTATGAAATCGGATCCAAAATTCAAGATATAATCTCTTCCTGGTGATCGCCTCTTTTATTCATGGAACGGGAGAAGGGGGAAGAAGACGGGATTGCCTTCGTACCTGGAAAAGTAATGTGACTTGGTGACGCAGCAGCCCTTCCTCCGCCTCCCCCCCCCGCCCGTCGAAGGGGATTGTGTAATTTCCGCGAGCAAATCGTCGTCAACTCCTAGTGGAAAACGGGCTCATGTTCCCGATATTATTACCAGCACAGTGGGGCGCACACCTTTTCGCGAGTGGGATCGAGGAACTCACCCGGCGACCCGAAGGGAAGAGACGAGGGGGGGAGGGGGGAAATTAGGGAGGCGGGGAGAAATGCGAGGACGAAGAGCCAGTTTCTCTCGCAAGACGTGTGGATTACAACGTACGCACACCTCCCCTCTCCTTCCTTCAGCCCTCCCCATTCCATCACTCCAACCCACCCCCTCATATCCCATCCCATCCCTTGCTAATCCCCGGAGATGCATCCACCGTAAGAGGATCTTATCAAGGTGTGGGCGGTCACCTCTGTCTCCAACTTCCGTCATCACCCCAAGAGAAAGAAAGAACACTCCGACCACCTCGTCAACGTCCTAACCTACTCATTCCCACAGCCTAGACCACCCACCTCCTTGCTTTTCTTCATCTCACCTCTCCTTCCTGGCTCGTAAAGCGGGAGCGCTCGTCCCACCACGCACAGCGGTGCAAAAGACAGCGGCCCAGAGGGACGAAGACGAGAGAGATGGATAAAAGAAGGCGCTGTCTCAGTATAAAAAATGAAATAAAAATGACGAATAGAAAGAAATAGGCAAAGGGAGAGAAAGAAGTGGCGGTAGATGAATAAAGTGGTGAAGTGAAGGCGGACGATGGATGTGAGTGTGTGCGAGGGAGACTTGTCTTTGAAGATGGAAGGGGAGGAGCTGAGTGAGCTGTTATGGGAGGAGGGGAGGCTGAAGGGGAGGAGCTGGGTGAGAAGGAAAGGACTTAAAGGTAGCGTGGATAGATGCCTCCCAGAAAGGGAGTTGGTGGGTTTGCAGATGACGCGGCGGGAGGACTGCGGTCGGAAATGTGAGGAGGAGGAAAGAAAATGACAAAATATCCCCTCGCCCCGGGGATAATATGGGACGGAATGGAAGGAATCAATTTTATTTTCCTCGCAGTAGAGTGACTTCTACGTAAAAATCAACACCATCATGAAGTCGAAGTGTATTAAGTGTGTGCTATCCAGTAAAACTAACTCATAAACAGGATGCTCTTTCAGATATTATTATTTTTTCACTCCTATCAGGTTTAGTAATAACTCTATTCAAATAATAGTGTTTTTCACAAAAACATATTGTAGTAAGGAATTCTCAATATTCTAAGTATACTTCTTAGTTCGACTTGTAAGCTTTAGATTCCGATTACTGTCAAAACGGTTTGGAGACATTTTAGTTGGTACCGTTGGTGATTTAGTCTATAATCTTAGGCTCGTTGAATATAATTGGATAAATAATGAACTTTTTTCATGTAAAAGTATTTATTTATAACTTAAAATAAAATAACTGATAAGAGTTAAACAATAGATAATATGGAAAATAATCCCTAATAGATATCAGAATTAAAAATATATGTTCTCATTGTAATTCAAGATTTTTTATCCTTAATTTCACTATTTATCGAAGACCGTACCAGTGCAATGTTTAGATAAGAAAAGATGAAATTTAATAGCGATAATGATCTATACTGATTCTGAATAATCTATATATCTATACATTTAAGGTATCTCTTATTTAAAATTGGATTAGCTACGCAAGTGCGTACAGGTCACATTCATGGCTAATGGCAACATTCCGACTAACAGAAAGAGCTATGGCCATGCTATCATGCATCAAAATCCATTATTTCCTGTGTACATACATGTATCCTAAATTTGAAAAAGAAAACACAATTTTAGCCTAGAGCTTGCCCAAAAATACTCAAGGGCAATGAAATAATGTTTCATGTGTTTTAAGTAAGTTTCCCAAATCATATTAAGTTATAGTCAATTTTGCTAGCTCGGTGCAAAAATTAATTTAAAAAAATCAGTTAACTATAATTACATGTTTTGAACACTAGTACTAATAAATAGCTCTATACGGTGCTCTTAGTTAAATCCTAAACCTTTTTATAAAAGTTTTTAGCTTTCGGTCGTAAGTTAAGCATGGTGGTAAAAATTACTAGCTTAATCTTATGCATTACAATAATATATGGTTAATTCATTTGGTGATGCCCAGATGATATCTGAAACAAGTTACGTGGAAGGAATAATTACCTTGAACGCCACCTTTCCCAGCCCTATAAATTCCTACCTCACTCTCCATTCTGTTGAATGTTTTTTTTCTCCGTGTGTTTTTCAGGGTGAAGGTAAATTAATGTCCGAGTAACTAAGTATTCACACACTACCACATTCACATTGTTCAAGCCAAAAAACAACCAATTAAGTGATATGGAGAAAAAAAATCATTATCATAAATGAAATTCAGATAGGAAAAATATTGGGAACTTTTATGAGTAACAGGGCAGGGCTAAGCTAGCTGTGCTTGAAGACCAAACTAATCATTTTCTTCGTGCATAAATGTTTCGCTTTAAACACATCCCTTGCAACAGAATCTCCAAATATTCATACTTCATATTTAAAAACTCAATGAAAAGAGATGGATAAGTATCAGATTAATTATATGCAGTTTTTACTGCATCTTCCAGTCTTACACTTCCTCACTACTCACTACACGATGTATTGTACATCGATTTGGGTCCCGTTTTGGAAACTATATACTTTTTCCCAGTTTTTTTCAATATGCCCTTGACAATATCCGTCTTTGGATAGTTCAAATATGCTCTTTGGAATAGAACTTCAAATAGTATGGGTTTTTTTTCCTTTCTTTTATAGCATTCACCCAAGCTGGTGAAAAAAAATATGCAGAAACACTTCAAAGACTAGCGCGCTATATGAAAAATTCCTCCTTTAGAAAAAAAGAAGCCCTTAACATAGGCAAGAAGAGAGGGACAACAAAACGTGTCCGTAATAAAAATGTTCGAAATTAATTAATAATTTTAAAACATGAAATACTACCTTAACTTGAAATGTTAATACTGTACGATCAAAGGTATATATGAAGCATTCCGGTAGGTCTGGAAAGAAACGACAAATTTGGGTCGTGATGCATGTTAGTGAAAGAGGCAATTTCATTACGCAACCTAAAGGAGGGTTAAAACGTAGTTTAAAGCCAAAAGATAAAGCCACCACGTAAGAGAGGCAATTTGAGGGCTGATATTACCATTTATAACAGAGAAACCGATATAGGTTTAAAAATAAATGAGGGAAGCATATGAACATAAAACATTCCTCATTAAATTAAAGAAACGAAATAATCAAATTTATTTACAGGAATGTCGTGGTCTTTGGAAAGAACGTATTCCGTATGACTGGATACATTTCATAGAATAATTCACCTCACTAGGAGGCTTTGAAGAGTAGAATATATTCAAGAAAGAAAAAAGTAAATCGGGTGAAAATATTAATCAGAGGTTCCAAAACTGAACAGAACAAGAGCCAATACACGTAATGAAAGCAAGCATACCCCGGTTCGAGAAAGCAATGGAGATTAGAGGACAAAGAAGTGGAGTGGGAGTTATAGTAGCAGAGAACGGGAAAGAATCGGGTCAGAGAAAAGAAAAGAAGAGTATAGAGGACTGGGATGAGATATTGAAAGGGAGAAAGGTTGGGAGGAAGGCTGGTGGGATATGAGAAGAGCTTGCTTCAGGTAGGGGCGGAACTGCTAGAATAGATGATGAAAAAAAGTTGTAGTTAGTTTCTTAAAGGCTCTCAGGGAAAAAAATATTTCCTTCCGAAAAAATGCAGGATCAAATTCACAGAAAAATTGAGGAAGGCGAACAATGGGCACAAAGGTAAGCTATGGAATCGCGTCAAAGGCCATACCCGATTAGTCCTCGTGTATTCCAGCGAAATTCTTAAAGGTCACGATATGGTTGGGTAGGAGATATTAAAAGGAACCTTGTATAAATGAATAGGTTTTAAACTTCTAGCGCAAAGGTCGAAGAAAAACGTTTTTTCATAATATTGTGCCCTCAATCAGGGCTTACTAATGCTTATATTTTATATAGATTCCATGATGGTTTCAAATAATACCAAAACATTTATTTTGCCTTTGAGGAATGAAATAAGCGTCGAGAAATAAATCCAGCTCTCTCCATATACTAAGATCATTAGCAAATTATCGTATTCATACTGCATTCAAATTTTGATGAAACTCGAGGAAGGTAGGATAAGTGAAAGCATGAGATACTGGAAGATAAGTTATCCTGAAGACGGTTATGGAGGGTAGGATTCAAAGTAAGCAAGATGAAGGAACAGAATAGTAATTTTGGATGTAAATCACGGATTCAGATATTCATTATCTACAGAACAAGTAAATTTAATATATACGAGGCTAGATCGATTCATAACTCGCCAAATTGAATACTATATGAGCAATAATAATCAGAGTAACCTCCTGAAATTTATTATACTTTTCCATAAATTCACCATGTACTTTTTTAGACGCCTATCTCCTCTCTTTACAAATAGCCAACAAGAAAGAAGTGTTTTGTTTGCTGTCGCAGCTAACGAGTAACCTCTTCGGCCTACAGAATCATCATTTTCCAAACATCGGCCAACCAAACAATTTTTCAGGGGTTCGAACGGAGGAAAACCAATTGAGACCTGGTCTTTTCGGTGGATGTCCCGAGCGTTCCCAATGAAATGCTCGTAGCAGCTCCTGCGTTTGTCTTGCTGAAATTCGTGGCTCATTGGCTTACACTCGTGGTACCAAGTATAATAATCTATTGTGTCATATTTGTTAGGGTTTAAAAACGCAATAACGTGTAGCTATGGTCAATCAAAAACCTATTCTAACCTTAAAGCCTACGGTAAAAAAACCAAAGTGATCATCCTAAAGACTTGCTTTATGATTAAGAGTAGAATGTAGTAAAAAGATTTCTCCTGACGAAACCGACGACTGAAGTGGGACAATTTTTGGTGAAAAATTCGTGAGGTCTTGGAAAAGCAACATGACCCGCGTCAGTTATCCGCGGGTCGTTACAGTCTGCGGGGTCGCTGAAAAATTGAACCCCTGTTCAAGGGTTGCGTCACAAAAGCATGATGCTACTTTCCTTGGAGGAATGATATCCGGTAAAATTTTATATTAAACTCAGAAAATCAGGTCCGGAGACCATGATCAAAGTTAAGGATGCTTATGGAGAAGGAGAAATTTCCTAAGTGATGGTTTTCTGCTTGCACAAGATGTTCTGGGAAGGTAGCGAGAAGGTTGACGATGAGGCATGCCCTGGGCATCCATCAACAACACACCGTGATGAAAATGTGTAAAAGGTGAGACACATGCTCAATTCCGATTAACCCCTAAGTGTCAGGATATTAGCAGAGTTAAATTTTAAGAACACCACAGTGTATTGTATTCTTACAGAAGATTTAGCCATGACTATCTTCTCTTGGACCTCTTGAACCACTGTGAAACTGACCCAAATTATTTAGAACAGCTAGTTACCAGTTGGGAGACATAATTCTGAGTACGATCCAAGTACAACCCCTTTGAGTACCATTTTGGACCAGTGAATTATGTCAAAAAGGCCGTGACGACGACCTGAACGAGATTCCCATCGATACCTTCCAGGAAGCGTACCAGAAGCGTGGCAGAGGCGCTGACATCGGTGTGTTGATGCACAATGGTACTGCTTTGAAGAGTTTTAGTAATTTGCACTTTGATCTGAAATAAGTTTCCCTCTGATTTATTCTACTTATATTTTGGGGCAAATCATGCATAATTTGCCTAATGCTTTGGGTATTAATGCGTAAACGTATGAAAGAACGTTTCTTTCCCTCCGCCACTTGGAGTACTCCAGGAACATGTAATACCCAAATTTCAGTAATGACTCGATATTCTTTATTAAACCCCCTACATTTCAATGCTAATATCGTATAATTACGTATTAATTTAATCTACCAGTATGGGGAGAATGGTGTAAAATGCAGAACAATTGTTCGAAGCATGAAAAAAATTCCAAAATATCAATTCGAGGTATTAATTATAAAGCAACAAGTAATCCATTCCAGATCTTTCTCAGGCAGAAATTTCAAAAGAGGGATTACAAGAAAATTAAGAGCATGAATATGTTGACTCGGTGCCTGGTTGCTGTGAAATGATCGATTATTCGCAATGACTGGTATATCAACATCACAAAATATTACATAAAAGTTTTAAAAACGAGTCCAAACCCTAAAGCTATAACGTTATTAAACTTTATATTTTCACATTTTTATGAACTTCCAATAGGTTAAAAAAACCTTTTCATTCACTTATAACATTCATGTAATCGTATACGAGGCATATTTCGTCTTTATTAGACCAGTCTCTGAAGCGAATTTCACTATTATACTAGGCTTAAAAAATGAAAAACAAAATTTCTTAATGCAATCATCATCGTTTACTACGTTGGCCAAACATCATCTTCAGTCACTCACGAGCCTTATAATAGATTAAATTGATTAAATATGGATTTAAGTTTATCCTTTCACATCAATAATTATAACTGGTAAATTCCTCCAATTATCTTCTGGCGCAGTGTCCTCTAATCAATATTCGTCCTCTTATCCTCTAGTCCTCTTATCAACAGCATTAGAAACAAAGGAATTAAACCCCCAACACTGAAAAAATTACTGCTCATGTGGCGATCTATGCGAAAGGACAAAAAGACATGTGGACCGTCATTGACACTGTGGTCAAGTTTTCAAAATATAACATTTTTTTGGAATAGCCGGTCGAAAGTTACTGACACGCGAAATGGGGAAGATCTTCACAAAAATAAAATTGTGCAATCCGCAATCATGGGTACGGTTAACTGACCGTCTGAATTTAGCACTTCAGGCACACGCTACACGTCGTCGTCGGTTCTTGATGTCGACGGCCGTCCAGCACGTGGCTCGCCCTCCACGCCCTCCGCCCTCTCACTGCTCAATCGTTCCCTGCATTTTGCGCTTCCACCGATTTACTCGACTAGGGTCCACTACAAATGCGATGCATCCTAATCTAGTGCTCGCCGGCGATTGGTGAGTGTTGAAGATCAAAACCCACCGTACCTGCGTGATACGAGCGCGCTACAACTTGCAGACATGTCAGGAAAAAATATTATATTATGATCCTTGGGTACATACCGTCGGAACCCCATTTGTGTAATGTACGTTGCATACACACACGGCGTTCACCGTGACTGTAATGTTTTATTGTGTTGGCCGTGAATAGCTAATATCCCCCCTTGGCCAAGTTAAAATCTTCTCCTTATTTATCAGTATTTGATAACTCTACGTTAAAATATTAAGACGGTAACACAAAATACTATTAATATCCTGGATTCTTCAAACGTCAACGGTTTAGTAAAATACGATTTTGAGGGACAGACTAAAATTTATTTGATCAGTTTTGCCTGCCACGTTCAAACACCCATCATATCCTCGACCCTCTCTAATCCAAAAAATATTATTTTTAGCGGAATGGTTTATTTCCATACATATTTCATATACTTAAATAATCTCAATGCATCTGAAATCTTAAAAAAAAACCCAAACTGGACGAAATTTAAAAACTCCCTGAAAAGCAAATACCACTTTCCCGACTTGCTTACTGGTAGAATTCTAAACTGGACTAAACAACCACTAGCAGGATAATATTTTTTTTTATATTTACAAAAGGTACAATTCAATGAGTTACACTCTCATACGAATCAAGAGTTTCATTATACTGAAAATTGCAATTAATTTCAGTTATTTTTGACTTAACATAACATATAATGCCTGTCAAATAAGCTAGTATCACTCCATTTAATACAATTGCACGAGCATTATGAAATGGTCACCCATCAATTTTACCATCTCGGCATTATTTCCATTTGACGAAAGATACGATGGATAACAAAGAAAGGGCAACGGTGTATAACTTCACCGTCAAATGAACACCTAAATACGTACTCTAAGACTTCGTAATGAATCGCCATTGAGAGAAGCTTGTTCGTTTTTAAAAGTCTGCAGATATTACCTGGGTTCACCAACAGGCGCATTTATTGCTACGATATGCGCCTTAAATACCCAACTGCTAACCTCTACGTCCTCTTTTGGAAGAAACTCCTTATTGAGCGATCAAAAATCTGCGCCCTGACACCTGCAATAAAACAACACAGCCTAACCTCTTCGAACGCTTTGACGTCATTGCTTCTGCTCCTCCTCTTTGTTTCCCCTACCACCTCCCTCCTCCGAAGCATTAGAGACACATAATTCACGATGGCATCGAGGTGCAGGAGTTCCTCAGACACACAGAGTGAAGATTTGCGTTGTGTATCTCAGCGCACGAGGAAGTCGTTTCAATGTGTTAATGTCAACAGATTTGGCTCATCTCACAGTTAATGAAAGTTTCGTCATCAAGGAACGTCACCGAACCTCGCGCAAAAGTAGGCTTAACAAAATTATCTTCATATCCATATGATGTTCGATTCACGAAGACAAAATAAATGTAAAGACGAACAAACTAAATGCCTACTTCCTACGAGGTCAGAATCATATAAACGCTGTGAAAACACTGCAACATTTCCATTTAAAATAAAAATTAACAAAAATTAAATACAATACTCTGCAGTTCCTTTTGGTGAGTGTAATCGTTTTTCTTTAAAGGAAGCGTACTTACAATAAAAAATGCAGAATTTCAATAATATTTTTTTCAGAATAAAATAATTATTAACTCCTTCGAAGTATACCTAAGAAGGAACTTCTCCCGCCTAAAATTTGAATTTTTATGGGAAGAGGAGTATTTTCCATGACTACTTTTTTATAAAAAACCATAATACCTATGTAAGCATTATGAACTTCATTTGCAACAAAAGGTGCATCCAAAATTGCAGCAAACACCAGGAATATTTTTTTTTTTATAATCCTAAAGATCTAATTTCAAATACAGCCCTCATTTCATTAATAATTCTATAACCATGATGCCAGTACTAACTCTTACTTGATTAGGGATCGTAAATTTTTTTACGAATGGCTAAACGTTATATTCAATTGGAGAATAAGTCCATATAAAGAGCATTAATTACCTGATAGAATGAAATTAAATTTTAAAATTTTGGTATAATTTCGCAAACATTCATATTTCAAATAAATTTCATCCTAAAATAATTAATTATTGACGTCACTCCATGTCGTAATTTCCATATTAAAATTGTGAACTGATTTGAAGTACAGAGCGGGGCACACATTAATTATTGGGGGTGAAAGTTTTCTCAAACAGTTGCAAACGTAAATGATTAAAGCAATATTTATGGAAATGAAATAAAAAATAACTGAACTCCAAAATGACAAATCCAATCCCAAACTTACAAAAATGAAGTCATAATTAATAAAATATCATAATCGACATTCAAATACATTTTCTCATTGACTTTAGCACAACGAGAACAGATAATAAAGGAAAATAAATGAATAAAGAGTAAAAGATGGAATTTGAAACGTTGAGTTCATTTGTATAGAGTAGAATATGACGGTATAAATTGTCCTTCCCCTAATCTTCCAAAAAAATCAGCATACCGAAATATTTTTAAGCAGAAACACCTAACAAAAACTATATATGTCGAAAGAAGTTAAACCCTTGTCCAAGCATCCCAGTTAATGATAAAAAAACGACTTCGAACTCACCTTGAAATGAGAACCAGAGGTTGACGAGGAATGGGTGCTCCAGCGTGGATAGGATCTCAACCTCCCTCGCTACGTGTCTCAGAGCATCCCTTTCCATACACTGGCGTTTGCTGACGTACTTCATGGCAAACATTTGCTTGGAATCCTTCTTCTGCACGATACACACCTGTGGATCAGAAGATTTTGTTTATTCATTAGCAAATTGGATACATCTAAGTGAATCCGCAACCTAAGGAGGATATTTTACTGCTGCTCAAAATTTGTCAGGAATGGCCAAAACGTTTAAAGGGAATATAATGCAGTAAAGTACGTATATAGTACGTATTCCTCATCAACGCTTATTCATCTCTGTAAAGTTACAGAAATATTCCACCTTCACGTTTTACGGCCATTATGAAATATTTCCGTAGTATAGAGTAGCCATCAATTTTATTAAATTTGAAGTCCAACTAAGCAAGTATAATTAGACTGGGGTCATGGTCTATCTACTCGGGAGATTCCTTTCGGAGTCATTACAGTTTAAGTTTCTACCGTCTTAAAGATACATTCTACCACAGTAGAAATTGAATTTTTCAATGGTGGTGACAACTTTTCAACTTTTCAGAGGAGAAACGTTTATTCTACGGTTAAAATTAGTTTTAAAAAGGTCGTGATGTCAATTCAAGGTTTACGGAACTTCCTTATTCATAAATAGGGTTTTCAATGCAAAACCCTCCCACGTTACACGCGCGCGAGAATAATAAAAACTGAATAGTTACTCCATAGATTAACTATTTTTAAACAATATAGGACACACACGATATTTAAAAATAACTATAAAAATTAAATATTCTGAACGATGATGTAATCATATTTCCAGTTTAAGGAATAACTTATCTCATATTAACTAATATACGTTAAGCTTTCCATTTATTTGTAGATATGCTTACTTTATTCATCCTAATTTACTATATTTTGAAATAAAAGTCATTAGACACAGGCTTTCCAGGTAGGATGTATGCTCAGCGAAGGAACCTTAATTGCTAGAAAAAAGGGAACAAATATTTTGCGGGTGCATCACTGGACGTTGCTAGACGCTTAAGGCAGAAAACTCTGCTAATAGAAAAAATATGTTCTCTTTGTGGCACGTTGCGGTAAATCATATATCTTCATGTTAAAATATTTTTATTGAATACTATTTTCAATAGATGTCTGCAACCCTAAAATTACTGCCAGTGACCGTTTTCATCTAATTTAGTCATACATTCTTAGGTAGTTCAATACAGTCTGAGGCTATCGACTGATTTACAGTCCGATATGGTCGAGGTTAATAAACATCGAGGAACAATGAACATCCTCAACTAACTAATTTCTTACAAATTCCACTAAATTTATGATTTCACATCGGTCAGGAAAGGTAAATTTAATATAGTCGCTTCATTCATTCAAATTTTATTAACTGAGATGACTTACTTAGGCTGGAAGCCAACGCAGTCGCTGGCTACATCAAGGTTCGCGGTTTTAATCTCACCTCAAGTATTGGCATATCGTAATAAGTTACTGCTTTGCCTGTAATAGGGTCAACGGTGAGTATGAGGTCACACATCGGTGAATATCCTGTGTACTTGCAACATCCATCAACCCTCGATTCGGTAATACACAAAATACTCGCATATATTTACTAGAAATACCAATTAGATTTAATATGGATGTCCACGGAAGGGTAGTCAAAATGGTCAAAATTATAACAGTTATTACTCTTCTACCGATAGAATAAAGTCAATAATGCTTTAATTCCCACAAAGAATGCATTTTCCAAGAAACATTGATATTATGTTGCAAATAGCTTTTTCAACACGTCAACTAACATAAATATTCTTTAGACAAGATTTGTATTAAAAGTGTCGGTATAATATTTTTCCTGACATGTGCATGAAGGGCTAAATTTAGACCGTCAGTTGATTGCGCGTTTGATTGCAGATTATATCGGCATTGATAAGATGACAAGACACACCATTATCACTGAAACTTTGGCGAAGCAAAAGATCTGCACTAAACTCGCCCCGAATGTCTTACGGATGATCAGGAGCAGAGTCGAGTGTCTGCTTACAAAAACGCTCTGCAACGGCATCGTGACGACTCATCAACCCCCTGATAGCGCCAACTTGGTACCAGCAGACTACTTTCTATTCCCAAAAGTGAAGTCCTCCCTCAAAAGACACCACCATGGGACCCTAAGTGCCTCAAAGAAGCTTAAACGCGTACCCTTCAGCACCTTTCAGAATCGGTCTATCAGCGGTTCATCTAGTCGAAGAAAGGCGCTAGCAAAAGTATGTCGACGCTCAAGGGATGTGCTCAGAATAATTTTGAGGCATCGTAGCAATATCTGAAATACATCTATTTTTTCCGAATATTTTCCCCATACCTTTTATACAAATCATGTACAGATGATATGAAAATGCCCCGTGTGACCAGACTGACGACATGTCAACTTGGGAGCACAAGGAAACATGAACAATTTCAATGATAATAAACCGACCAAAGAGAATTCATATTTGACTTTTGATCAATAATTGGTTTCAATAGGTGACAGTCAAATGGCCAGGCCTTCTAGCAGTCTTAACTTATTTTCAGATGATTTAAGCTGAGACAGATGAGACGAAAAATTAAACTCCATTGTAAAGCGGAGGCCGAGTATTCTCACGAATGTAAGCAATTTGTGGATTTGGATTTTCATTACTAAAGAAGTATTAAAATTTTAATTTACTGATTTTATTTTCTACGACAATGCTGTCACAGGTCAAAAACCATCCATCAGATGAATGCAAACAATATATTGTACTTCAGAACAAATAATTTAAAATCAATGGTGTATAAATCTAGAAGGTAGATTCGCAATGCCTAGTGATAATTTCATTAGGGCAGCTTTAATTGAACTAACATTCTCCAATGATTTTAAAAATTAGAAACTCTTTCGTGGTATATTTTATTCGGAACGATTTGTAATACTGTTGTGAAACTGGAACGATGGGAAATATAGAAACGGGCCATTTGAAAGCGATGGAGAAGAATGACAGGTGCAAGCTGGCAAATAATAAAAGTAGCAGAGACGTTCTAAGGGAAGTTAAAGAGGACATAGGTGATGAAATCGTGGTAGAAAAGGGAAATTAAAGTTCTTGGACACGTTTTGAGGCATTAAAACTTTCTAGAAAAATTAGCCAATTATCTCGAAAACAAGAACAAGTATAAAAAGAACAACACAAAAAGACGAAATCAAATACTTACATATACGCAAAATTACGTCACTGTATTACATAAAGGGCATTCTGGCTGAAATTGAAATAAACAGCAATGAAGAGAACTATATGGCTTTAAAACTAGGCCTGCATTTAGGAGATAATAAACATATTCTTACCGATTGCGATTATGAGGTGTTTACTCAAGGGCATTTGAAGTGTCAATATCATGTCGCCGAACAATTTAAACTTTAATACTAGGACAACTTTATCTTTCACAGGACCATCCAGTAATGGACCACAAATGTGTCTCTATAACAAATAATGTAGTAGATGGCTAATTAATTATTATTATTATTTCCTTTTCTCCTTGGCTAATTCATAATATCCCATTTGCATACATTTTATTTGATATATTTACAAGTGGAAGACAAAATATATTTTTTTTCTTTTTTTAAGCAATAAATGTTCTTTCATAATTAGGGCTATGGCAGCATACTTACCTATTTAAAAATATTTTTCACATTACGTTAAACTACATTGTATGCAACCGAAATTATTCAGAACAATCATATTTATAATATATTTTACTTTTTCAAATAAAAATAAAACGGCATACTTTCTTCCCGCAAGGAAGCATTGTGACCTGCGTCGTCCGGTCGCGTGAAGGAGGCCTCATCCCACCTAACCTTCGGGTGTTTGGCTAATGGACGATTAATGGCAGCTTTTCGAATCCACCTGGCTTCAACAAGGCGCCGTAAATTAAAACGATATCTCACGTTGAGGAAAATGAAAAATAATTTCGAGCGAGGATTCAGTCTCCAGAGTCGACTTCCACTCACTCGCTCAAGGGTTGGAAAACGCTGACGCGGGGCTTTTTCCTGCCGCGCAAAAAAACCCTCCTCAAAAAAATAACCACCGTCCCACTACGAGTCCACTCACAACCCTCTAACCATCCCTCCCGACCCCACCCCCCCGCGACATCAGTACCCACTTCCACACTCCAAATCCCCACTTGCAACGCCCCTCTAAACTTGCACCCGGTCCACACTTCACCCTTCCCCCAATATACCCCTCCCCCCCCTCTTCAAACCAACATGCCACCACTTTTATTCCGTCTCCAGGCAACGATTCCTGAATGCGACCCAAAACCCAGTACCCCTCTCATTCTCCCCTTTCCCAAAAACCTTTCCAGTCAACCCACTCGAGTTCATTCCGATAGGGCACGACTGTGGGCACTCATCAGGAGGGGGTTGAAAAAAAACCACGACCTGACTGGGAGAGAGCGGTAGGGAATGTTCGGAGAAAGGGGACAGAAGGTTATAGATGAAAATGAAGGAAGTCCGAGAGTGAAAAACGGGTGGGGACTAAAGCAAGTTGGAGAGCCAGGAGGAATAGGAATGAGGACGGGAAACGGGACTTTTTTTACGAATCATCGGGCGAATGAAGCGTGAAGAAATTTGAGGGGAGGAAACATCCCGGAAGGGAGGTGAATGGTAAATGGCGATTGGGAGAATAGTTGGGGACTGAAAGAGAGATAGAGAGAGGAAGGAATCGCTCCCGCCGACATTTATTATTTGACGGACAAGGCCGTCGGTCTCGGCAAATGGAATTCTCCGCTTGGATGCCTGAACCGATCAGTTAGGCGTGCCAGTCGTCTCCCAGTTAAGTCATAAAACCAGCGGGACGTCTAAATCGTCACTGGATGACTAAATGTTTGCGTACCGCACAGACTTACATTCCGGGAGACTGAGTACAGTTTTAAGATAAATGTTCCAGAGCACACAATGCCATAGTGTATTTATGTGGACAGGTTAACGCTCATTCGAATAATGCGGCCGGAGTTTACAATAGAAAATTCATCTCAGTTGACCGGTTTTTCAACAGGTATTTGGAAATGTGTGATCATTCAAGCTCCCGAGATGAAGGTTAAAAGAGCAGATTGAAAAACCTCTCTCAAGTTCATACCCATTTGAGAGTTCCCAAAATGCCGGATACTGTGATAACAGACTTGATGCTCTAATTGTGTAAACCATTTATCACACACAAGAAAGTTTTATTCATCAAAGGAATAAGATTCATTTTAACGATATTATCTGACTTCATACGGATAAGAACAACAAATACGAGATGGTTCATAGGAAAACCTATATCAAGATTGATAGATATGCTCTGGGTGCTAAATTGTACTTGAATGGCATTCGTAAGATTCCGGTAGTAACGGAACTCGAGTTAGTACGGTGCTTTGACACCGATTTCCCAACCAAAATCCCCAAGTTAAATCCACGCTAATGAAGAATTTTTTGGTGATTTCTCGATCTTTGCTGAAGTTGGTAATTGGGGAGCATTTCAAGGGTAGTATATCGTCCCTCATAATGATACTGTAAAACTGTGATCCTATGGAGCCTTTCGCTAAGACAGTCAAGGTTAATGATGACGTCAGGTTTTCCTCCATCCTTCCACCAATTCCTGAAAATCCTCATTCGGTAAAAATAATTGATATAATTACTATTCTGCCGTGAATTCCTATAACAGTTATTCTTGATGTTATTTCAATTCGCACGTGACATTTTTGCCATTCATCCACTCAAATTCGACCCGCAGATAAACTATCCTTGCCTATCGTCTCTAAATCCGAATGAAAAAAACAACCACGTCACACATGGACTTTGAATGTACAACTTTCATTTATCAAAATATCGAAGTCAGTCGTATAAGAATTGTGTATATTATTACGTTACATTACGTTTGAGATTTTCTGGAGAGATATAATTACTCTAATAAAAATAGACATCGTCACCCTACGACACATGGACCCCAATTCTCCCATTATTCTTGAGTTTGGAGGGATTTAGTGTCAGCTGGGATATTCTAAAAACAACCCTATTTCGGCCGAGAAAAAAATTTGTAAGGGTACGCCATTCACAAATAAGAAAAATGAATCAACTAGTCAGAGAGCGCATTAAAAAAGGAAATAATTCATTCGAAGTACCAAATCACGAATTAGAAAGCATTTTTTAATGGAAGAGAGATTGTAATTAAATGGTTTTGATGAATCATCCCGCCCCCCGCTCCAGCTGATTTCGTATTTTGAGAGTAGTTATTCGGGCGCTACTTCATATTTTTAGCGGAATTTTATTGGGCTCTACAGGCGGCAGCCAGTGCTTCCACTCCTGCGGAAGTAACGCGTAATCATGTGCGTTCATGGAGCCGTTACGCAGCTCTTTCCAGTCGATTTTATTCCTCACTTCTACGACCATCGACGGCCGGAGAGTAGATGCCGAGAGAGAGGGAGAGGGAAATTGACCAGATGGAGCACTCGAGTGATTTGGTGGATGGTTCCGGCCTTGATGGGATGAAAAAGATTTGGATACAGCCCAAAAAATCTCCCTGAAGCTGCACACTCAATGCTAACGAAGCTCTGATGCTCCTGAACCGTAAAAAATATCATTTCTAAATTAGAATAGTTTTCATTCCTGGATGAATTATCGCAGAAGAACGTCTCTCACCTTAAGCTATTTAACATTATTAAAATTCAACGAAGCCATACTTTCGGAAATTTGAGGATCTTTCCAAGAAATGCATACAATTTCCTCTTAATTAGATGTGAATTATCGGATTTCTAATTTCTGTAGAATAGATAAAGCAGGTTGGTTTCCGCGGCCCAGCATGCTAGTATTCCGGGAAATTTTACACAAAGAATGATTTTTGGTAGTTTATAAATCAGGTATTACTAAAATCACCATAGAAGCAATGTATGAGCTGCAAGCATGACCTGCAAACAGAATGTTCGATATCAAAGTGAGCACGGTGGAATGTGGCCTTCGGTTTGCGGTCACGATGAATAATGCCGACTGGTTTTCGACACGGTTTGTGGTAAATGCGCCGTAACAAGACATACGGAGGGCAGCGCAGGGTCGGAAAATAGAGTTCCAAGGCCCCACGACGAACTGCATATATTGTGGAGCGTGCTAATGATAACATACCCCGTCGCAAGGCGTAAAAGGAAGCGAAATACGAGGAAAATGTTCACCGATCGTAAAACGAACCGAGTTTTTACGTCAGAGTTAGGATATTTTATTGTCTCAAATATTTTTATTCAAAGATCAGCGTATCTCTTCACTTACTCGTTCGCCCTAAAGAAACACCTCTCATTTTTCCAACACAAATCAAGATCAAAAATTCTAAAACAAGAAGTGAACATTAACTCACATTGTGAAACTTTGTTAAACAGCAGAACCTTTGAAATATAAATGAGTAAGTTAACATACAGGGTTCGTCCGGAAAATAAGTGTACTGATTTTTTCCCGCCGCTCCAGGCGCGCCCAGCACCGCTCTGACGGGCTGCGATTGGAGGGGGTATGTTGGCAAGCGACGCTGAAAAAGGCAGTCGGCTCTGAGCTGTGGTGTAGTGAGGAGCTCTGTTAACGCGAACCTCCACGCTCGACCCACGTCACGGAACGCGATGCCGAAGTTTTTGGAGCAGCGTTATTCCATCAAATTTGCGGTAAAGCTTGGGAAATCGTCTACCGAAACTGTCGGTATGATTAACCAGGCTTACGGGGAGTCAGCCATGTCCAGAAACATGATCTTTCGGTGGCACAAGATGTTCGTGGAGGGCAGAGAAGAGGTCGACAACGAACCACGGCCTGGACGCCCATCAACGACACTCACCGACGAAAATGTGCGAAAAGTTCGCGATGTACTGAAATCTGATCGTCGTCTTAGTGTTCGGATGATAGCAGACCAGTGTAATGTGCCAAAAACAATAGTGCACGAGATTATTAGGCACCAATTACAGATGCGAAAAATTTGTGCAAAGTTGGTGCCGAAAGTGCTCAGTGATGATCAAAGACTCAATCGTTTGGAAATCGCGACACAACTTGCGGATCACTGCAAAAATGATCCACATTTTTTAGAGAACGTTGTTTCGGGTGACGAGACGTGGATCTTTGAGTACGACCCGGAGTCGAAGAGACAAAGTGCGGGGTGGCACACTCCATCATCACCCCGTCAAAAGAAAGCTCGCATGAGCAAATCTCGGATCAAGGCGATGCTCATTGTCTTTTTTGACAAAAGGGGAGTCGTCCACTACGAATTTGTACCTGAGCGACAAACTGTAAATGCTGCATTTTACGTCCAAGTGCTCGACAGGCTTCGAAAACGAGTCGCCCGCGTCCGGCCAGCGATCAAAAACATCTGGCGGCTGCATCACGACAATGCGCCGTCTCACACCGCGCTTGTCGTGTCGGACTTCTTGGCCAACCACGGCGTGGCAACGCTGCCGCACCCGCCCTACAGCCCGGACTTGGCGCCCCCGGACTTCTTTCTGTTCCCGAAGATAAAGAGGAGTTTGAAAGGAACGCGATACGGGACTTTGGACGCCATCAAAGAGGCCGTGACGACGTGTCTTCGAGAGGTTCCCGATGATGCCTTCGCGGGAGCGTTCCAGGAATGGGAACGCCGCTGGAACAAGTGTATCGACTCACAAGGGTCCTATTTTGAGGAATATTAGCTTAAGATATGTAAAAGTGCAATACGTTTTTTTTCCTGAGCTCAGTACACTTACTTTCCGGACGAACCCTGTAGGTATCCTTCAAGCATTTCAAGCTCATTTGCTACTTTTAAAATCAGCAAAAGGATTGAATTATATTCTAGAGATATGCCTCTATTTGCATTTGATGTCTTGACAAAGGATTTCTCACTTGTCCTCACCTGATGCACGCATTCTGGGAAGTTGGAAGTCTTTAGTGGTTAGGGAAAATTTGATAGAGTTATTCTAAATAATTATATGAACTGTATAAATTTCCACTTGCTGACAATCGAAACAACTGAATCTCTCCCCCAATCCTTTTGTGGCAGAAAAATTGATACTGGCATTTTTTTTTTCATTTTTTCCACGGTCATTTCAGAAATTAAAACTTACTTTTTTACCAAATATAGTTCATAAAAATATCTTGCTATACACTTAGTAGACCATTTATCTCGATATTTCGAATGAAGAAGGGATGCCATTTTTCGACAAATTCAATATTGATCTTGTTTTGTGGAGTATTTTATGAGATAATAAACCAAAACAAACGATTGGAAGCGAAAAGCAAACTGTGAAACATTTGATCAAGAAGAGTAGGACATGAGATGATTAAAGAGGAATGGAGAGAGAATAAGAGAGATGACGTTAGGAAGAGGAAGGAGAAGTGGAGGTGCAGGACGGAAGTGCCAGGGAATAAATTGGAAGGGGACCTCGGACGCAAAAGCGAGTGGATGAAAGGAATGAGTGAGAATAGGGGAGGTTCGAGGTGTGGATTGGGATGTGTGCGGAAAAAAGATAGAGGGGAGAAAGGATTCTGACGAGCTATGGAGGGGGCAGAGACAGCAGTGCTTGTTTGCGAGGTGGGTCAAGAGTTCCGATGACGCGGTTGGGAAGAGGGGTACGGACGGACGTATTTGAGATCATTTATTTTTTATCGACGGCCCATTTACATTTTCCGGGAATGGGGTGGATTGGGAGCTTGACGTACGACATCTAAGTAATGCCGGAGCTTTACGGGGATAGGAATGAACCAAGCGCGATTGCCGGGGATGAGGGCGACCCATATTCCCATTGCCCCATTCCAAATGGACGAGCGAGTGGGTGTTCTCGGGTTGTTGGAAATGGAAATGATAAGAATAAACATCAAATCAAGTCGATGAGCCACAAGAGCAGCCGTTATATCCCTTCCAATATCGTCGCATAACATCTACGAAATGTACTTACGAAATTTCTGATGAAATTTTAAGCAGCTTTTCACCCTACAAGCTGTCTTAAAATGAAGAGAAACCAATTAAGAGCCAACGAAAATGTAACCCATTTATTGTTATATTCATTCTAATTTGGCAAAATGACCTTTATTTTGTGAAACGATTAATAAAAAAACGAGAATTGAAATTAAGTTGCTACTTGCATGCACGTTCATGAACGTACATGACCTTTAAACAATATATTACGCAATTAAGGTCATGCATCATGATCATTTACATTCTAACGGTTTGTCTAATTAATTTACAACATTAATTACAGGCGCATTTATATTGCAGTAATAAGTGAGACGAGAAGGTGCACTGACTTTGAAAATTGTACTGCTCGCCTGTGAAACGCTGTGCTGCACAAAGTTAATGGCAGAAGGAGTTTTATTTTCTTTTTCGGGTACTTTAAGTGTCCTATGAGCCCCTTGAATAGGTCAAACTTGTAATCATATTTACCGGAACGGCATGAAAAACCATGACCTCTGGGTTATCAGGCTGACACGGCTTTGGTTAAGGAATACTGAAAAATGTTCAATCGTGTCACCACAGTAATCAACTTGAAGATTGGCCAGAAATATGAGGATAGAGATTATCCTTGCTCCACGGACTACAGCATTTGAGATTCAAACTTAAGTGTATAAAGGGTGAGTTTATTTCTCTTTCAATCCTGCGGTTTTCCTGGAAGATCTGATAGCCACTTAATCACAAGCTTTGGGATTAGTTAGGTGTTTCATGACACATGACCCTGATTACAACCCGGACCCTTCGGTCAATTTCTGAACGCTCTACCCACCAAGAAACTACAGCGTCCCAATATGAGTAACATGTAGCAAATTTCACCGATTTAAATCTTCAAACTAAGCAAACGTGATTTTCGCATATTTAAAGGGAGGAGCAACTTTGACGTTCAGGGGAAAAGCATTATTAAAGTCAATTCGGTATCCCTCAGCAGATGTGTCGTGTCTTTTAAAAGTGCCCCAAATGAATGCAACCTAGGAGTACCCAAAGGAAGTTCAGCTACCACAAAATTTATGAAATGAAGTGGAATGAGACCGCAATTCTTATTGTAGCGGCATTCCAAATCCGTAATGAGGCTACACTAGAGGGAGTCATTTTTATTGGCAGAGACTTACGTGACACCTATAGTCCCACCCCATTTTCATCGCCGCCAATCAAGCCACTTGGTCACGGTGGTTGAAGATATGACAAATACATTTGCACAACAAGCACATTTGCACATCTTTCCTTCATCTCGCGGGCCAAAATGAACAGGCGCGGCTATCGATTAATCCAAGAAGAAAACTGGCGTGGAATGCTTGGAAAGAGATAAGAGGCTGAAGTCTCTCCCGAACACTTTCCCTGTCCCCCTCTCCCATCCTCTAATGACTCCTCGTCCCCATTCTTCCCACTTAATGCATCTGGTGAATGACATGGCCACAGCTGACTTGCACGCTTACCACATGATCCATTACACGAACCGAAGAGGACGGTCTAACGAGAAGTTGCTCAGAGTTGTCTTGCTGAAGTTCCCTAGCGACCAGAGAATTGTTTCTTTTCCTCCACTCCCGTCCCTCCTGAATTCGATGAAAAATGACCGAAATAGCGAGTTGGAATGCCGTCACACACTTCTTACACCGTGAAAAAAATCGACTCCGCCATAACGAGATTGTAAGACCAATTACACTCTTTTTCGAGCTGACGGTTTAACTGTCCATTTACTGATATCGTCTTTTGATTCTGAGAAACCATTTCTATGAGTCCGAGGGTTCCTTTTGATGAGTGAGAGGAATTATTAAAGTTTACATATTTTTCGTTTATTTAATTCGTGATTATGTTATCATCTCAGCTCATAGTTAGTACTAATAAATTCCGAAAATCACTACATATACGGTAGAATTTTTGATCTAAAAATATACTGGAATTTAAATAAGTTTTGTATTGTTTCAATGGAATTTGTAAGGAAGAATGTGTAAACTTTTACAAAATCTAGTGACTTGGAAGATGTTACCTCCCCCGTAATGAATCCTCCAGTCGGCTTTCTGCAAGTTTTACGCCAGGTTGGTTAATTATCATGTTTATTAACGCACATTTGGAAATTAAGGGCAGCATTTGATTATGTTCAGAATGTAAGCCGAATGTTTTAGAATATACCGCGCTTCGTGAAATGTGACATCGACCATCAGAGTAGGGCGGCCAGTTTTTCTTTACCGTTTTCCAGGAAAAGTATAAATCATCCGGAAGGTCACAAAGCTGACTAATTCAGCCAAAATTACCTCTCGAGTCGGCAAGAATTACGATGATTAATTATCTGACAGTTCAATCAGGATCAATAAAATCAGCTCAAAATAAATGGAGGCGGTGCCTATTTACTCTTACTCATTTCTTCAGTTTCTTTTTCCTCTTTCATCCCTTCGCAAAAAAAATAATATAAAAATAGTAAATTTTCGTCACAGTATGAGGAAAATTTAATATGATGAATGCTTTTCAATATCTTTATTGATTTTGAAGGGCAGAATGAATACGAATGCTCTTTGAAAGGTTTCATACTGAAACACGAAACAGGTTTCCAGTTCCAACAATCATAGGTAATTGCTTGTCGTCCGTTTCTGCAGTCCCTTCCTGGAACCACATATTACTAAACGAGTAATTTAATGTCAATAACCAATACGTCATTTTACTTCTATTGCCAGAGGGCAAAATTCTTTTTTAACACAAAAGAACAAACGTTTCAATTTGGTTATTACCTTTATACTCAATCAACGTTACTGCTTCAAATTCTTGTAACGCATCTATTAGATTAGCAGTCACTTGTTTTCGAAAAATGTTGACAATTTGCGATTTCAAGATGCGTATTACCAAAATTTCAAATTTTTGAAACTCTCGTGATCGCAATATTTATATATATCTTATAAGTTTCCATGACGTACTCTAAATTCCTGTGCGTGCAAGTAGGTTCATGTCAATGTTAAAGGCGGTAAGAATAAGCATATGCTAGAAACAATACTGTGCAAAAATACGGCGATTTTACATTTACATTTAGTATTTAAATACCTTGATACCAGCAGAAAACAAACGGTATAAAAATTGATCACTCATTAAATACAATAAAATGTTCCAAACAAAATTTTTAAAAATAACTTAATTTAATTGTGAAATAATTATTTTACAACACTTTAGCATAATCAAAAACTCAATAAATTATTGCAGCGAAATTGTTCGAACAAGTACTAGTACATATGTTTAATGTATCATGCATTATTTTATATTGCCATAAAACCCGTAAAATGAATATTGGTAGATGCAATTATTGCCATCCATCCCTAGTAGTAAAAGACGGGTCCGCATCTTAATAAATCTCTGAAAAATTAAAAGTCATCATAACCTATTAATAAGAGAAATATTTGACTGCTCGAATGATAACTATAACCGTAGTAAATACTGTTACATATATACAAAAAGATTTTTTCTGATTCCGTATTTTTACAATGTGTTCCCTTTTTTAATTCACTCCAGCAATAGGATGCATATGCCACTATAAATAATAACAAGGTCCCTCTAATTAATATAGTCATTTTTGCAAAATAGTAAATGTTACTACAAGTACCGAATAGCTCATCTTTTCAACGTAGAATTAATGATTATTACGGATATGATTGACGGTTGTTAACAAGCTGTGATTGCTTATATAATTCACCACACCACATCAGTATCCATCTCCAAATAAAATCTTCTTGTAACACCCACTGTGCCCTAATTACTACTAGGAATTTTAACAGCCTCTCTTAACAGGCTTTAATCTCAAAATATTAACCGACCAAAGCTTTCCTATTTCAGCTGCGTCCATACGACACCTAGAAGCGTACACATGGAAGTGGCGTACCCACTAAGTAAAAAAATCCCAATCAAGCTAGAAATTTAAGTAAAATTTTTGCCATGATAACGATCACATGCTGTCATTCCTTCTTTATATTCTCTCCCGCACAAAAAAATTTAAACGGTACGTGAATTGAAACATATATACGAGTGTGTGTATATATATTTATATAAAATGTCTAAATAAAAGATCCTGCGCTAACACACATTTTTTCAACATTTAATTTTTTATTTCTAAATGTTCAAATTTCAATTCAATCAATAATAAAATTCATAAAAATCTCAATATTTCACATCCATAATATGTAGCTCATATTTTTCGATATAGCATATGCTTAAGTCAGGATCTTTACCACAGGTCACCCATATAGCAGAGAGTAATTTGTTTTACAAGATATAGTTAATTTTAAATTCCATCCGTTCATCCCTCTCCATACCCTTTATCAAACCAACTGCATTTTTTCACGATCGTTGAAGATGTTCCAATCAGCATGAATAAATATAGGGACGATAAAACCTATAAAACGTCAGTTATCATCAAAAGAGAGAGAATAAAAAAGTTAATATACTATCCACTTGCCCAATTGCTAAAAATATTACAATTCAATGGCTTTATGACTTTCTAGGTCATGAATTCCGTAAAAAGTGTGTTTAAAAGGTAGGACGTAATATTACGCTATCCAAAAGCATTAAACGCAATAAAAACAAATCTGTAATTCGTAACTTAGTTCAGTGCTTACAGACAGCGGCCCGGAATTGATATTTATCAAGCCACCAACATATTCTAATCATCTATGATCACATTATTGAACAATATATATTGGACACATTGATAAATCTGGATTCAAATTTTATCTCATTCGTTCTAGTTGAACAAACCATTGAATATTGTGTCATGAATACCGCATTTATTCTAGGAGTTTACTGAGGCAAGAAGGAACCGCATTGTCTTAGTCACTGGATTTTTTTAAATATGATTTTATTACTTTATCAGTAGTCCCGCTAAAATTCGAAGTCAAAATAAAAAAAGGCGTTCCACAAGTACGCAAACTCTCGCCAATCGCATTCCCCGTGAATTTAGAATATGTAATAAATGAAGCTCAAGCATTGGGCAGCAGAGGATTCAAAGTGAATAGTGAAGAAATTATCATTTTCCAATTCTCATATGATTCTGCAGTGGTTGCAGAAAAGTAAAACGACTAGCAAGCAAGTCGAAATGTACCAAGTAATTTTCGAATGCATACGAGTATCAAAAAGAGGAAAATGAACATCCTTGCGTGTAGAATAGAGATATATTCACAATTAAAGTAATTAGAGCAAATGAAATCCTTCATATACTTGGGCAACAGGATACTTTGTGATGGAAGGAATACAGGCGTGATCAATAATTAAAGAATTCGTTATACTAATAGATAGAATTATACTTATAAATAGATGGAATTAATAAGGAAGAGGCAACGTCTATGTTCGAAGGACCTGAGATTGTAAACAGGGAAGCAGATTGTCAAAACTTAATTTGGAGCATTGGAAATCTGAGACATGGAACATTGAAAAAATGAATCAGCGAAGAGAAGAAACCTTTGAAATATTATGCCGGAGGAGAATGTCAAATGGACAGACCCAGTGAGGCACCAGGAAAAGGCATAGAAGAGCAGAAGAGTAAAGTACCTTATGGGGAACTGTACGCCAAAGAAGACCTAGATTTATTGGACACACCTTGAGGAACATTAGTTAGAAACATAATGCATGAGAAATTTGAAGGGAATATTCCGATGGTAGACCAAGAGACAGGTAGAGAAAACAATGTAAGAAGCACGTAAACAGAAAAGCTATTAGGGGTCGAAAGAATTAATACTGAATATGGAAGAATGGAGTATGGCAGTAACCTAATCTTAGGAAATGAAATACTGATGATGATAGATATTTGCGATATAAGATTTCAGATTGAGGTTAAAGAATATTAGTTTATTCGTAAACAAGCAATTTGTTTGCCGTTTAAGTTTTTAAATTTTCTGCATTTTTTTCCGACAAAATATGAGTTTTATTCTGAGTAGCACGGCATCCAGAATGCGTACAACTCCCTTCATTGCACGATCATTATTTTAAGGACAATGGATGCTAGAGACCTTCCGTGGGGTAATGGCCAAGAAAATTAAGTGACCTGTTGCTGTCTACCCATTTTTTCAACGCTTGTCATCATTTGTCTCCTGGAAGGTTGGCAGTATCAAAGTGGCCACAGGGGAAACAAATAACGAAGGTTTCGTACAAAAAATATACTACTGGAAATTAATTCCGTTATTTCTTAGCTAATAGTTAGAAGGACGATGCTAGAAAATTAAATAACTTTTCATATTTTTTGCTGCATGAATATGAGAGGAAAATTACCTTGTGTAAAAGATGCACCAAATGAATATCATGATTACTCAAATAGAGCTAATTCGTTTAAAATCAGATAATACCAAAGCGCTCCCATATCCCCTCGCCTCCAATCTGATCGAAATCAGGGCAAGCAATTCGTCTGCGGGCGCTTAATCACTCGATCACGAGTAAAAGGTTATCGAGGAGGTTAACTCTAAAGGGAGATAATCCGTTGCTTAACCCCTAAGACGTGGTCCCCTTTATCATGGTGAGGCATCAGCAAAATATAATTGCACAGTTTCAGAGATGAAAGTATTGCAAATGCTGGTAAAATTGTAGTTTTTAGTACAAAAGAAACAAATTTTTGTAAGGACGCAAAGAATCCAGTGTATTTTATTCATCATCTGCTTTTGACCTCCCTCCATTTTTATTGTATTCCAGTTAATCTTAAAAATACCGATAAAAGCATATAATCGGAGCATTTACGGTACTGAAAACTTTTGGGTAGAGATACAGGATCAAGCATGGTGGGCCATGAAAGGAAGTGGACGTAGTGCTTTATACATAGGCGATGATGATAAAAGGACGCGCAGTTGATTTAGTAAATAATCCATGAAGGCCCGGCGTAATTTACAACTAATAACGTTTAGGAATTTTCCTTTCAACTGAATAAAATCTTTTCCCTGCATTGGTCTCATTCATTGCGTTCTGTAATTGAATTATTGCATTGTTTTAATGATGTGGAAAAGAGATATGAGGTTTTCAACCAAAAATCAAAATGCGCCGATGTTTTAATTTAATATTACCGTATCACTTGAACTAAACTATCATTACTTCATATTTTGATAATCTTACAGCAAATGCGAAATACTGATGATAAATGTTGAAGGCCTTAAAAAAGTTGGAGAAATATCATTTTTACTTATTTGACAAAGTATCATTCCGCGTAAATTTAGTTTTTTAAAAATAAAATTTGACTACTGCATAATAAAATTACCATAGATTTTTTTAAATAAACATGTTTGTTTCAAATGAAATTATCGCACCTTAAAATTCTTACTTACAGCCGTAATAATGAAATTTGAAGTGAAAATTTAATGCTTCATTTCTACTAATAATCTTTTCATTGTGTGACTCGTATGTTTAAAAGTGAATATTACTACTAAAGCCTTTTTTAAAACAATAAAATATTTGTTCAAGATATACTTCTGTCTTAAAAAACCACCATTGGCATAAGCGTGTCTATTTATAAAATTTTTGTCCTGTACAAATTCAGAGAGATATTTGTAATAATTGTAATTTTTATTTAGGTGAGCCCCATTTTTGCTTGGGATAAAAACATATGTACCTAACTTAAATATGTGAGGCAACAAAAATTACTGAATGATTACCAGAAGACAGTCAAAGACACGAGAGACAAACTCGTAATAGAAGCCTGGTTCAGTCAAAACCCTCCTAAGCTGGGAAGCAATAGTCTTAATCGAGATATGTGAAATAGATCGACTAGAAGAGCCCAAGAACTCCTCATAGGATCGCACACGCGAACTCATTAGCGTAGGCATGCACGATACAGAGCGATTACGAACGCGTCGGGCACTTAATGTTCCATTCTCACGCGTTCCCCGTATCTAACGGAGTGGGCTAACACTCCCATGAAGGGCCACGGGGCATGTGATCGTCGGGAGGAACACAAGGAGTTCCGTGAAAACCAGACCCATGGAGTGCCGAGGAGTGGAGAGGGGAACGGAGGCAGAGTTTCGAGTAGCAGGAGAGGGGGGGGGGGAGTGACTGGATTCTATGGGTAAGGGCAGAAGGAAAGGGGGGATGAGGGGCGACCGACGGAAAGTTCTGCCTCATTTGACCCCGATGGCTCCTCCACGCGCAGGTCGAAAATTCGTATTCGTACGCAGAGATGAAAGAGGAGAGGCGAGGGGAAAAGTGTGGGGAGGGTGGCACTGTCCCCGCGCAAACATCTCTCCTCCGTCCCCTGTGGCACCAAATTCGAAATGGGGGCTCTTTTCCGCAATGCTGCTCGACGCGAATAAAAAAACAAATGAAATAAAACGGACGGGGTGGCGTTGTGGCCATGTTTAAGTTGCGGCGACCGAGGTCATTTCGAAAAACTCACCTCTGGTGCGTCTACATCTCCACGCCAGCACATAAATCTTCGCAATCATTTGCTCCCACATTTTACGCTTCTGCCAACCACAGGGTTTGTAGGGTGAGTAAAGGGACACCGCCCATGTAAGGAAAATTACAGTAGCATGGGCATTCATCAAAAGTAAGTACATACTGAACGAGAAGTAATTAACAATCACTGTAACCTTGATTAGCATAAACTAAATCTCAAATTGGGAGCAATATTGGGATAAAATATATTTTGATACTAGAGGTAATGGTATCAGGCGTTGATTAGTGGATAGGTATACTTTGCGTTCATTATGATAGAATAAAATCAATGGTAAATTTTACCACTTCAATCACGTGGTAAAATTTATTTTATATTATCTTTTTCCCTTTAAACCGACATAATGATCGTAAATGAGCCATTGCTTGACATCAGCAAACTAATACCCTATATTAGCGGTTAACTACCGTGAGTAGAAATAGCGGAGAGAGAAAACCTGGTGTGGACTAGTCAAAACAAAAAACATACCTGGGATTTGCCCATATTTTGACGTTCAGTGAGTGTACTGCACTTCCCCAGCAACGGAGCGAGGCCGCCGATGAATAATGATGATAGCTACCCCCGATAATCGAGCACTAATCCTGGGGCGTGGGAAGCCTGAACCACTCCGGATCAACGTGATCCCCGATAAGAGGAATGCTATTCTTTCTCCTCTCGATTGAGTAAATAAAACCGAATGAAAAAGTAAACAAGAGACTCATTTTTTGATCTTGTTTTGAAATTGATTCTCAAGGGACACGAAAAGGGGTAAGAAAAAAACGAACCTACAGGGTCGCACCCAAAAGTGGTAGGACTGACTTTCTCTGGCGCGAACGGAGCGGTGGAGGGGGGTCTGCCTGCCAGGGTAAGGTAGAGGGGGCTCTTAGCAACAGACCGACACCAACCTCAGTCGCCTGCGGGCTGTCGTTGAGTGAGGACACCGTTTTTAGTGAAGCAAGTTTTTTGTCCGCGTCGAAAAACAAAATGAATCTGAATTTAGAGCAACGTTATTCCGTGAAGTTTTGTGCGAAACTCGGGAAGACGGACACTGAGACCCTCGATATGATCAAGCAGGCTTATGGGGACACTGCTTTAAGCCGTTCCACAGTATTTGAGTGGCACAAGTTGTTTAAAGAGGGTAGGGAGCTCGTTGAAGACGACCATCGCTCCGGACGGCCGTCGACGGCAAGAACCGACACGAATGTGGACAGAGTGAGGACACTGCTGAACACAGACCGACGCTTAACCAGTGAAGAAATTGCAGACCAGTTGGGTCTGTCTACATCCAACGTCCAACGCATTATTTCACAGGATTTAGCCATGCGCAAGGTGTGCGCCAAGATGGTGCCGAAAATTCTGAGTGTCGACCAACAGCTCCTGGCCAAATACGGCGTTGCCACGTTGCCGCACCCACCCTATTCTCCCGATCTGGCAACACCGGACTTCTTCTTCTTCCCCCTGATGAAAATACAGCTCAAGAGACGACGTTTTGACTCGATAAAGGCCGTTCAAGATGCTTCGACGAGGGTCATCAACGGCATCCCCAAAGAAAATTTCCAGCGGGCGTATGGGGAATGGGAGCAACGTTATACTAAGCGTGTAGCAGCTCAAGGAGCATACTTTGAAGATTATTAAGTCAATGTAACTATATCGTCAATAAAATTCTTGTAAAAAAATCAGTCCTACCACTTTTGGGTGCGACCCTGTAGCTCCATATGGATAATTAACCCTACTACCTTAAATGAATACACATATGCAGGTACATAATATATATAATATATATATATACATATACATATATACATAAATATATATATATATATACATAAACATATAAATATATATACATATACATATATATATATATATATATATATATATATATATATATATATATATATATATATATTTATATATATATATATATATATATATATATATACATACATATACATATACATATACATATACATATATATACATATACATATATATATATATATATATATATATATATATATATATATATTTATATATATATATATTTATATGTATATATATAAATATATATATAATAAATATATATATATAAATATATATATAAATATATATATATATATATATATATATATATATTTATATATATATTTATATATATATATATATTTATATATATATATTTATATATATATTTATATATATATATTTATATATATTTATATATATATATATTTATATATATATATATTTATATATATATATTTATATATATATATATTTATATATATATATATATTTATATATATATATATTTATATATATATATAAAGAGAGAGAGAAAGGAGGGGGGTGAGAGCAAGAGAGAGATATTCTTCTCTGCCTAGTCGAGAAAGGCAGAAAAAAATCTCCTAAGGGAAGGGAAATGAGCGAGCGAGAGATGAAGTCGACGGAGCGGGAGACCACCCGTGACCCAATTTGCACTCCATTAATCCGGCTTTACAAGATTTAAGCATTATTTTTTCCTTCGAAGGCAAGCACGAGAGTGGGTACGGTGGGTGAGGAAGGAAGGGAGGTAGGAAGGGTAGAGGAGGTGGAGGTAGTTTCCGAAGCCATGCAGTGGGAGAGGAAGAGAGAGAAAACGAGCGAGTGTGTGTGTTTTTGAGTGCGCAAAAGGACACGGGGTGGGTGTAAAGGGAGTAACAGGGGGATCTCGGGCGCTGGCGGACGCGTGGGGGCGTGAATTGATGGAGGGGAGGAAGGAATGGCGGTGCGGGGGCGAGTTTAATGAGAGGGAGGGTGGAGGGCGTCTTTAAAAGGAAAGGGAAATGTGGGAGGGAACAGGGATCGGAAATGATTCAGAGGGCTCCATCTGGGGCAGGAAGAAAGTGGGAAAATTGAGGGAAAGGATGGGGTGATTTTGTGAGCGGAGGAGGGAAAAAACTGAAGGGGATAAAATAATGTAGAGAATAAAGGAGTGAAGGCTTTGAATTCCTTTCGTTCATCTTTTTCGAGTGCTTTTCTCTTCGAATTTCTGTCTTTTATGCGGTTCCGCGTCATTTGGTCGCGATATTTTCATTTCCCCCACCCGTGCTTATGCACTCGGTTTTTGAAAACTACCGCCGAATTTCCTCCTATCAACTATAATCATGAAGATGAATTGGTGTCATTACTTCAAGTATTTTCATCGCAACAGATTTGTAATGTTTCTTCCGTATGGTTCCTTGTCATTACGTAATCAGTCATTTGTTTTTCTATTGCCTCTCCTTTGGGATATTATTGACTTGATTTGTAAAGTGAATCCAATTATATACATAGTGCCCTTGTAAGCAGAAAACTAACTGGTGCGTTTATCAAAATCAAAGTTATAAAGATCTTCTCACACCCTGATAGGTTCAAACGAGGATTACAATAAATTAATATTAATTTGGTTAATACAAAAGTAAACTTAAACATCTTTAACAAATCGAAAGTATTGTACGAGTACTTGCAAGTTATACTAAAAATATATTATGGTCGAAACGCCTTATTTGTCGATCTCAGGAAATAAAATTTGAATCCAAAACATTTTTCTGAAAACATGGAAATGTGTTATTGTTTCAATAACAACTCATAGCTAAGAGCAAAATGTACCTGCAAGTAAAAAATTATTATCTCCTGAAAACTTCAGATATTTTCGGGTGCCATTCATGGATTGTGGAAGGTAAATTTTGTTGGAATTTTTTCTGCCAAGCAGTGGTTTTTGATGACTTTCTTCAGGGTAAAAGAAAATACCTTGGAAAAAAAATTGAAGAAAATTCAATTTTTCTTCCAGTAATATCAATGTTAGCTTGCGGAAATAATAGTAATGTAAGTCAAACTCGTAGTATACGGATCCTTTTCATTTAGATTTTACCTCCACCGTACTCAGTTTCCTAGGTTACACTAGTATATTTTGGTACTCTGGTAGTCCGAGCTAGCAGTTGAGCTCATTGAAATTCAATCAATTCACTACAAAGACAATCACATTTGAGGTTTTGAAAGTCAAAACAATACAATGGAGTATGATACTTCAGCTCAGGCTAATGAAAACACAGATGTAGGGGCTGAGTTTACTTTTCGAGTTATTAAAACACTATAACTGACGAATTTAGATTTTATAAGGAATAAAAGAAAACACATAATTTGCATTTTCATCGCCACTTTAAGTATTTACCGAAACAATCACATATTATATTTGCCATACTAACCACCTTTGGAGAAACTTGCTTCACTGGCAGATATCTACGCCGTCAAACCATACTAACATACGGGTAAGTTCATTTCTCATCACGTACGTAATTTACTACCCTATCAACTACGTGTCCACTTCAATTACATAATTCCCAATTGAAAATTTCCTCTGGATATAGTGTGAGAGATGAGACTAGCTTGCGACCTACCAGAATTTGCTTAATGACATTCTAATGGAAAATAGAGACATATTCAGCTAAATAAGGAGGAAAATTATCGACAGGGACTAGTTTCACTTCCCCTTGGATTACTTTCACTCTTCCTTGAGTCCATTAACACTTCGATTATGGAATTATCTCGTATCGTGGTCACCCTTACTAAAAATGAAGGACCTGTCTTTGAATGACGACACATTTTTCAGAAATGACTCCAGATCCCTGACCGGAGGGAAACTCGCAGATTCCGAGAAAAAAAAGTCGCTCAGTGGAGTGGTTTCTAGCGTCGTGATCCCTTAATGCGCTTATCTGGGAGCAGTCTAATACCGACGTCGGATTTCTTTCCGGTGTCGACTTACCGCCTCTCAGATAAGCGACCAAATACGTTCGACTTCCCGTCGGCTCCCACCTACACGTTGCCGCCCGACAAGAGCCTGCCTCTGAAGTGGATGGCGAGATAAGCGAAACTCGCCGTGCTAGAGTTCCTTCCTTTGACATACGAATCATAACTAAGAGACGAACAAATTAAGGTACTGATTGTGTACGGTTCGTATGATATATTAAGCGAGGAGAGAAGAAGACGGTCAATTTTGTGAAAACCTCTCTTTTCGTGAGAAAAGCCGGAAAAAGGCAAACACAGTGTGACAAGAAATTCCTTGTTTTGAAGGAAAAGGACGAGGAGGAAACTGGCCTGTAGTTACAAAATTAGAAACCCTCGACGGCGGAAAAAACAACAAATTGGGTGGAAAAAAAGGGAAACAAGCTGGATGGAGTGGAAGGGTAAGGAGGTAGAAGGTAAGCTTTGAGATCCTGGAGAAAGTACTGAGGTGGAGGAGAAGAACAAGACTGGGTCGGAGGAGAGACTCTCGGGGAGAGAGGAGAGGTGTAATCTGGGAAATTAGGAGGGCGCAGAAGGGTGGCAGGAAAAGGACGTGGGGCTGTGCTGGGAGAAGCAGAGGCGAGGGGTTGGAGACGGGTAAAGAGATGGAAGGATTAGCAAATCGTTGTCGGGTGGGCACAGAGGTAGAGGGAGGGGGTCTGGCTTTGGGACTTCAAAACCTTGCGAGATCCGATGAAGGGCTGAATAATTGACTCTTTTGGGGAGAGCGAGAGAGGTGGGAGAGAGTGAGTGGTGAAGAGAGAGAAATCAGGAGGAGAGACAGAAATAAATGAGGAGACTAATTAATAAAAATGAGACGACCGTTTTTTACCCTCGATTCCAGCGGATGGAAGCGGATGTAAAAACCCGTAACAATTATTTTCTTTTTAAAGCGCCGCAACCCGCAGGAAATACGCAAGAATAAATATTGCGATCAAAAAATGTTGATCTCAGGCGATGCCCGATGCATCTGAGTGATCGCCCCAGTAAAATTAAAAGCTCATCAAAGGGTATAAAGATTAAGAATTTTATTTGCGACGGGAAAAAATGAAAGTTTTCAATTCTCTCAATGATTCATTCTAAATAAAATAATGATTAAGTTCGTAGGCAATTTTTAAGCATAATTACCATGCAAAGACATGAATTTAAATACTCCTAATAGGGGAGCACGATCCAAAAAATAACTTTTTTCCATCAATAACATCTAAATTATCGTTTAGGATCAAATATGAATTGTTTTGGTTGAAAGCGAAAATTTTGCAATAATTTGATTAAAAGTTCCAACAGGAAGCCATACAAAGCATTCATAGAGATTTTCAAACAAAATCATCCAATCAAACTAAGAAACGCATAAAATTCTTTATTTTTAAATTAAAAACCCTACCGATCGAAGTCAGTATTGTCTTATGCTAAAAAAGTAGCTAAAACGTATACTAGCTAGTCAGTGATAGTGTCAGCCAGTAGATAATGGTTTAAACATGTAAACAAGAGAAAGTTGTGCGATTTAAATACACATTTTAAGTACATTACTGACATAATAAATTTTTCATAAGTACGTATTTAAGTACCATAAATGAGAATTGGTGGGCTCTATTGGTGCTGAAACCAGGATAAAACACACTTTTTATTTTTCCATTTGGGTTCATATTACCGTATTTTTACCAGTGCGTATAGAAAAGGTATATCTATAGTGAGAACTTCAATTGTAAGTGATGTAAGGTAGTATTCTTATTATTAGGTAGGTAGGTAAATACCTACAGAAAAAGGATATTTAATGGTGTAATGCCATTATCATTATACCACCCAATTTCAAGAAAAACAAATAATACTTATGTAGAGCAGAGTTTCTACAAAGTTAACACCAATCCGACGCATAAATTTCCAACTGATTTGGGTAATGACCACAAGATTTATCTCTATGTATCACAGTAGCATTAAAAGAACCTCGTCAAATGTATCCTCATGACTTAGTAAATAACACTAAAACTTTAATCTAAGTCATGTTAAGAATTGAAAGTAAACATAACAGAAATTGAAAAATTTCCCATTTTTGTTTCTTGTGAATTAAATCATCATAATAAGATTGGGATGTCTATAAGGTCTTTATCTATCAATAGGAGAGTTTTTAACTCTGTTGAGTAATTAGCTGATCCAGGCGCTTCATTAATGAATACAAAAAGCAGGATGATCTTTCGTATCACCGGATTAATTCAAATGAGTGATTCACTAATATTTAATTCAACCAACGTCATTATGAACCGGATAGTTAAACAGAGAGTTAAAATAAAATAGATCGTTTTTGTAACTTGAAAATAGGATAAAATCCTGGCTTAAACTATAATGTTAATTAGAGCTATATCAACAGCAGTTGTTCCAGTTCCAACACAACATATTATTACCTGAATAAAATGTATATGCAATCAAGCAAGTAACGCTTAATTTTCAGACTTTTTCTTAAAACAAATTGTTTTCCAAATAGTAACGCACATCAATACCACCTCTTTCGGCAGTTTTTCTGACAATTTACCACGCAAAGCAAAATATGCAGAAGGGAGACAAGTACGAGGGTTGCTATTTATATTTCCATGGGCCATATTTCCATTGGCCTTTCATCAAATACCTTAAGATATTTGTGGCTGCTAACAGATAGAACCCAAGTTTCGGTATTTGTGGAAGATTTTGAGCATTATATTAGTGTGTACTGCAATGAGCATTTCTGATATCAGTCATATAGTATACATTTAGAATACCGGTGGATTAAAATTTCAATAATGGTTGGGAGTAGCCTCAGATTAACCCTTGCATCTGGAATTCTAGAAAAGGCATAAACGTAAATTATGCCAATCACAAAAAACGGTAATCTGAAAATAACGTATGGGCGTGAATGAAAATTGAAGCGTATTAAGCTTGAGCATTAATCTTGTAACTTAAGAAATATCGTGTAAGCATCAAGCAATTCATCCTTTATTACCATCGTCATTAGTTTCACGGCAAAGCGGTCGAAAAATAACGCGAATAAAAGTAGATAAAAATCATACCACGAATCTGATGGATTTTGCAACTCGATTTACTTGCATCGTTATCAAGTTATAACTTATAATTTGACCATGAAATTCACGTATTTTTAGCAAAAGATAATACTTTTTTAGCTAAAAATGGCCCTGTGAACACGATTAAAATATTTTGGCTTCGAGATGCCCACGAAAATTAGGATAATTAGTAGAAAAATCATTGACGACAGGAAATGATAGATACCCTCTGGACTTGTACAAATGGCTTGACAGAAAGAGAATGAAAAAGAATTATTAAAGGGAGGTTACAAGGACATCCATGAAGTAACCGAAATTATGCACAAAGTACGTGAGCTCAGTATAAAAGGCTACCGTGGTAATGTCTTCAATATACGCTCTAGTTAAAAAGAGCAGGAGGCATCAGAGGAGGAAAGAGGGGTAACAACCCCACTGCACGCAAGGCTCTAACAAGGGGCGTATATGAATAGCCCCTTCCAGTGTCGGAAGGCGATGAAAAATATTACTGAAAGGAATAACCCCGCACCGGATTGAAATTCTATGGTTGCCATGGAAAAGGGAACCGGAATAAGATGATATTCAAATGAATTAAATGGAAATAGGAATAATGCTAAGCAAGAGGAAATCTATAGTTCTTTCACTGAGGTTTCCTTCACTTGGATTCTGAGAAAATGAATAGAGATCCTTCAATACCATCCATCATTTAATTCCCACCTCCGTTTAGCATTTCATTCTTTGTCTGAACACAATTTATCAAATTTGGTGACGCATGCATGGAAATCGAACATATTTCGACTTATCTAAGGTGTAAGAATTACTCACGACGTTGCCTAATGAATAAATTTCGTTTTATTTCCTTTAAATGACCAGGCACAATTATAAATATCCGAAACAATACGTTTTTGGGGAAACTTTTGATCCTTACTACCTGTGAATTTCAAAGGATAGAACCTTTGGCTCTTTCATTAAAATACATTCAAAATCAGATATATTTTCCATTAACTAATTCGGAACGAATTGGGACTCGTGTCGCAGATCTTAATTGGAAATTGATGGGTAAACGAAGATTTAACTTTTATTAAAATTTTGAGTTCAGAGCAGAGAGAAAACTAAGCACCAATATTTAATGAAGGAAAAAACAAATGGCGGTGCAGTTCGGGGAAAATCTAAAAAAAAAAGACGAGCCAAGATGACAAATCGAGTCTCATTAAGTGAATTATTTCTTTTCGTGACACAACTTCGGTAAATATTAATTACAGCGATAGCTATTATTTCTATTTTAATTCATTTCCTCAAAATACATCTACGGGCTGATTAACAACTAGTGGCATGTTCTTTTATTCCTCGAGTTCATAGGGTTCTCAAAATGCAAATGAATCGATGTAATTTTTTATTCTTAAAGAGGAAATTTATCCCTTATCGAAAGTATGCGTTAAACAGCAAAGACTTCTTAAAATCAATGCGAGCTGCCGACGTAGACTTGTGTCGCAGAGAGTCGGAACAGCAGGCTTTCATTATGTAACCAAGATAAACTATTTCTTGTCAATGACATTCTCTTAAAAAAAAGAAAAATGGCAATATATTCCAACCAGCGCCTTTAGAATACATCAACATTGGTTTATTTATTTATCACTATAGATAGGTGCCAGGAATTGAAAAACTAATGGAGTTAATTTTTTATCTTTTAAACATCAGAGCATTAATGATCATGTAGAGCAAATAAATTCAAGAGTTGACTTAAAGAAGTTCCTCCTTTGTGATACATTACATTAGATATAGGATTCTACCCTCAGGAATCCTGTAAAATTACCAGAGTAGTTGACATACCCATTAATAAAACCAATCAACCTCACGTATTCTTTCAGCACAGCAAAATGAATGATCAGTTGCAAATTAAGCCGTGCTCTCTTTGATTCATGAAACTCCCTTTAGTCATAATCTCATATTCTGTATTTATTAGCCCTAAACTTTTTCATGAGTCCTTTCATGCCACATCCGTCCCATTTTTACCAGGAAAACACTTCAATGTCCAGTCCCCACTGTAATCACCTGACATGTATGCTCATTAAAGGCTATAGACTTCACTTCCATTCAATTAATGCGCAATTAGGTGCACTTTTATGCGCTACAATCTTTGCTTCTTTTGACAAAAAAGAACATTTTTTAAACTTTTTTGCCGCCGAAAACCTCTCTCCCGGCATTCACCAGCCTTGTAATGCCCACATTTATCATATTACCTTTAATTGATAAGATATAAATAATTATCCATTGTTTTTATTACTCTACTATCTACACTTCATATGCACGTATTTTCTCTACTCCCTGTAAAATGAAATCCCTTCTTCTATCGAATTTAACTTCTGCTTTTTTCTCCCTATGACCACAGAGTAAATAGCCACAACTCTTTGTAAACCTGTATACCCCTCAGACAGCATTGTTGCATTCCAACTTTAATATCTGAAGCCAACTCGATAGTTTTTGAGTGAAGTAGATTTGAAAAATTGGGCATATCAGCGCGATGTCCCGTTATTTTTTTGCACTGAATATGACTACAAAATTTTAAATAAATATGTCGGTATTTTTTCTCATCCATCAGAGAATAATCAATATTCATTTGAGGCGATTCATCTAAGAAAGGTTTTGGGGTAAAAATCGACTACTACCAGAGGATCACGAAACTCTCGTACAAAAAGGGACCTAATGCATTCACCTGTGCAATGATACCGCAGAAATTCATACTCGATATTGGCGTCACGTCCCTCTTTTTTCTGCTCTTTATTTAGCCGATGTTACATTATGACAGCTTAATGTCAGGTTCTTTAAATTTTATTTCGAAGCCTCCAGCTACGACTAATTTTTTAACGTTCCTCATCGAAGTTCAAAATTTTATTTCAATCACGTTATATTTATGGTATTTTTGGCACCCTAGAAATAGCACGCTATAAAATATTTAAAGCAGCATAATCAATCTGTAATAAAGATGGATGAATCAAAACGCTTTTTTTTCGATAATACGACCAAGAATCCCGTACACCCCCCAGACATCATTGAGCATGGATGAATGAATGAAATTTTATTCTTTCATATTCCCCGCTAAAACATGGGATGGAAGAAGTTCGATGAGTATCATACCGAGATTAGCTAGGCAGGCGTTTACCATAAAGAGTCAATAACTTTGCTCAAAGAGGATGACAGGTGACAGATGACTTACGGACAAGAAAGTGATACGTGAAAGAATCCGTGTGAGTTATTGCACTCTTATGGATTAGAGACATGCACCATTGAAAAGCAGACCAAAGAACAACAGACCTTCAAAGCTTGGTACTGGAGGCGGGTACTGTAGATTAAATGGACAGATGACTTGAGAAATGACGAATTGAAGAAGAGAGTGACGAAGGAAAAAAATATGGGAAGCGATAAGGAATGAAGAGTATTAGATAGATTAGAACTCATTTGAGGTGTAAAACATTTGTTAGGCACGTAATATAAAGGAAAATAGAAATCAAGAAGCCACGATGAAAAGACCAATGGGTAACTACCTAGGCCAATAAAGTAAAATATTAAACGAAAGATTTGTCATGGAGTAAAATTCGGCAGTTAGTATCGACAGGGAGTTTGTATCAGAAGAGGAAATTGGTGTAAAGCCAAACCCAAAAAACTTTTGGTTTCAAATATTGATGCCAAATACATTCAAAACTTGTTCAAGTTCTCTTATTATCAATCGACTTCCCTGGCTTGTTTCTTATGTTTTTATACAATTCTTCCTGCAATATAGTTTTTGTTTTGGGTCTTTAATTTCAATTCTCATTCGTTTCACGAATACCTAAAAGCAGCTTAGTGCGTAAGCTTTTTGGCGCGCTTCAAGGTAAAACGATCTAAAGATTAACAGCAGAAAATACTTTTTCAATGACGCATTTGGTAAGGCATTGGACCTCTCTCTTCATATAGCTTACGTGCGCCTCTGATTCCGAGTTCAGTTGTGCTAAACAGGCAAAAAGGCTAGAGTGGTAGTATGCACCCATTAAGCAGAAAGCTTCCCTTTACGCCCTGTGGTTCGTGGTCCAACGGGAGAAACACGCGTAAGGTTACGGTTTCGTTCTCGGATAAAGCGTTCATTCCTCCCTTGGGTGGGGACGGGTATGCTCCTTCTTTTACACCAGAGTGAATGGGACCTTTTTACCTTCGACTTAAAACCGGGACGGGATGGACGGAAGATGAAAATTCCGTCTCCGGGTCGTAGCCGTGCTCTCCTTCTGGGAATGAAGGGCTGAGTAGGATGCACAATTTCTTTTTTAGTGTTCTTGTCATAAAGAAAAGGCACCTCAGGAGAGGGCTACTTTGGAAAAAGCCCATCTCTCTGGCGAATCAACCCAAGTTCTCGACGTGTGAGGGAGAATTGCCCTACTTTTTTCGCCGGCATCTCTAGAAAACATTTTATCCATAAAATCGAACAATGCTTGCATTCTAGAGAAAGCATTATGAACTGTGGATGTATTCATAGCATCACCTTGTCATCAATTTCATCTTTTATACGTCGCACAGAACAGAAATTGAAAGTCGGCTGGCGATGCAGTACCTATTGATAATTATGCAAATAATAAAAATGTACACCCATCTTAAACATAAATTGAACACAGGCAATAAATTGAGCGTATTAATTTTCATCTATAGAAAAATGGGTCCCAATTGATGTACATATTACAACTATTACGCAATTTTCCTCCAAACAATTAAATAACATGGATAAAAAATTGACATGAATCCATTTACCTTTTTTTCTTGGTCAATTTAGTCAAACAATATGCTGAATATAAATATTAAATAGTGCTTAAAATGTCTTCTATATTTATTTACTTTTGACGTTTATCTATAGCGAGAAAATAAATGAAAAGCGTTGACATTCAGTCCACTCTAAATAATTTCACATTAATTCATTATGCTTGAGCTGCTTACTCAGGAAAAAGTATCCCACTTTCCGTTTATGTGGAGTTTGCATGCTGTAATTCACAAGGCACGCTTTGCTGCTCAAATAAAAGAAGCCACCTGCTGGAAACACTAAAGGTTATCCAGCCGTGTCAGGCTCAAGCTTGTCCAAGCGCACACCGTTCTGTCGTCAAAATTAAGTTTGCCATCGTTGACACGTGACATCGTAAAAAATGAGATATACTATATTCAGTCAAGTTTTAATTATCTACTATCCACCAGTCAACACACCTGTTTCAACACAGGGGAAAGCTACAAATGTGTTATCAGGATAAATTACGTTTGTTCTTAATTATAAATGAAATTACGTTTATCCTTATTATCAGGATAAACTACTTTTGATGTATTTCATTACCTACTTGTTTTAAATTTTTATTGTGCCTTCTTCTATTGTTATATTGTCGTTTAGTCACGGTTCCATCTATCCGGCAAATTGAACTTATAAAATTTTATTCAGTAAGGGTATTTCTCTATATTGTTAATCCTCTGATAGAGCTTCCTGTAATCTCTACCATACTAAAACACACCTAGTGGGCGAGATAGTTTAAACCAACCAACTTCTCAAGTTAACTCCTTAGCTCATCGTTTCCCGTTCACTCTTTATAGCAATTTTTCAAGTCCCATTCTTTCGCCTTGATTTTTCATTCTCTTTACTTCTGTATCGTCATCACTTCCCCTTCCCTTCATGTCAACTCCTTTTATAACGCGTGCCAACTGCCTGAGACTCTCACTTAGGAAATGGGGACATTCCACACATGGATTATGTTGGAATATTTTTCTGATCCCCAGGCTTCACCATTTCAAATATTTATTGTTTTGAAAGAGTTCTTCTGTATCCATTTCTATTGGAGATCAGGATAAATACTACTGTGCCAAAGTTTCACTAATATTTTTAATGTTTTACTAAGGTTCGATGAAATAGCATATTATAGGGTCGAATTGAGTGAACCGGTGCGCGACAACGGTAGAGAATTACTTTGTTAAATTTTCATGATGGTCTTATTTTGGCTTCACTCGCTTCGATAGTTTCAATCTTTTCGCTATTAGCAAAAAACGCTAATCTCAACAAGAGTATTTCCCGGAAGTGCACTTAAGAAAACTATGAATTGTTGGCAGCACGAGAGAAGAGCTGATAGAGCATGCGGAAGATGTGGGGACCTTGGCAATGGAATAAGAAAGCGGATATACAGAATGCAGCAAAGAAGAAATGTGAATATATGGATGAAAGTCGCCGCGTAAAAAGCTAACGGGGGTCTTCGATGCAACGCGAATGCCAGTTCAAGGTGCGTACCGAAGGATAGTGAGAATTAGAACTAATAATGACCAAAAAAGGACAGAAAGAAGACTCGCGCAGATTAGTTGATCGAATATACGATATTTAAAAATATATTTGATGTTAGCCACATTTAGCTGTTCATTCAGAAGTATCTCAGAGGCGGTTCAAGGATTCTCCGTGAATATAGCATTGAGAATATTTACTTTATTAACTTTTTTATGACATAAAATGCGAAATATTATACACTTGAACAAAAGAGTATTTTGTCCTTCGTCATCTCTCGCTCCTAATCCCCCGTCCTGCCCTCACCGTCTTCCCAGGCAAAAGATTATATGCATCTCTTTCTCTCTCTTACCGACGGCATTCTTCGTTTGATCTCTGCAATCCTCCTTCTTCCTCAGGCAACTGCTTTTGAAAAGTATAGTTACTTTATGTGGCATTGTGAGACACAAAATTTTCACGATGTCCTCCAAATAATATTCGCAAAAATGTTATTCGTGCAATAATATGCTCTGCGCGCGAAATTCTAAGGAACATAAATCATACATAGGCAAACCTTTGGGCATAGAATTTCGTTTCAAATAGATTTATTTTCAATTGTCAATCTGTTTTAATTGGTCTCATTTCATTAAACAATAGAAGCTAAATTTAGAATTTAAACTATATTTGTAATGCCATCGATTTTGAATAAATATACTCATTCTTAATTCGGATTATATATGAATTCCCGTTTTTGACAGGTGTTGGAAAGATTGCCAAAAGTTTCTTAGAGATAAGTTATTATTTGACTACGTTGTTATAATCTAGTCTGGCGATTCACTAATGTCTGTTACTTTCCATGACTAAAATAATTAAATCAATAATATTTACACCTTTTAAAATATAGAATATGCAATCATGCAATTTTCTTTTGTTTCAAATCATAGCAATACACTCCTTTCTCTGTCGTGTCTTTTCCCAGTAAATCATAATACCAACCTTAAATGTTCGCACAGAAAATTTTCCGTAAGTTTTTAGAAATTGTTTGTTTTTCCTAGAAACCATAAAATAGGGCACCCTTCAGGGTTTTACCGATGAAAAATCTTATCTTAATTTTTGACTACGCCACAGTAGTTGTGCCAAGATTTAAGTTCTTTGTTCCATGGGTTGACACACCGTGTGGATGAATTAGTGAGTCATTAGTGAGCAAGTTTTGAGGGCTTTCGCCATATATTATCACTATTATTATATTTCACCTTCCTCTTTCTCGTGAGAGTCAAATAATCAAACTTTAAATACCATGCGAGCTCCAGGTAAGAAAATCTTACCAATGTGAATTACCTCGACAGCCGCTCGTAGTTTGTATTAAAGGGCTGGCATAGCTCATTGAGACTAACATTAGGTAACAATGGCGCAGATGTATGGAGGGAAGCCGGGGGGTCAAAAAGATAGTAAGAGAGGTAGAAATCATAGATTGAGAGCGATGGGTGACCTAGAAAGGAGAGCCAAGAACGGCTGATAAGCTCAACGGAGTCACCCTAATAACAAAGAGATGGGTACAAAGGGCTGGATGTCGATAAACAAAAATATGTGCATTGCCATGGAGACGACGTCCGGGTGAGAGATAGGAAAAGAGAGAGAGAAGGACGAGAAACGGTCAAAAGCTTAAAAATGTCGCCGCTACCGAACAACGCCAATCATTCCAGATTGCTCATTGGCTAGTGGAGGCGGCTTATCGCGGAGGAAATAAAGTTAAAGTGGGGGACTGGAAGGTAATCGGATTTTTGGATTATGTTCCGTCAGACAAGAAAAGAGATTTGCCAGATAGGAGATGGCATGAAGAAATGATGTTATGATGGCTTAAACGGGTCGGTTAAGGTTTGAATAAATGATACGATTCCATAGTCCGGAATATGTGAAGTTGATGGCCAAGTAAGAAGTTTCCGAGTCATTTCAAACTAAAATATACTTTTCCTTCCAGCTAAAGAAAATTACCACAAAAGAGCTGTACCAGAAAATAACAATCTAATTATAGAAAGCGGTTCACAAAAAAAGACTAGACTTCTCAGATGGTGTAACTCAACGGCAGCAGCAGAATGAAATTAATATATAAAACGATGGAGAGAAATTTGATTATTGAATAAACAGACTGAGTGACAAACCCTTCGATGAGTGAATGTGGTCATCAGCAAATGGAAAGTACAGATAAAATTCCTGAGGGTAAAAGACTTAGTACTTAGGCCGATAATAAATGGTATTTGATACATAAACGCAGGTGATAAAATAGAGATGAAAGAAACGGGTAAACTAAGAGAGATGAGTGGTGGAACATATCTATTTATGTGAAAACCTATAAATATAAGGAGTGAATTAGGGAATCATGGAGAGCAAGATGGTTCTATAAATCTCCCATGAGATAGTTTACACACGAAAATATGAAATAAAAAATTACAATGTGATATATTATGACGTATTAGTGATTAAACACGTCGTTTAGCAGTAATAACTCAGATAAATCTTAAAACTAATAAGTGGATTCGGGGGTCTTTATCATCAGAGAATAATGTGTAGGGCAAATAATGCGTAAATAGTTCAAACGATGACCATTAGTTCAGAAAATAACTACATTTGTGGAACCTAAATTTACTAAGATCATCTGGTTGTTCAAGATTCATCATTTGAGGCCTTAGTTACTGAGTTATAGTCGACAGGCAAACTCTTGGTATCACAAATATTTATTATGTGGAGTAATTTATCTCATCCATTACACTAAAATGTTTGAATAAATTCATCATGGCTGCAAGTGGAAGCGGTAAATTAGATACTTCGTCGTATATGGGGTGAATAGACTGGTAAAATCCTTGACGGAAAATACATATATATATATATATATATATATATATATATATATATATATATATAACCATAATTTATAAATGTAATCATTTTAGTTTCAAATTACATAATTTTCGTTTTACTACTAAACTTTTACCACTTTCTACTAAATTGGCAATACACCACTCGGAGAGTGATACGTAATCTCTGTCACTAGAAGTTTCAACAAAAGCTAATATATTTTTGCGGTGCAATTTTATTCATAACAGTTATTTTGCCTAATTATCAATGGGTTGAAATGCCTTATAAATAATTAACTATGCACATTTTCAAGAGCAAATTGAGCTTCGGGAGAAATTCCATCAGCAATGTAGAGTAGTGCAAACTGATTACAGTTCACCTCAATTCTGTTGGAATGGCACAGATGACATTACGATTGATATTGAGTTAAATAATATTTTCCATCATTAATTCCAAGATATAGGGCCTGCACATGGAAAAAAGGTATTTTTAAAAATGAAGAACTCCAACAGAAGTTTACAAATATATATGAAATAAAATACCAATGGTTTTACAAGAAAAAACTTAAATAAATTCCCAGACACTTCTTTAATTTTATCAATTTAAAATTGTTATTGAATAAAGGAATTACACATTCTCTTTAATGATAATCTGACTGCAATTGCAATTTGATGCCGGCCTGGGTGATAACGTAGCGATGTGAGAGAAAATATTAGCTACGCAGAGAGGCAAGCCATCGAAGATAGATGACTATCGCCCATTCCGACGCCTAAGCCTTTGCCGGGACATGGCAGGTCATTTGGGATGCAGCCCGAAGTAATAAGCTGTGAGGGACAACAGGGTCATTGAGCGACCCGGATAGTTCCCGAACTCGGGAGGGGAAGGGCCCAAGGAGAAGGAGGTTAATCTCGCCAATGTCCTCTCTCGTGACGGCCACACAACCCCAACACAGGGACTCCCTCCGAGGGTGGTTTCCTTTATGCACCCCTCTCACTGCACGGGGCGGATGTGAAGCGTACACCGGAGTGGGATGCAAACTCTTTGCGGAGACCGTACAGGACACCTCCCGGGTATTTACACGCTTTCCCGTCGCCCACGTTGCTGGATCAACAAGGATCTTAAGTACTGTGCCAAGGACAAAGGGCTGTGTAATCGCTTTGCAAAGTAAAAATCTCACACCCTCCTCCTGCACTGTTCGTACACCGTTTTATCACTCCTGTAATTGAAAACTCTAAAGGTATACAGTTTCGGAAACTTTGATGCCGCCTTCCTACAATAAAAAGACGAGATAATACAGGTGACTACAGGAAACAATGCGAATTTTTTTTTCGACAGGCGGCATTTAAACGCGCAAATGAGTAAAAGGCCAATTTATACTTGACTCCGAGTTTATAGACACGGCTAAACGCCCATAAAAGTAAAATTGCATTTTTCACTTGAAGCTCCTTAGGGGAAGTTTGAACACCCGGAGTTCCCACAGATATTCCGCACGCTGCACCTAAATTAAGATCTTACTCCCAAAAAGCATGATGCTAGTGATAATTCTAAAAAAAATAGTGGAAAAGGACCACAGATAATTCCATTGCTTAAAAGTACAATTTTCACATTCCAGGCAAAGCAATTTTAATAAAAGAATTCGAACATTTAAGATTAGTTTAATTAAATATTAAATGAAATAGCGGAATTGAAACACGTAGGTATAAAGTGGATCGTGATGGTGTTGGCGGCTAATACTGGCTTCCTACCCAAAGGGGCTGGGTTTGAATCCCGCAGGGCGTAGGATGTTTTCAGTAATATTCCTATACCTATTTGGGATACTGGGTTGAGAGTACTTCCAGGGGAGTACACGCCGTCCGTAAGATTGGACGTTAAACTGTGGACCAATGAAGCCTTTCGAAAAGAGTAAGGTAATGCCGACGCCCTGCTTCGCCCTACCCCTCCTCCATTCCCTGAGCATCTTACCACCACCCATGGCCCAGCTATCCCCTATGGCGCAAATGACCTTAGCTATATATCACCTCCCTTAATTACTTATACTGCACTTGGGTATAAATAAAACGAGAGTTTTTACTAAATCTTTAAATAGAACCTTTTTTTGATGAAGTATCAAAAATGTTGAAGAGACAAGGAAGCGCCATTAAGAGCGATGTTCTTATTCAGCCCAAGCTGGTTGTTATATTGCCGTATCCTTCAGCATTTGAGGTTACATTACACAAGCCGAATTAACCATGTCAGGTTCGACATTTGCAAGAAAATAGATAGTCGAGGCTAACTGGTTAATGTCTTTTTGGGGGCAGGGGTAGACTTGGTTATCGATATAAAACAGCTACCAAGACTATCATTTGTCTTGGTAGCTGGTTTATATTGTAGCGTGAAACATTTTGCTCTTCAAATTAAACTAGTGATTTAAAGGTTTTAAACTTGTTTTCGACCTCTTTATCACTAAAATAGTTTAGAAGAGTAGTGATTCTTTACTTTATGTCTACCTATCTTAATCATTAGCCTCATGGCTCAATTTAATAGGGTATTCACATAATCTGAACATACCGTATACACGCATATAAACAGCCAAAAAATTTCTCTTTTTTAATTTACTTAATTTCCAGTTATCCAAGGATTTGGTAGATGTGTTATCTAAGAAGAACGCATACGATCATTAATGCAAAATTGTTCCATGATATGGGATTTGAAGATGTCGGCCTTGTAGGGTTATGGGTTTCATGTAGGGTTATATTTTCATTTCATTTTTATTTGTTGTATAGCCAACCAGAACAAATAATATTAACTCGAGAGCGTTCGAGATTTATTATAATCTCAATAAAAACATTACTTACTAATGATGGCAACGCACGAGCATCGTATTATTTCTCTTTGCTAATTAAAAGTACTTTGCAAGAGGCAGTAATTATAACTGTGAATTATTATGCGCAGTGTATTTCATATTCGTAAAAACTAACAATTTAATAATGAGATCTTTCACGAATATATTTATTCGGATAAAATACATAAAGTCAATCTACATCATAACTGTACGGAGCATACAGTATATATCGTATACACATATATTGTGCCTTTTAATATGAAATTACTCCCCAGGAAATGCGACTTCGATGATAGTGATTATATTCCAATCAACACTACCGATTTGATTTGGCTGATATTTTCAGGGTTAATAGACCTTGGTGAGATAACATCAGGAAAGGAGACCTTATTCCCAAGTGTCACAGATTTGAACACAGCAATTCCCAAATATCCTATCAGCTATTCGATTCAAAATGAAGGCAATTAAAAAAATCTGTAAAAGAAGAACAAAGATAAAGATCCGAATCTTTTGAGGATTTTGTTTTTTGAGTGTTGGATCCTGCTTTAATTTGACGCCTACAAATATAGACCTGTATATGTAGGGGAGCCGAGTCCAACGGAATTATTTCCAAAATTTCTTCAGGTTGATTGACATGTAAAAACATGCCATGCAAAATGACGTGCAAAATTCAATTATGCCTGGAATCAATATCATTCCCTATTTAAAATACCAAAAATCGCCTTAGAATGCACTCATTTGAACCATTTCGTGGCCACATTCATTTTATCGAACATCTTTATACTATAAAAAAACAAAAACATAGTAATCAACCCGTAGGTCGGGTCGGTAGGTGATAGTAGAGTTCGACCAGTGCTAAGCCCGACGGCGTGTGAAATTCACATATCAGTGTAGGGAAGGGTAGCAGTTCCTTTCCTTGATACTCCCCGAAACTCAGCAAAAACAAAATTCGCCCAAACACAAATTTTGAATGATTTTTCTCACTTTTAATTAAAATGTCGCGACGGAGATGCACTGCGGTGCCTGTAAATTTCGACCGAATTTCAATACGACCTACTCATGCCAGATAATATTATTATTAGCCATTTTCTAGTGTTACTAAATTTTTAGATCAAAACCGAGAACGACAGGTTATGAAAAAATCAACGGCCATTGCATGGGATGTTCGTGTGTAAGTAAAGGGTCACACGATTGGAATATAAACCAACAACCCCTGATGTAAGGATCACTCAATTTACATCAGATGTGCTAATCTCCTCCAGCACTAATATTATTATTCATTAACACCACCTGCTTGTTATATACTAGCTCCAGGGTTTTTTAATTACCAAAGATGTATTGCAAGGAAATGAAGATCTTTTGCATGTTGTGAGGAATTTTTAATGATCATACAACCTATTACCTTAATACCAAATACTCCTATCCAATTTAGCATATTTAATGATGATCACCATTATAACCGCATTTCTTCCCACTAAATGAATGCATTCCCCATTCTCCAAAAAAAATTTCATTCTCATTAACCTTTTAATCACTGGATATCTTTTTGTACCTTCATTAAAAAAATTATCTCGTGAATCTTTTCTTGTTATCAAAAATATCAAAAACGTTTATTCCTACAAGGAATACAGAATAACATGAAAATAAATGAGCATAAATTCCTTGATAAACAATGAATTCGATAATATTTTTCATCCAACGAGAGAATAATTTGCTCTAATCTACAGAGAAGTCATCACAAAAAGATTCATTCTCCGTCTTCCTGGATTCCTCCGGTATTCAAAAAGAGTAGTAAAAGTAAAGTAAGATAATTTTTGTAGAGAAAAATAGTATTTGATTGTTTTAAAGTTAGCATTAATAAACAATTTTTTTCGATGATTATGAACATTAAATTTATAGTAAAATATAGATAGATAGATAGATAGATAGTGGTCTTTATTTGGGCGAAATTGAGACCAAATGGTCCCTTCTTCCATTTAACCCATCGTCATATACATATTATATTAGCCATTAAACTTATAAATACAGTCACATGTACACATAAATACCTATAGACAGACATCAATTCATTAACACAGATTTGCACATCGAAAAGAAAACAGTATATACATATATATAGACACACACATACACATACATACACATACACACACATACATACCTATATTCATACACATACCTACACATATACATACATATCCACACACACATACACATACACACATAAACATACATACATGCATTCATACACATACATAAATACAAACATAAGTACGCACATACACACCCATACATACATACATATACATATACATATACATATATAAATTAAGAATACACCTACATATACTCAAATTAAATGACAGTGAAGTCAACAGTACAATAAAATGAGGAAAGTCTGAGCAAAGAATGAGGTTTGTGGGAAAAGCTAGGGAGAGCGTGGCATTGCTCAACTAGTAAAAACCCACGCAGGAAAAACACCCACGAAGAGAAGGGGGGTGTGAAAAACCTGCGAAAACCCTATTAATTAGAGGAAAGATACATGTACATTGTAACAATCATTTTTACAGAGTATACATATTATTAAGTTACTGAAATTGAAATGGAGAAATTAAATACATTGACAACACATGCGGAGTAATGAGAAGCGTGATGTTTCTAAAAATAATTACGCAAACTCCTACCGCTTGAGATGACAAAACAAAAAGCAGGGTAAAAAACAAAGTAGACACAGTGATCTGTATAACAGCTGAGTGGAATGACGGAGGGATACTAAAAAAAAAATAGGACACTGAGATATGACTGAGTTCACGTCTGTCATAAGCTAGACAAAAATAATAATTTCTTTCAATCCCAGTGATAATGAAAAAATCAAAAGTTGGTCCATCAAGGTCAACAATATTTGTGTTATCTGGGCTTCTTATTCCCAATGAAGTGCATGTCAACATACAGAATTGAGACAAAATCAGAAATCAAAGGTAAAATGGCCACGGCGTGACCTACAGACATTAAAATATTAATTTCTACTGAAAAAACAAGAAGTGGATATTTTTCATACACACAACACCTTAACATAAACCACACTCGTTCGACATTTAAAAAGTACCAAGGCAATGCATAGTGCACGGAAAAGGAAACCTAACTGCCATTTAAACTGACCAGGCAAGAAAAATGAATTGAGTGAGCTTCACGCCCCCTCAGGCTGAGGGAAAATGTGTTTTGCTAATGTTGCAGTCGTTAGGTCAGGCATAGTAAGCATCCCTATGAAGGCCAATAAAAGCAATCTTGATTATGGATGTGGGAAGGGGAAGAAGTGAGTGAAGATGCGGTATTACGAAAATGTCAGCAGAATATAAAGGATAAGGGTCAGACGGCCTAATGCTGAAAAATGGTTGGAACGATGATTTAGAGGAAAGAGAGAATCTGATGAGGTCCCCCGAAGAGTAAGCGTGTCCAAGAATAAATGACCGGCCTGAAGTCATGTGAAAACGAAGGAGCATTTCTGTTTATCCCATTATTTTTTCTTACTGTCTTAATTATGGTTTATTTCCGAATGGCGCCCAAAACAAACGGTAGTATGCCTATCAGTAATGTCGATATATATATATATATATATATATATATATATATATATATATATATGCATGTGCGCGTGTGCGCGTGCGCGTGTGTGTGTGCATATACACATTTTATGCGTATATAAGCATAAATATATTTATAAATAAATATATATCTTCGAAATGGAACGCTCTTCTGCGACGCACAAATATATAAAAGCACACATGTACATTTTTTAACCATAGAAACACAGAGAAAGGTCACTCAAATATGTTGTTTTGACGTTTCGATGCCACAGAATTTTGCATTTTCTTCACAAAGCACTACTTCATAACTAAACCCCGGGAACGTATGCCAACGGGAAAACCGCATTAATGACGATGAGCTATAGACTGTTAAGTCTAGGAGTAATGGATACTGCCGGAAATAGTTTAGATAAATGAAGGCCAAAGATGAAGCCAAATTCGCTAGGGACCATCTTACGTAAGATTAATTAATATATTTCTGTAAAATAACCTCCCATGACACAGGAATCTAATGATATGTACCATCCATTAGAAAAGCTCTTCTACACTCTATAATGCAGGGACCTCAGCCGAAATAATGCCTGAAAGGTGGTTGAAACGATCGGTGGGACCCCGGACTGGTAAAGACTTCGATGTGAGCATAGCATGTGAATATTAACGAATTGATTAACCCTAGCAGGACGATGCTACTAGTTCGATATTCCGCTTGCTAAGGAATCTTCTTTGGAAATGGGACCTTATATTCCAACAGTCTCATGGCTCTTCAACGGTGTTGATTCACTTGATTTTCTCAGTACCCAGGGGGTCTATTATTCATGGTAAAAATCTTAATACTTATAGATAGCAGGAAGAATTATATTCCTTAACGCACCATTTTTAGTTCTCTTATTATTCATGACGGTCCGACTCAGTAAAAAAATAATGATTTGAAGGATATAAAAAAGAACCGTTTTTGCGAAACTGTACTACAATGCGAGATAGTTAAACCCTGTATTGCAACTGTAACAAAATATATACATGATCTCGAGTTTATTTTATGGGTACACAGCCACTTAGTATTTTCTTCCCATTAGGTCAAACATTAATTGTTAATTTACATATTTTTAAGTTTTTCAACAAAGCCAAAAAATATATGTGCATCTTATGTAAAATATATATTGTGCAGCTTAAATGAAATAAATGTAATTTTGACTAAATTTCTTACGTCAAACACCAAATCAATTTTTAAAATATTTTACTCTTTGTATCAATTTATTTTCATGTTTTCATAATTAATCAAAACGCAGTAAAATTTTAACATGCTTGTCATAGTCCATAAATAATTCACATTCACATAAGTCACATTTCTCTCCTCAGATTCCGAAAGATGCTGATATTTAAAAACCCTTGAGACAACCAGTTAAAGTGAGGGCTCATTAACATAGTAGTTAAACGAGGTTTTAAGCTGCTTTCTCGAGGGTATTGAAACTTCCATCTGTTAAACGAAATAAACAGCAAGGCATAGCACCGAAATTAGTTCAATGAAGGAAGGAAAATTATGTTACGCTCGCGGTTGAAAATAAAAAAACTTGTTAACAGAAGTTGCTTTCGAGATGGGTAGCACGAAGTTCGGAGACAAGAAGCACCTGACTTATATAGCACTCTCTACAATGCAATTATAACTACGAAACCTATAACTCGGGGATATTCTCGCGGATGCTAATCATAAGAGGAAGAATTTCTACATTTTTCCAAATTATAAAATTTATTTTTACAATATGTCCAACCACCAACTGGCATAGTGGGATAGTTTCAATTTAAAAGAAATCTTCATCAAACTAAAACAGCCATTGAACGAACGCACCTTTGCTCGAATAGAAATTATAGTTGCATTAGTAGTTATATATATATATATATATATATATATATGTGTGTGTGTGTGTGTGTGTGTGCGTGTGCGTGTGTGTGTGCATATGTATATATTCATATATATATACATACATACATATATATGTATATATATAAACATATATATACATATATATTCATTTATTCATACATATATATATATATGTGTGTGTGCATATGTATATATTCATATATACATATATATATACATACATACATATATATGTATATATATAAACATATATATACATATATATTCATTTATTCATACATATATATATATATTCTTCGAAATGGAATGCTCTTCGGCAACGCACAAGTATATAAAAACTCAGATGTAGATTTTTAAACCATAGAGAGCCTCATTCTGACTTCATGATTCTGAAGACGACGGCCGAGCCGTCGAAACGTCAAAACAACATATTGCAATAGTCCTTTCTTTGGCTCTCTATGGTTTAAAAATCTACATCTGTGTTTATATATATATTTTTTTTTAAGGTAATCTACCGGTTAAGGTAGGTTTTTGGATGGACACAACTACCAAACAAATATTTTCTTACTCCTAACAAAACACAAAATCCATCATCCTACTCTATATCAGGTCCCTCTTCATCTCTGAGTACTTTCTTCCTCCCTTCATCCCGTCCAACATCCCTATCCTGTTCCTTCCCTTTCCTCTTTTGCCCAACATTCTACCCTCTATCACAGTCTTCAACATCCCACTGCCTGTCAATACCCCTTCCATCCACTTTTCCTGCCTCCACAGGATTTCTCCCAACAAACCCCTCTCTTCTCCCACCATACCAAGTACTTCCTCATTTGTTTTCTTCTCTGTCCATTTCACCTTCTCCATTATTCTCCACACCCACATTTCAAAAGCCTCCAATCTACGTCTATCCTCCTGCTTCAATGACCACGTTTCCGCACCGTACATAGCTACGCTCCATATCAAAGTTTTTACGAGTCTTTTCTTAACATCCTTACTCAAAGTCCCCGTCATCAGCTCCCTCCTCCTTGTGAAAGCCTCTTTGCCTAGCGCAATTCTTCTCCTTACGTCCCTACTACTTTGACCGTGTTGGTCCAAAACACTACCGAGATACGTAAACTGCTCTACCTGCTCTAGTTTTTGCCCTCCTATTTTAATGTTAAGCTTAGCCTTTTTCTTACTAGAAAATCGCATACCCTTTATTTTATTAATATTGATTCTCATCCCATACCTGTCGCACTGAATTTCCAATTCACTCAGCAATGCTTGCAGCCCCTTGGCTGACTGACAAACTAAGGCTTGGTCATCAGCAAACCTAACTGATTTTACGAATTCCCCGCCCACTTTCATTCCTACCTCGAGTTCTTCCCATGCCTCTTTAATCATTTCCTCTGCATACAGGTTGAACAGCAACGGTGATAATGGGCAACCCTGCCTCACACCCCTTCCTAACGCTGCCCATCCTGACTCCCCATTTCCCACCCGCACCTGAGCAGTCTGAGACATGTACAGGTTGCGGATTAGCCTCCTTTCCCTCCAATCTATTCCTATTTTCTGCAATATACTCATTAGTTTTTCCCAATTCACTCTATCAAACGCTTTTTCGAAATCTACGAAACAGGCAAATACCTCCTGGTTGTGTTCTATATTCCTCTCGATTAATAATCTCATTACTGCAATGACATCACGCGTACCTCTCCCCTTCCTAAACCCAAACTGATCATCCCCTAAGAAATCATTTGCCCTACTCTCTAT